>NC_139623.1:57475764-57958264 GCF_964638095.1 Poromitra crassiceps
GAGAGGAGTTAATGAAGGTAGTGAGGAAGGGAGATATGTTAGGTGAGATGGTTTGGAGGAGAGAGGAAGGGATAGGATCGAGGGGGCAGTAAGTGGCTCGGTTTGAGCTGATGAGTTTAAGCACTTCATCAGGAGAGAGAGGAGAGAAGGAAGGAAATCCAGGGACAGGGGGCCGAGAAGCAGGATTGGAGTCGGGAGTGTTAGTGGGGGTGGCTGGAGGATGGAAGGAGGAGCTGATGTCATCCACCTTTTTAGTAAAGAAGGTTACAAAGTCATCAGCAGAGAGGGAGGAGGGAGGGGGAGGGGAGGGAGGGTTGAGGAGCGTGGAGAAGGTGGCGAACAGTTTACTGGGATTGGATGCAGAGGACTGGATTTCAGAGATGAAGAAGGAGGTTTTTGCTTTAGAGACAGCATCAGTGAAGTTTGAGTGGATAAGGTGGTAGGAAGAGAGATCTTCAGAGAGATGTGATTTTCTCCATCTTCTCTCAGCTGCCCGAAGCTCAGTTCGATAAGTTCGCAGAGATTCAGTCAGCCAAGGAGAAGGGGGAGAAGATCGGGCAGGCTTAGTGGTGAGTGGGCAAAGAGAATCAAGAGCGGAGGAGAGAGAGGAGAGAAGAGTAGTGGAAGCCTTGTCGGTGGACAGCAGAGCAAATTGCTCGGCAGGGGGAAGTAGGGAGAGGACGGTAGAAGAGAGGGAGTCGGGAGAGAGAGTTTTTAGGTTGCGTCGGGTGGTGGTAGAGTGAGGGGGAGATGGGTGGGAGGAGGGGAGGGGGATGGGAAGGGAGAAGGTGATAAAGTGGTGGTCGGAGACAGGAAGAGGAGTCACAGTGAGATTAGAGGTGGAGCAGGATCTGGTGAAGACCAGGTCAAGCACATTCCCTGCTTTGTGAGTAGGAGGAGATTGAGAGAGGTAAAGGTCAAAGGATGAGAAGAAGTTAAGGAAAGACGGAGATTGTAAGGTTACTGGCTGGATGTTGAAGTCTCCCAGAAGGATGAGTGGAGTACCATCCTCAGGAAAGACGGAGAGGAGGGTGTCCAGCTCGTCTAGAAAGTGACCAAGCGGACCAGGCGGGCGGTAGATTACCACAATGTTGAGCTTGATGGGTAGGGATACGGCAACTGCATGGGACTCAAAAGATGAGATAGACAGATGAGAGAGAGAGGTGACAGTGTAGGTCCATTTGGGAGAGATGAGGATACCAGTGCCACCGCCACCGCCAGAGGCTCTAGGGGTGTGGGAGAAGGAATATGCAGCAGAGAGCGCTGCAGAAGTAGCAGTGTTTTCAGGAATGATCCAGGTCTCTGTGAGAGCTAGAAAGTGGAGGGTTTGAGATAGAGCATGAGCCGAGATGGTCTCAGTTTTCTTAACAGCCGACTGACAGTTCCAGAGACCTCCGGCAATAGTAAAAGGACTGTTTGCGCGCTTAGGGTGGGAGAGATTACCAGAGTTACTACCCCTGAAGCAGCCGTGTCTACGGCGTCTGTGGGCTGAGGTTACAACAGGGATGGGAAGAAAACACATAGTTAGGTAGATGAGTAGGTAGAATAAGAGAGGTAGCAAAAAACCCTATTCTATGGCCTCCCCTCGAAGGACTCCCGCAGAAAGACTCCCTTGTCTTCGTGCCCGAGGCTACGTGCCGCTTACCGCTGCCGCTGTAGACTGACAGTGTTCAGAAATACTGCTTCAACAGGGCTATAAGCCACACCTCTCTAATCAGCGCCCGTCGTTCCCAGGTGGGTGATTGGGCTGGTGTCAGCTGAGAGCTATCAACCAGCTATCAACCAGCTGAGCCACAGGTTCACTCAGAGACAAAACTAGCCTAAAAAACTACTCCTTTTAGAATAAGGAAATAGCAGACACAAATAACACAAAATAACACAGCCTAAGCACTTACCCACTGAAGCCAAAGTTAAATCACAGAGAGGGGTATCCACAGAAGAGCAGTTCTATGTCAGACAGCTAATGTGCAACTGACAAGACCTTACTGCAGCCAAACTTATATGGAGCCTATAAGCCACACCTCTCTAATCAGCGCCCGTCGTTCCCAGGTGGGTGATTGGGCTGGTGTCAGCTGAGAGCTATCAACCAGCTATCAACCAGCTGAGCCACAGGTTCACTCAGAGACAAAACTAGCCTAAAAAACTACTCCTTTTAGAATAAGGAAATAGCAGACACAAATAACACAAAATAACACAGCCTAAGCACTTACCCACTGTAGCCAAAGTTAAATCACAGAGAGGGGTATCCACAGAAGAGCAGTGTCAGACAGCTAATGTGCAACTGACAAGACCTTACTGCAGCCAAACTTATATGGAGCCTATAAGCCACACCTCTCTAATCAGCGCCCGTCGTTCCCAGGTGGGTGATTGGGCTGGTGTCAGCTGAGAGCTATCAACCAGCTATCAACCAGCTGAGCCACAGGTTCACTCAGAGACAAAACTAGCCTAAAAAACTACTCCTTTTAGAATAAGGAAATAGCAGACACAAATAACACAGCCTAAGCACTTACCCACTGAAGCCAAAGTTAAATCACAGAGAGGGGTATCCACAGAAGAGCAGTTCTATGTCAGACAGCTAATGTGCAACAGATATATATATATATAGGTGTGTGTGTTTGTGTGTGTGTGTATTGTTTTTCAAGGGCGAATACCTGGTTTCAGAAGTGGGGGGGGACACAATAAAATGTGGAGCGCTGACCCACTAGGGGGGACTGGGGGCATGCTTCCCCGGAAGATTTGTTTTTTACATTTTAAAGTAAAATGCATAAATTTGGTGCACTCTGAGGGCAAAATTAAGAGGCTAGATCTATGAAGAACTACACACATCACTCAATGCATGCCTTTTAGACACCACTGGGAATGATTTGTTAAAAAAGTAGTCCAAATGGTACGGAGTAGCCCGAACGGCAGTGGGCTGGGCCAAGTGACATCATCCCCCGGCCATTGAGAGTGGTTTGGGAAAAAAGTAGTCCACATGGTACGGAGCACCTGCACCTTAGATATTTGCTTGGAAGGCCCCAGGCACACAGTCCCATCATCTTGGACCACAATCCATGGTTGAGTGAGGGTCATGTTGACGGCCTGAGAGTGGTTGACCTGTAGTGAGAGAATTAAAATTAGTGAGATAAATAAAATTAGCCTAGTAGAGTCCATGTATTTGTCAGCAAAAAGCGTACAATGCTTACAGATAACGTTACAGAGCTGTTACTGTTTAGCTGGCTGTTGTCAGTCTTTGTGAGTGGGAAAAAAACTACAGTTCATTTAATTCCAGCTAACGTTACCCCCAATAAGTGTACTCATAAGACACGTTTTGATATTTTAACAGTATTGTGTGCATTAGCCTACATACAATTTGGCAGACCATTTGCTGTGCTGGCAGCCTGGCATGTAAGTTAACTAGCCAGATACAGTGGTTAAGGTTAGCAGTTCCAAGTTACAAATTAACTTTACGTTACTAAAGTTATTTAGCGTAATAAATGCGGCTTACCTTTACTTTGACAAGGAACTTATTTTTTTGTTTCATATGCCAGCAAAGTACCCGTGATGCATCTGTGCTCTTGTAAGCTTTCAAACTTTCGCCGGTGTATGGAGAAGGATTACGGACCAGGTATGCTAGATGTAAATATTGTGAAATGAAAAGTCAGGCAGTATATCCGACGATATCAGTGGCCGGAAAAGTTCAGGGGAGATTCTGTAAGGATCATCCAATTACCGATGTTTTCTCTGCATACATTTGCTGTTCTTTGCTGTCGAGGTGAGAAATAAGAGATGAGAAATAAGATACATTCATGTGACTTAGAGCTAGCATTAGCGTGTAGCCACGGACTCGGGACCCAACATGGCGGCACCTAGCGTGAGACTACACAGAGTGACGTAACTGCAAGGCATCTATATGGACTACAGTACATGTTATGGCTTGTATGTGTTACAGCTTATTATGAGGCAGAGAGAGAGAGAAAGAGAGAGAGAGAGAGAGGTAGCAGGAGTCTGAAAAAGACAAGAGACAAAGTAGCCGAGTGGGAGAAAAAAAGAGTGAATTGAGAGAGTTCATTAGAGACTGGAATATGTCCGAGTGTCCCCAGAAAGCACAGTAAATGAATCAGATCTATATGCAGAGAAACCACATTGTGTATATTATTATCATAGAGACCATTGTGCTGAGTTTACTATCATTAATGTTCATTACACAGCAGAGTTCATATACTAGACAATGAACAATCATGAACAGGGGGATGCATATATCTCCCATAATTATAAGACATTACAATTAACAGATGCATGCACGCACGCGCGCACAGTCACACACGCACATACTTGCACGCACAAACACACACACACACACACACACACACACACACACACACACAAACAAAGGCATAGTTATAAAATACTTGGGAAAGAATTAATCAATGAATGTCTTCAACTGTCTTTAACTTTATTTGATGGGAACTTGAGCTTTTAAAATTCAAGCAAGCTTAGATCATAACTGATTATAGAATGTTCTCTTCTTTTCTTTTGCCTTGGTTCATCAGCAATAAAACTACAATTCATTTTAACATGAAAAACACAGATTCAACGCATCCCCTCTTACCCCATGATGAAAGAGCAGACTTCTTTCCAGACTATTAAGAAATGACTGATAGGGAGAAGTGATAGCAATCCAGCCTTTATGACAACCTGCTATCATTATGATATCAAATGACCACTTGGGTTATATTACTACCACCCCGTGTCACCAATTACTAAACAAAGATAAGTTGTAATATCTGAAATGTACATTTATACTTTGTTGTCAAATGTTAATGTTGCATAGAGGTAATTTGGGCACACTTTTTAAGTCTGTATTGGGGCATTTGATGGACTGACAGACAACAAATTGTGTCTTGAATGAGTGGTATTGAAGCAAGACAAGTCGGGCCATTATTATTAGTTATAAAATAGGAAGGAGAAGCAAGGATGTATCCTTTTGGGCCACTATCAGAGTTCTAGGTAGAAATACTCAGAACTCTGTTGTGTTTTATAATTTTGATAAAATAACAATGTTAGAATATAATATACACACATTTAGGAAAAGTCAGGGTCGTATAGTTAGATGGGTTTTATGTCAACAAAGTTATTGCATTGCAAAATGTAAAAGCAGTCAAAATGACTGCCTTGGGAGTTCTAGTGTTAAAAGTTTTTGAAACAGCAAAGTTTGTGTTCAGCAAGATAATGTTCACAAAGGACGACATTTATTTTTATGTGAAGAAATTTCGTCAAGGTGTTACTGAGATATGGCGTTACTGAGCTTGAAAATGACATTCGTGAGGTCACAGTGACCTTGACATTTGACCACCAAAATGTAATCAGTTCATCCTTGAGTCCAAGTGGATGTTTGAGGTAAATGAGATGCAATTCCGTCAAGGCGTTCCTGAGATATCATGTTAACGAACATGAAACGACCTTGAACCTTGACCACCAAAATCGAATCAGTTCATCCTTGAGTCCAAGTGGACGTTTTAGGCAAATTGGAAGAAATTCCATCAAGGCGTTCTTGAGATACCGTGTTAACAACTTTGAAAATGGCGTTTGTGAGGTCACAGTGACCTTAAAGGGATACACCACTTTTTTGGAAGTTTAGCTCATTTGCCACATCCCCCCAACATAACCAAGATACACCATGCCTTACCGGCACTGTCCGCTCAGTTCACAGTGAGCTACAGTCGTAAAGTTAGTAATTATCGCCATAGAATGGAGGCTAATGGTACAGCTGTTAAAAATCTGCCAAAACACACATCTCATGGCGCCAAAATACATGGTGTGCTTCGGGTACTCATCACACGATGAAATGTTAATCCAAAATGCACATAATCTGTCTTTTTGGAAGGAAAAGAGGTCGGCGGCCATGTTTGGAAAGTAGTGCCGGCTACCTCTTTTCCTTCCAAAAAGACAAATTAATTATGTGCATTTTGGATTAATATTTCATCATGTGGTGAGTACCCGAAGCACAACATGTATTTTGGCACGGTGATTTGTGTGTTTTGGCAGATTTTTAACAGCTGTACCATTAGCCTCCATTCTATGCCGATAATTACTAACTTCACGACTGTAGCTCACTGTAAACTGAGCGGACAGTTCCGGTAAGGCATGGTGTATCTTGGTTATGTGGGGGGGAAGTGGCAAATGAGCTAAACTTCAAAAAAAGTGGTGTATCCCTTTAACCTTTGTCCTTTGACAACCAAAATCTAAGTTGTTCATCCTGACTCCAAGTCGGCGTTTGAGCCAAATTGGAAGAAGTTCCGTCAAGGCGTTCCTGAGATATTGTGTTGAAGAGCTTGGAATTGGGGTTCACAATGACCTTGTGTTAGGGTTTTGTTTGTTGGACTCAAGGGCGGAGACAGACAGAGACAGAATATCAAGTTGTAACACAGTTTGTTTATTTAAATGTTATTGGTTGAGTCCGGATGGACGAGATACCCAGGTTGCAGGATGGTAGGCTAGAGTCCAGGTAGGTGAACGAGCAGGCATCCAGAAGTCCGGGCTGGCAGAGAGCAAGCAGGCTGAAGTCCAGGCGGGCAGAGAGCAGGTAGGCTGAAGTCCAGGCGAGCAGAGAGCAGGTAGGCTGAAGTCCAGGCAGATGGCGAGCAGGCAGACAGACAGGGGAGGATTGGCCCAGGTGGTCAGAGTTAGGGCAGCAGACGTTCCTCTCCATGCAGGTGAGAAGATAATCTGACAGTGTCTTGACGTCTGGGCTGGGTATATGAAGCCTGCTGATTGGTGATGCTTGGCAGCTGCGATAGCTGGAGATCAGCTCCACACACCTGGCTCCAATCCTGTAATCACAACAGAAAGGAGGGGGCGAGAGAGACTAGGAGGCAGAGGTTGAGGGCATGACAGTACCCCCCCCTCTACGGGCGCCACCTGGCGCACGCCTGGCTCCGTCAGGGTGCTGGCGACGGAAGTCCCGGATGAGCGTGGGGTCCAGTATGTTCCGCCGAGGGACCCAGCAGCGATCCTCCGGACCATATCCCTCCCAGTCGACCAAATACTGGAATCCGCGGCCCCGGCGACGGACATCCAGGATACGCCTCACGGTGTAGACTGGACCACCCTCCACCATCCGAGGAGGAGGAGGGGCGGCTGTGGGAGGGACAAGAGCACTGGACTGCACCGGCTTTAACAGAGACACATGAAATGTGGGATGGATCCTTTTAAGGGAGGAAGGGAGCTTAAGCCGAACAGCACATGGGTTAATGATGGTTTCAATTTCATACGGCCCAACGTAGCGAGGTGCAAGCTTTCGAGAATCCACCTTGAGAGGCAGATCTCTCGAAAGCAGCCATACCTTCTGCCCTGGAGCGTAGGCTGGAGCTGGCACACGGCGACGGTCGGCCTGGACCCGTGACCTGGAGGCAGCTCGGAGTAAGGCGGCGCGGGCTCTTTTCCAGGTAGCGCGGCAGCGGCGCATCTGGACCTGAACTGAAGGCACTGCAATCTCCTCCTCCTGGCCTGACAACAGAGGAGGTTGATAGCCCAAAGAACATTCAAATGGAGACATACCTGAGGAGGCGTTTGGAAGTGTATTGTGGGCGTACTCCACCCAGGGCAGCTGTGAGCTCCAAGAGGAGGGGTTTGCCGCGGTGATACAGCGAAGAGCTGCTTCCATCTCCTGGTTCGCTCGCTCAGTCTGTCCGTTGGTCTGAGGATGGTACCCCGAAGATAAGCTGACGGTGGCTCCCATGGCCGTGCAGAATGCCCTCCAGACCTGTGAGGTGAATTGAGGCCCCCTGTCGGAGACAATGTCTGCAGGCAGCCCATGTACCCGAAACACATGTTGCACTAATAGATCGGCTGTCTCCCTAGCGGAAGGCAGCTTGGGCAGGGCAATGAAGTGTACTGCCTAAGAAAAACGGTCTATGACAGTAAGAACTGTGGTGTTACCTCCAGATGGGGGAAGGCCAGTGACGAAGTCCACTGCTGTGTGACCATGGCCGGCTGGGTACAGGCAGTGGACGGAGCAGGCCAGAGCTGGGCTTTGTGGAGGTCTTGCTGCGCGCGCAGACCGAGCCACCTGCAACATATGACCGTGTATCCTGGTCCATGGTGGGCCACCAGAAACTCTGCCGGAGGAAGGCCATTGTCCGACGAACCCCCGGGTGACAGGTAAGGCGGGATGAGTGAGCCCATTGCAGAACCTGGGAGCGGACAGAATCAGGTACAAACAGACGGTTAGGAGGACCATTACCTGGGTCGGGCTGGGCCCTCTGGGCTTGGCGGACCTTAGATTCGATCTCCCAGGTAACGGCAGCGATGACACATGAAGATGGAAGAATGGGCTCTGGGTCCATGTTTGCCTCCTCCACCGCAAACTGGCGTGACAGCGCATCAGGCTTCACGTTCCTCGAACCGGGGCGGTAGGTGAGTGTGAAATTAAACCTGCCAAAAAACAGAGCCCTGCTTGGCGTGAGTTAAGCCGCTTCGCCTCCTTGATGTAGGTGAGGTTTTTGTGGTCTGTCCACACGACGAATGGATGCTCGGCCCCCTCTAGCCAGTGTCGCCACTCTTCCAGCGCCACCTTCACAGCCAGAAGCTCTCTATTGCCGACGTCGTAGTTTCTTTCTGCGGGGGAAAGTTTATAGGACAGAAAGGCACATGGATGCAACTTGTCATCAGCCAGTGTGCGCTGAGAGAGGATTGCACCTACCCCCACATTAGAAGCGTCCACCTCCACAATGAACTGCCGGGTCCGGTCTGCCTGGATGAGCACTGGAGCGGAGACAAACCTGCGCTTGAGCTCCCCAAAGGCGGTCTCCGCCTCCGGTGTCCATCGAAACGAGATGGAGGTGGAAGTGAGTGCAGTCAGGGGGGCTGCTATGGTGCTGTAATTACGGACAAATCTTCGATAGAAGTTGGCAAATCCTAGAAACATTTGTAATTGTTTGCGGCTAGTAGGCACAGGCCAATCCAGAACTGCTGTCACTTTAGCCGGCTCCATCTCCATTTTCCCCGGGGAGATGACGAAACCCAGGAAGTGCACCGTGGAAGCATGAAATTCACACTTTTCTGCCTTAACAAACAGTCTGTTTTCTAGGAGACGCTGCAGCACTGCCCGCACATGTTTCTGGTGTTCCTGGAGAGACTGGGAGTAAATCAGAATGTCATCAAGGTAAACAAATGCAAAATGTCCAATCATGTCCCTGAGTACATCGTTGACGAGTGCTTGGAAGACTGCGGGCGCATTAGTGAGGCCGAAAGGCATCACCAGGTACTCAAAATGGCCCAGGTGAGTGTTGAAAGCAGTCTTCCATTCATCTCCATCTTTGATGCGCACCAGGTGGTACGCGTTCCGGAGGTCCAGTTTTGAAAACACTGTGGCGTCATGAAGGGGCACAAAAGCAGAGTCAATCAGAGGCAGGCAGTACTTGTTTTTAACTGTGATGTCATTTAGTTTTTTATAGTCTATACATGGTCTCAAAGACCCATCCTTTTTGCCCACGAAGAAGGCACCTGCACCCACCGGAGAGGATGAAGGTCGGATGATCCCCGCTGCCAAGGAGTCCTGGATGTATTTCCCCATGGCTTGCTGTTCCGGCATGGAGAGGTTGTAGAGCCTGCTAGAGGGTAGAGGAGCTCCGGGCAAAAGCTTTACCTCGCAATCGTATGGTCTGTGCGGAGGGAGTGTTAATGCCTGTTGTTTACTGAATGCAGGAGCGAGGTCATGATATTCTTTTGGAACCGATGACAGATCTGGAGGTTCTGGTACTGGTAGGGGCTCAGAGGAAGGTGTCTGGGCGGAACGGAGGCAGTTGGCATGGCAGAAGGAGCTCCATGACCCCACCGTGCCGGTGGTCCAGTTGATCTGGGGGTTATGGAGTTTCAACCAGGGGAATCCCAACACTAGAGGAACATTGGGAGAATGAATGACGTGAAACTGAATTTTTTCCTGATGATTCCCAAACATGTGAAGGGACAGGGGAATGGTTTTTCTGTCCACTTGGGCCAGCAGTACCCCGTTAAGGGCTGTAGTATTTAGTGGGACATCGAGGGGCTCAGTCTCGATGCCCCACTGCTGGCACGTACCAGTATGAATGAAATTCTCATCGGCTCCAGAGTCTATGAGTGCAGAGAGTGTAATGGTTTGCTGGCACCACACGATGGCGGCATCGAGCTGTGGACGGACAGGGAGAGAGGCAGTGGTTGCTCGACTCGACAATATCTCTCTAACTATTGCCGAGCCGGCCCTTTTGCTGGACGGACGGGGCAATCCGAAATACGGTGGCTGGGGTTTCCACAGTAGAAACAGGCCTGTGTGGCAGCCCGACGACGAGCCCTTTCCTCCGGGGACAGACGGACCCGGTCGAGTTGCATGGGTTCTGGTTCGGGAAAGTTTGGAGTATCGGGACGTGATGAGAACAGAGAGACGGGGGTGTCAGTACGCCACAGGGCGATTTGATCCGCAATCTTAATGGCCAGACTAATGGCGGCGTCTAAGGAATTTATTTCCCCCCGTAGTGCTATTTCCCTTCCAATCTCTCTATTCAGACCACTCTGAAATGCTGCAATGAGGGCCACATTATCCCACCCTGACTCAACAGCCAAACTGTGGAACTGGCTGATAAACTCACGGACTGGGAGTCTTCCTTGGCGAAGAGTCAACAGACGCTGCCCCGCCTGTTGCCCTCGTATTGGATGGTCGTACACTCGTTTGAGCTCGACAGCAAAACCCGCAAAGGACTGGGTGAGCGGAGAGCCCTGTTCAAAGAGAGCATTGAAAAAGTTAAGCGGGGGTCCCTCCAGTAGGTTAACCAGGTATGCAATTTTGGCCGCTTCCGTAAAGAAGCGGATGGGCTGAGCGTTGAACGACAATTGACACTGTGTGAGAAATTGCCGACAGCTGTGTGGATCACCTGAGTATTTTGCTGGAGGTGGGATGTGAGGCTCCGGAGCTGTGGTAGCAGGCAGCGCTGGCTGGTCGGGCTGAAGCAGAGCGGCAACTGGAACTGGTGTCAGACGCTCGGTGAGGCCCGTGATGGTCACACCAAGCCTCTGCATTTCTGTAGTCATGGTCCGCAGACGCTCCTCCTGGCCTCCTAGCCATTGGCCCTGCTGAGCAAGCGCTTGTCTCATTGCTTCTGCCTCTGCCGAGTCCATTTTGGTCAGATTATCCTGTTAGGGTTTTGTTTGTTGGACTCAAGGGCAGAGACAGACAGAGACAGAATATCAAGTTGTAACACAGTTTGTTTATTTAAATGTTATTGGTTGAGTCCGGATGGACGAGATACCCAGGTTGCAGGATGGTAGGCTAGAGTCCAGGTAGGTGAACGAGCAGGCATCCAGAAGTCCGGGCTGGCAGAGAGCAAGCAGGCTGAAGTCCAGGCGGGCAGAGAGCAGGTAGGCTGAAGTCCAGGCGAGCAGAGAGCAGGGAGGCTGAAGTCCAGGCAGATGGCGAGCAGGCAGACAGACAGGGGAGGATTGGCCCAGGTGGTCAGAGTTAGGGCAGCAGACGTTCCTCTCCATGCAGGTGAGAAGATAATCTGACAGTGTCTTGACGTCTGGGCTGGGTATATGAAGCCTGCTGATTGGTGATGCTTGGCAGCTGCGATAACTGGAGATTGGAGCTCCACACACCTGGCTCCAATCCTGTAATCACAACAGAAAGGAGGGGGCGAGAGAGACTAGGAGGCAGAGGTTGAGGGCATGACACCTTGAACTTTGACCTTTAACCACCAAAATCTAAGCAGTTCATCCTTGAGTCCAAGGGCACATTTGAGGACATTTTTATGAAATTCCATCAAGGCGTTCCTGAGATATGGCGTTAACGAGCTTGAAAATGAGAGGTCACAGTGACCTTGACATTTGACCTTTTATCACCAAAATCGAATCAGTTCATCCTTGCGTCCAAATCGACGTTTGAGCCAAATTGGAAGAAATTCCGTAAAGGTGTTCCTCAGATATCATGTTAACGAACATCGCATGGACGGACGGACGGACGGACAACTCGAATCCATAACTTGAGTCATAATGCCTCCGGCCTGCTATCGCCGGCCGAGCCATGAAAATCCACCTTAAAATACTTTCAAATTTTGTTGTCTGGTGGGGGGTTCCTCTGCCTTTCCGACATGCTGCCACTCCGAACGTTAACTTCCATTATTCGGACTGGCGGTCGTTCACCTTAGAAGCCGCAATGCCTACCTTAGGTTTAGGCGTGGGGGTGGGAGAGGTTAGGTTTTGGGTTAGGGTCTGGGGGAGGTTAGGTTTAGGCATGGGGGGAGGTTAGGTTTGGCGTGGGGGCTGGGAGAGGTTAGTGAAAAACGGGGAATATAGACCCCCTTTCTGAGTGCCGATATTTCGGAGTGGCAGAACGTCGGAGTGGCAGCACGTCGGAGTGGCAGCATGTAACCGTCTGGTGGTGTAAACAAGATATTGTTGTGTCATAGAAATGATAACCCAAACTAAACACATGGATGTGTTGAAAACGACGCAGTGGCTCAGTGTAGGTTCTTTGATAATTTAGCAATGCACAAAATATTTTCCTAATATGAAAACTTATGTGTGTTATGTGTTATGATGGACTTCCCCTATAACAACCAGGGTGGCAGCAAATGGATGAATGAACCAGTGTCTCTCCCTTATGGACCTGCAATGACAAATTCACAGTCTGGCTAATCGTCAGAGGAGTGCATTCGCTATTACACAGCCCCAGAGGGTGGGTCGGAGGGAAAATAATGGATAATTTGCTGATCTGGACATATTCTTTCTCTCCATCTCTCGATGTGTGTGTGTGTGTGTGTGTGTGTGTGTGTGTGTGTGTGTGTGTGTGTGTGTGTGTGTGTGTGTGTGTGTGTGTGTGTTAGTAGGTAAGAGTGTATGCACACGTGTGCAGCAAACAGAGGAGGAGAATGAATGACTGTAATAAACGAACACAGCAGGGGTGGCGCTCTCTTCCTCAAATTCTCTCTCTCCCACTCCCAAATATCTATTGATTGCCATGCATATTTATAAGGGGCAGTGAACCGGTGGGTCTCCAGTGTTTTTAGAGGTGATAGGCCTACTCTGTAATGGAGAATAAACAATATAGAACACACATAGAATCCCTAAGCTCTTAAGCTCTGATGATATAAAACACTTGCAACACTATATTTTTTTAGACATTGTGTACCTTGGGTGTGGGGGAAGGTTGTTTGGTTACACCCATTATGTTGTGGTTAAACATTATTTTATTCTATTCTCTATTCTACATCTAGTGTAGTCTATTTTATTCCATTATGTACTTGCATCTACTTTCTACATTATTTATTTATCAATATCCAATTTGAGCCAGTAAGCTCACAAGTAAAATCAGGATCAACAAAGACTAGCTTTAGCTGATATCTCAGTAGCGATGATTTGAGAGATTGCTGTCAGAAGACACAAATGGGAAGCCAAGAGCCACAGTCAAATCTGCTACGTTCACTTTATCACTGGTGTGGTAAGTAGCTAAGACAAAAGTGTCATCATGGGAAAATGTGGTCCTAGAGACACACTACACTACACAACTACCACAGAAGCAGTTTTGAGTATTTTGTCAGTAACTGTTTATATAACTGTCTGTCTGTAGACCTGTCTGTCTGTCAGAGTCAGATAGTCATTTTATTTGCCATTTGCAGTAAACTGCATTGAATTGGGGTGCAAGGAGCTTAAAAACATAACACATACATAACAAATCACACTGACAAAGTATAAAAAATGTGTAGGTATAAAAGAGTAAAAAATAATAAAAGAATAAAAGTCAAGTTCAAGTCAAGTTTATTTATATAGCCCTAATTCACAAGCATGTCTCAGAGGGCTTCACAGAAAGTATGTCTAGCTAATTCTAGCTAACACACAGTAACAAGAATATACAGAATAAAGATAACATTTGAACAATTGATAATATAGAAAATATAGGAATGAGGGGAGAGCAGAGGAGAGCGCAGGAGAAGTGAGAATAGCAGGGGGAATGTGAGAGAGTGATGGGGTGGGGAGGGTATAGGAGGTGGGGAGGAGCAAGAGGAGAGAGCAGGAGAGGGGAAGGGAGGGGAGGTGTGGGGGAGAAGAGAGCAGGGGGAGGGAGGAGGTGGGGAGAGAATGAGCAATATAGACGGAGGAGAGGGGGGAGGTGGGGAGAAGATAGGAATGTGGAGGAGGAGAGAAGGAGAGATGGGGGTGCAGGGGAGGGAGAGCCAGGGTAGAGAAGCAGGGGGAGCGTCCCACATCCCCCCCGCCCCCAGAGAGGACAGAGAGGAGGAGAGAACAGAGCAGGAGAGGTGGGAGGGTGCAGGGGAAGGAGTGCAGGGGGAGAGGAGGAGAGAACAGAGAAGGAGAGGTGGGAGGGTGCAGGGGGAACGCGGGAGGAGGAGGCGGGGGAGGGAACAGACCTCTCCGCCCCCTCCTCCCCCCCCCCCCCCCGAGAGGACAGAGGGGAGGAGAGAGCAGAGAAGGAGAGGTGGGGGGGTGCAGGGGAAGGAGTGCAGGGGGAATGTGAGAGAGGGGAGAGGACAGGGAGGAGGAGAGAACAGAGAAGGAGAGGTGGGAGGGTGCAGGGGAGGGAGAGCAGGGGGAACGTGGGAAGGGGCGGCGGGGGAGGGAAGAGCATGGAAGGAGAGGGTGCGGGGGGGGGGGGGGGAGTGGGAAATGTGGGAGAGTGGGGAACAGGAGGGGGAAGAAGGGAAAGGAGCGGGGGAAAGAGAAAGAGAGGGGGGGGGGGAAGATCAGACAACTGACTACTCTAAGCATTAACCAGAGCTAACTGGGACATAGTATCTAGCTAGTCTACAGCCTAATCTGGCCTATCCTACTCTGCTCTAGTCTGATCTTTGCCTGAACACTAACAGGTCAGCCTTAGGCTGTAACTAATCTATCGCCTACCTAAACTGTTCTAAACCAACCGGCAGCCCTCGACCAGTGATGAAGAGCACCGATGCCCCCCGCCCCGGCCCCCCCCCCCCCACATAAGGCGTGGGAGAGAAGGCCGGGCCGGGACACAGCGGCGTCCCCACACCCCCAGTGAATGCAAGAAAACCTTTCCACCAAATGGATTGCCCCAGTGACTTGGCTTGGCTGAGGAGGAACCTTGTGAGGTCGTTGTGCTACAGGGGCCCAGCAATGGTCGCCTGGGTAAGCCCACCCCCCACGCGACCCGCTCCCAGACCCGCCCCCAGCTAGTGACTGGGAACTGGGAGAGCAGGCCACGCAGGCCACGCGGGCCCACCCAGGCAGTGGACCCAGCGGCGGACCCCCATCCGGGGACTCCCCTCCGAGACAGGCCGAGAGATGCCGGGCTAAACCATGAACAGAGTTTTCCGGCATTGAAACTCTGTAAATGGTTTATTATGGAAATAAAATTTACAAGAGAACAGAACATTGAAAATGTAAAAAAGAGTCCAACAGAGGGATATAAAAATGTAGTTTTTAAATTATCCTAAAATCAGGGAAGGGAGTTGAAAATGTAAAAAGTAGAGTCCAAAGGAAATAGAAAATGTAGTCTTTAAGTGTCCGTAGGTTTAGAGAATACTAGCTGAGAGGAGGGGAGGGGAGGATAAGAGTCGGAGGTGGTGATTAAGGGGAGGGGAGGATAGGAGTTGGAGGTGATGAGGCCGGGGGGGGGGGGGGTCCCCCCCTTCCCTTAGGCAGGCAGGTGACCAGGATGATGAGGATAGGGGTCGGTGGTGGTGAAGAGCCCGGGGTGTCAGACAGTAGAAGGAGTAGCGGGTAGATGGCCTAGAGTGACGACAGGTGGCTAGGGCGATGACGGCCAGACCTAGGGCTGCAGCGGCGGGGGTGTACGTCAGGCCAATGAAGGACACCTGAGGGGGAGAGAGAGAAGAGAGCGGGGGAATCTGCGCAGAGGTGGAACTAACTCTATAGACAACAATAAAATTAGGTCAAAGCAAAATTTATTAGGATTTTTTATTTTTATTTTTTTTGGGATGACTAATACTATACTGCTAATTCAGGTCTAAGTACCACCTAACACCACTGTCAATGCACTTGTAGATAGGCAGAAATCAACTGGCTCAGATATAAAGTGCAGGATAAAAGTGCACAAAATAAAGTACCTATAGAGTCAGTGTTTGATACATCTAACATTTGGTATTATCATTTAGGGCCCTATCTTCGTACGGCGCTATCGTTTGCGCGCCTCTTATTGCTATCTTCCCTGCGTCTTAACTTATTGTCTGCCTCTACCATCCAGTTTTTCGCTGGGATCTAAGCGCAGACACAGGTGTAGGCGTGGCCCAGGTGTGTCCGTGGGCCTCTAGCCTATCATCTGTCTCCCGCAAGTGTCATTTTGCGGTCTGCCGAAGATACTGTCGATATGTTCCGAGCGTAAACAGAGGTTTGGGCGTTGACCGTGCCAAAATAGGCGTTCCAGCGCAATGTGTTAGAAAAAATGGCCTCATCATCTCGTCATTCACAGACAGCATCACACAGACCAAGATTTTGCAGTTTACGGATCAGAAGTGAGGGAATGATCATATTGAAAGCAGAGCTATAGTCTATGAAGAGCATTATGACATAAGATTCATTACACAATTTGGTCATCCTCTTACGTGTCTGACCACAATTTACATCCTTTGAGCCATTTTTGTTGTGTGTTTTTGGTTAATGTGTAGTGTTCCTTTGGCCTGTCTCGGCCAGACAACAAATTGTGCCTTCAATGAATGGCAATAGTGGTATTGAAGCAAGACAAGTCGGGCCATTAGTTAAAAAATAGGAAGGAGAAGCAAAGATGTATCCTTTTGGGCCACTATCGGAGTTCTAGGTAGAAATACTCAGAACTCTGTTGTGTTTTATAATTTTGATAAAATAACAATGTTAGAATATAATATACACACATTTAGGAAAAGTCAGGGTCCTATAGGTAGATGGGTTTTACTGTATGTCAACAAAGTTATTGCATTGCAAAATGTAAAAGCAGTCAAAATGACTGCATTGGGAGTTCTAGTGTTAAAAGTTTTTGAAACAGCAAAGTTTGTATTCAGGAAGATAATGTTCACAAAGGACGACATTTATTTTTATGTGAAGAAATTTCGTCAAGGTGTTACTGAGATATGGCGTTACTGAGCTTAAAAATGGCATTCGTGAGGTCACAGTGACCTTGACCTTTGACCACCAAAATGTAATCAGTTCATCCTTGAGTCCAAGTGGATGTTTGAGGCAAATTAGATGCAATTCCATCAAGGCGTTCCTGAGATATCATGTTAACGAACATGAAACGAGCGGTCATGATGTCACAGTAACCTTGAACTTTGACTACCAAAATCGAATCAGTTCATCCTTGAGTCCAAGTGGACATTTTAGGCAAATTGGAAGAAATTCCATCAAGGCATTCTTGAGATACCGTGTTAACAACTTTAAAAATGGCGTTTGTGAGGTCACAGTGACCTTAACCTTTGTCCTTTGACAACCAAAATCTAAGTTGTCTCGGCCAGCTGTCTCGGCCACCATACTACTACTATACATACAGGGCCGCTGCTGGCCATTTGGGTGCCCTAAGCGTAATTGTTTTGTGATGCCCCCCCCCCCCCCCCACAAACTTTCAATAACTGTCAAACGAAAGACTGCAAAATCATTAATTACGAACGATACTAGTGTATCTCACATTACATTACATGTGGCAAACAAACAATTGTTAGAATTACTGTACATGTCAGCAAACAAGCGATTGTTAAACTGTACATCACATGTGTCAGACTCAAGGCCCGCGGGCCAGATCCGGCCCCCCCCCGTCATTTTGACTGGCCCGCCAGAGCTTCCCGGCATCCCATGTTAAGTGGCCCGCCAGAGCCAGCAAAGAATACAATTTGCGCTAAGAAAACTACATGCCCCACAATGCATCCCGATTGTGTTACCCGCGCACCGAAGGCGCTATCTAGCGGCTAGATAGCGTCAGAGCTCTTGAAACGAGTGCTGCCCAAACCTAGTAGCTACTAGTAGTAGCCATGGCTACCGGTAAAAAGAGAAAAGTTGACGAGGAAGGAAGACAATTTCAAGAGAGATGGGAAGACGAATATATGTTTATGCTCAACGGAGACAAGCCGATATGTCTGATTTGTAACGAGCTAGTCGCAGTGCTAAAAGAATACAATTTGCGACGCCACTTTGAAACCAAACACGGAGAGAAGTATGCTGCCCTGCAAAGCTAAAAGGGGGTAACTCGCCAGAGTGTAGAACTGAGAAAAATGACTTTAAAGTTTTGTTGTTGTCCAGCCAAAGGTATTGTAGGAAGAAAACTGGAAATGTGTTAATTATTTGTTTATTTAATGTAGTTATTTATCTACATAATTTTTTTTAGCTCAAACTTGACCTTTGACCCTTATTTGGAAGTTACCTTACTCTGGCTTTGCATTGTCTGCAAAATAATAAGGGGTGATACCAAGCAAAAAGACAGTAACTTCAATTTGATCCTTCACTTGGTTGCTTATCACTATATAAAACCACTATATATGATAATAATGATAACATAGACATGAAGTCTCATTTTCATGGCACAATTACGCTTAATATAATATACGTATAAATATAATATAACTAGATTATCAGGCCGCTACACATCCTTCAAGCCTAGTTTGGTGGGACTCTTGTTGGCCCGTTGTGTGTCTGTGTGTTGGCGCCTCAGAATCAGAATCAGAATCAGAATCAGAATCAGAGTTTAATTCATGTCCCAGAAGGGCACTTTGGTTCACATCAGACAGTAGTGGATAATTACAACATCATTACTAGTTTGAGATTAGTAATAAAGGCACACTTCAGAATTGAGATACATTATTACTAGTTTTAAAGTAATAAAGGCGCACTTCAATATTATACAATACATAAACATTTGTTGCATTATGTACAGATTCCAAAGGACCATCTACTGCCCTCAGCCGGGTCGCCACGTGCGCAGCGCCACCGTTGCATTAGCTCCTCAAACAACGCAAGTGGCTCGCTGTGGGGTTAATGTCATATGAGCTGGCTCCTCGGGGGTTGATGTCGTATGAGCTGGCACATCTGGGGTTAATTTTATATGAGCGGCACCTCGGGGTTAATGTTGTATGAGCTGGTACCTCAGGGGTTAATGTCATATGAGCTGGTGCCTGGCGCCTCGGGGGTTAATGTTGTATGACCTGGTAGCTCAGTGGTTAATGTCATATGAGCTGGCGCCTCGGGGGTTAATGTCATATGAGCTGGCACCTCTGGGGTTAATTTCATATGTGCGGCGCCTCTGGGGTTAATGTTGTATGAGCTGGTACCTGGAGGGTTAATGTTGTATGAGCTGGCACCTCTGGGGATAATGCCGTATGAGCTGGCACCTCTGGGGTTAATTTTATATGAGCGGCACCTCGGGGGTTAATGTTGTATGAATTGGTACCTCAGGGGTTAATGTCATATGAGCTGGTGCCTCGGTGGTTAATGTTGTATGAGCTGGCACCTCCGGGGTTAATTTCATATGAGTGGTGCCTCTGAGGTTAATGTGGTATGAGCTGGCGCCTCGGGGGTTAATGTCGTATAAGCTGGCACCTCCGGGGTTAACTTCATATGCGCGGTGCCTCAGAAATGTGGTATGAGCTGGCGCGTCGGGGGTTAATGTTGTACGAGCTGGAGCCTCGGGGGTAAATGTGGTATGAGCTGGTGCCTCGGGGGTTAATGTCATATGAGGTGCCTCACGGGTTAATGTATAGACGCTTTTAATTTTACAACATAAACATTCAAAATTGCCTCTAGCTTACTTCCTGTTGCAATGTTTGCTAATGCAATAGGTGACTGGAAATAAGATAGGGTAGCAACCGAATTCCGTGAAAACCGTCTATAGACGGTTTTCACGGAATTGGGTTGCTATGGAAACAGTTTGAACCCTATCTTATTTCCAGTCACCTATTGCATTAGCAAACATTGCAACAGGAAGTAAGCTAGGGGCAATTTTTAATGTTTATGTTGTCAAATTAAAAGCGTCTATAAGGGTTAGGGGGTTAATGCCGTATGAGCTGACAACCTTGGGAGTTAATGTGGGTGTCTGTGTGGGTGGGGGTGGTATTGGTCCAATGTCACAATCATGACATTAGGCCTGCCCAGTAATGTAACTCATACCTCAACTCAACCTGTGCATTCTGGTGAGTTACCCCCTTTTTGCGTTGCAGGGCAAAGGATTCAGAGTGCAGTCAAACCAAACCAAACAACCGTAACTGATGTTACCTTAGTCTTGCTTGGCTTTTCTAGGGCTTTTGGAAGTTACTGTAAATATGACCGCCTATTTTCTCCAAAAAACAACACAATTGACTCAAAATATTTTTCCACATGATAAAGCAGATCTTCAATGTTCCAAAAATGACAAAAACTCATTTTTGACAAAAATTGAGTTACCCCCTTTTAGCTTTGCAGGGCAGTATGGTGATCTTATCCACGAAGAAAAGCAGCAAAAAGCCAGAGAACTGAAGGGGAACCTGTGTTCTCAACAGAATATGTTCACAAAACTAGCAGCTAAAAACGACGCAGCAGTGAAAGCCAGCTTTATTGTGGCTGAAGAAATCGCCCGATCGTCAAATTGTTTTTCAGAAGGTGCATTTGTGAAGGAGTGCATGCTGAAGGTGTGTGAACAGGTGTGCCCCAACCAGAAACAAGCTTTTAATAACGTCAGCTTGTCAAGGAACACTATCGTAGAACGAGTCAAGGAGCTAGCGGGAAATCTGAAGTCCCAACTTGCTGAACAAGCAAGGGAATACCTGGCATTTTCATTAGCTGCTGATGAAAGTACCGATAACACTGATACAGCACAGCTAGCCATTTTTGTAAGAGGAGTGAAGAAGGATTTATCTGTCACCGAGGAGCTCCTGGATGTGACAGCCATGCATGGGACGACCACAGGGAAGGACATATTCAACGCGGTGGAGAAGTCTGTGAGTAACATGAATTTACCGTGGGGAAAGTTGGTTGGGCTTACTACCGACGGGGCCCCAGCAATGTGCGGCGAGAGAAATGGCTTGGTTGGACTGGTGAAAGAGAAAATGAAAAAAGAGAACTGTTCCACACCCCTGATCGCATACCATTGCAAGATTCGTATGAATGGGTATGAATGTCTATGAATGTTGGTGCTGGTCGGAGGGGCCGTAGGCGCGAAATGGCTGCCACGCTTCCGTCAGTCTTCCCCAGGGCAGCTGTGGCTACATCACCCGTAGCTTACCACCACTGGTACGAATGGTGTGAATGAATAATGATTCCTGTGAAGCGCTTTGGGTGTCTAGAAAAGCGCTATATAAATCCAATCATTATTATTATTATTATTATAAGATTCTGCAGTTGGATAACGTTATGACCACAGTCACAAAAACAGTTAACTTCATTCGGGCTCGTGGCCTGAACCACCGTCAATTCCGAACGTTTTTGCTCGAGCTGGACACGGAACATGGAGACGTGCCGTACCATACAGAAGTCAGATGGTTGAGTCGGAGTGCAGTCCTCAAGCGTTTTTTTGAGCTTCGGGAAGAAATTGCTGTTTTCATGGAAAGTAAAAGAAAGCCCGTGCCGGAACTGTCAGATCCAAAGTGGCTGTGTGATTTTGCCATGCTGTGCGATATAACAGACCACCTCGACCAACTGAACAAGACGCTGCAGGGACGCAAGCATGTCATCACAGAGATGTACGATGCAATCACAGCTTTCCAGCTCAAACTGCGCCTGTGGAAGTCACAGCTCCAACAGGACAGTCTGGCTCACTTTCCTGTCTGCCAAAGCATCTCAACCTCAGTCCCAGCAGGTGCTTTTTCATGCGCTCGTTTGGCTACCAAAGTGGACCTGTTGGTTAATGAATTTGATCGTCGCTTCTCTGACTTCAAAGCACAGAAAACAACCTTTGCTATGTTTGCCAATCCTTTCACCACCGACGTCGACAGTGCACCACATCACCTTCAGATGGAGTTAATAGAGCTGCAATGCAACACTAGCCTGAAAGCAAAGTTCCAGGATGCTGCACTTGGGGATTTTTATCGTCTCCTCCCCCCTGCTTCCATGCCACAGCTCAGACTTCAAGCTGCCCGGGTCCTGTCCATGTTTGGAAGCACATACCTGTGCGAACAGATGTTTTCAGTCATGAATGTAAACAAGACCAAGCACAGATCACGCATCACAGATGACAACCTCCATGCTGTTTTAAGGATTGCTACTGCACAAGACTTAAAGCCAGACATCAATGGACTGACCTCGGGGAAACGACATCAGTCATCTGGGCAGAAAAACAGGTAAGCATTTTACAATAGGGTACAATACAATACAACCCATTGTACATGATGAAATATATATCATTTTCAATCAAGGTGTGCATTCTAATCATGCTTGTGCCTGTGTTTTGTATGTTTTGTGTTGTTATTATGTGCAGGAATTGATCCATGGTGGTGTGTGATATCCAGGGTGTCCAGGGCCTGCAGTTTGACAAATGATTGGAGAGATAGGCTACTTGCCAGCATCATTCTCACATCCCACTTCCTCCACATCACCTCTGAGTAACCTGAACTTTGACATTTTTTGGGGGGACTGGATTTTCTGGACTGGATTTGAACCAAGCAATATTATTTGCAATAATATTTCAAACCTTGCATGTAGGCTACACAAAGTGTAACAGCACTTATTATTTTTGATTCAGTACTACTTTACTTTTCTCCCCACCTCCTCCCTCTCCTCCCCCACATCCCCCCGCTCTCCCTCCCTCCTCCACTCTCCTGCTTCCATCCTCTTCCCCCCTTCCCCCACTACTCTAAAGCATAGTACACATTCTACTCCAAAGCATGGCACCCACTCTATCCCCTCCAATATTTCGCCACTATTTAAAGCATGGCACCCATGCTCTTAGTATTTCGCCACTATTTAAAGCATGGCACCCATTCTTCCCTAAAGCAAGGCACCCATAAGCTCTATATGTGAAAATGTGTTTATTTGGCAAAAGGACTCACTACTAAAGGCTTGCAGCCAATTAAATTAGGCATAGTTTGGTTGCTAAGAAATTGGCATATGTCCGTTTGCAAGATGTGTGTCTATATTTCTCTATCATATAATTGCTCGATATGTTATTATTACTATTGTAATTTGTTAATGTTGTGTCAGTTAGCCCTCCCTTCCCTGTTCTCTCCATATAGTCTCCCATACTCCTCTATACTCTCATACTCTTCCTTACGCTCTCTCCTCCCCCACATTTCCCATTCTCTCCCCACCTCCTCCCTCCCCCTACTCTCTTCTCCCCCACACCCCCCCCTTTCCCCTCTCCTGCTCTCTCCTCTTGCTCCTTCCCCACCTCCTATACCCTCCAACATCTCCCATTCCCTCCCCACCCCATCACTCTCACATTCCCCCTGCTCTTCTCCCTTCTCCTGCTCTCTCCTCTGCTCTCTCTTCATTTCTATATTTCCTATATTATCAATTGTTCAAATGTTATCTTTATTCTGTATATTCTTGCTACTGTTGTGTCAGCTAGAATTAGCTAGACATACTTTCTGTGAAGCCCTCTAAGACATGCTTGTGAATTAGGGCTATATTTTATTTTTATTTTTATTTAACCTTTATTTATCCAGGGAGGACCATTGAGAGCATGCTCTCTTTTTCAAGGACGCCCTGTTTACAACAAATATCACAAGTTCAACAATACAAATCAGGAATAAGAATAGACTGTGGCATTATAGAATAACACAATCACACTCAAACAGATGAAAACAATACAGACATATAAAATCACAGGTACAGACAGTTAAGAGGGCAATGTAAAACAGGTGCAAGTCCTGTGCGATCCATCCTCAAGTAGCGTTTTGAATGACTCTATAGAGACCAGTTGGTCCAGTTTGAGAGAGTCCTGAAGTTTATTCCATCTATGAGGTGCGTAAAAGATAAAAGCATTTTTACCTGCTTCACTATTCATACGTGGAATAACCAGTCTAATGTGTGTCTGTGAACGAGTCTGATAACTTAAAGTACTAAAATTTAAAAGCGAGGACAGATAAAGTGGGAGCTTACCGCACAGGGCCTTATAAATGAACAAAAGACAATGCTGATCTCTACGGACGGTCAGAGAAGGCCAACCTACTCTTTCATAGAGAGTACAATGATGAGTGAGAAACCCATCACCAGTGATGAATCTCAAAGCACTATGAAATACTGCATCAAGAGGCTTCAGTGTGGAAGGTGAAGCGTGCATGTATAGTACATCACCATAATCAAAGACAGACATTACAAGATATTGCACAATGGTTTTTTCTACTAGATAAAGAGAAACAAGACCTGTTTCTGTAAAGGAAACCAATCTTTCCTCTTAGCTTATTGGTTAGATGTCCTACATGGATTTGAAATGAGAGCTTAGAATCTAGCCAAATGCCCAAGTATTTATAAGAGTTGACAATTTCAATTTGTTCACCTTTAAGAGTATGAATACCTACATTTGGATCAGACCCATGTGATCTTGAGAATAACATGCATTTGGTCTTGTCAGAGTTCAGAACCAGCTTGTGACTAATTAGAGCCAACTGAAATGCGTCAAAAGCAGTCTGCAGGCTTGCAGTGGCTGCTGCAAGACTGGCACCAACACTATACAAAATTGTGTCATCAGCATAATAATGGACATCACATATAAATAAACTTGACTTGACTTGACTTGCATATTTCATTTTTGCCAGGCAACAAATAAATATATTTGGATTTAAAACCTTGCTTGTAGGCTACAGTAAAGTGCAACAGCCCTTGTTATTTAAATGTAAGGCTACTTAATTTTTTACAAGGCTGACTGAAGTCAGGAAAAGCATGTTTTTCATAATATGGAACCTTTAATAAATTGCCCAATGGTTGTACACTTGAATGTCTATTTCCCATTATTTTTTCCTAGAATTCTGCTTTCAGATCTAGTTATTCATTATTGTTATTGCTAAAACCAATAATAATCACATGCAGAGGCAATTATGTAGTAATATGATAACAAATTGATAAATTTATATAGGCTTACAATTACAACCGGCCCTTTGAGGGCAACCATAATCTCTATGTGGCCCAGGATGAAATTGAGTTTGACACCCCTGCTGTACATGCAAGCAGGGGCGGACTGGGATCATAATTCAGTCCGGGCATTAGATACCAAGCAGTGTATGTATAATACATACATTGTATCAATCTATAGCTGTGAATTCAGGTCTCCATACTTATGTGACTTCAGTCTTCATAGACAATTTATTAGCACTTTTAGGCTTTTTTACGCTCACAGGGGAGATGTGGAGTAAAGACAAGAAATAGCCCCCTGAAGTTCTAAACATGATTAATTCTACTTTAATTCTCTGTAATTAATATTATATATATAAACTAGAACGACCGCAACGCGGACTTATGCCTCCGCCATTAGTTCATTCTTGAGTCCAAGTGGATGTTGGAGCCAAATTGGAAGAAATTGCATCAAGGCGTTTCTGTGCAGAATTGGATATTTGAGCCAAATGTGAAGAAATTTAGTCAATGTGTTATTGAGATATGGCGTTACCGAGCTTGAAAATGGCATTTGTTAGGTCACTGTGACCTTGACCTTTGACCTTTGATAACCAAAATTGAATCAGTTCATCCTTGAGCCTAAGTGAATGTTTAAGGCGAATCTGATGAAATTCCGTCCAGGCGTTCCTCAGATATCGCGTTAACAAGCTTGAAAATGGCGTCTGAGAGGTCACAGTGACCTTGACCTTTGACCTTTGACCACCAAAATCTAATCAGATCATCCTTGAGCCTAAGTGAATGTTTAAGGCGAATCTGATTAAATTCCGTCCAGGCGTTCCTCAGATATCGCGTTAACAAGCTTGAAAATGGCGTTTGAGAGGTCACAGTGACCTTGACCTTTGACCTTTGACCACCAAAATCTAATCAGATCATCCTTGAGCCTAAGTGAATGTTTAAGGCGAATCTGATGAAATTCCGTCCAGGCGTTCCTCAGATATCGCGTTAACAAGCTTGAAAATGGCGTTCGAGAGGTCACAGTGACCTTGACCTTTGACCTTTGACCACCAAAATCTAATCAGATCATCCTTGAGCCTAAGTGAATGTTTAAGGCGAATCTGATGAAATTCCGTCAAGGCGTTCCTCAGATATGGCGTTAACAAACATCCGTACGGACGGACATCCGTACGGACGGACATCCGTACGGACGGCCGGCCGTACGGACGGACAACCCGGATCCATAATGCCTTCGGCCTGGCTTCGCCGGCGGAGGCATAAAAAGATTGTATTCTACTCTCCTCTTGTGTTAATTTCTCTTCCACCAGACATTCCCAGCAGACATGATAGTGTTATTTTCTATGCAGGCTCTTTACACTGTGCTTTCGCAAGGGAGGCGCTAGGTAAAGACAAGAGACAGACTTCCTAAGTGGTTCTTCATCCGCCTGCTGTCATGCTTGACCTTGTTCTGATGGCTTTGTGCATGTGTGTGTGTGTGTGTGTGTGTGTGTGTGTGTGTGTTCTCTGTATGTTTTTATGCCTGTATGTAGTCAAATGTAGTATGGTTGTTTGTGCGTGATTATATGTCAACATGCTTGCAAGGCATTGTGTATGTTTACGTGTGTGTGTGTGTGTGTGTGTGTGTGTTTGTTTGTACATGCATGTGAGTGCACGTGTCAGCGGCTGACTGATAAAGCACTAAGCTTTAACTCCTCAGAGGAACATCCTCTTTCTCTCTCTCTCTCTCTGGATGTTTGACTCCCTCCTGCTCTCTTCAAATACTGACCTAATTACTTAAGGAGTTGCACAACACAACCGATTCCTGTCTCGTTGTCCTATGGGGGGGGGGGTACACTAGTCTTAAGTGATCAGTGATCACCACACAGAGAGCCATACACAGTGACACACACACAGGCAGGCAGGGAGGCACATACACGTGCATTAAGACATCCACTCACAAGTTGATAAACTAGAACGACCGCAACGCGGACTTATGCCTCCGCCATTAGTTCATTCTTGAGTCCAAGTGGATGTTGGAGCCAAATTGGAAGAAATTGCATCAAGGCGTTTCTTTGCAGAATTGGATATTTGAGCCAAATGTGAAGAAATTTAGTCAAGGTGTTACTGAGATATGGCGTTACCGAGCTTGAAAATGGCATTTGTTAGGTCACTGTGACCTTGACCTTTGACCTTTGATAACCAAAATGGAATCAGTTCATCCTTGAGCCTAAGTGAATGTTTAAGGCGAATCTGATGAAATTCCGTCCAGGCGTTCCTCAGATATCGCGTTAACAAGCTTGAAAATGGCGTTTGAGAGGTCACAGTGACCTTGACCTTTGACCTTTGACCACCAAAATCTAATCAGATCATCCTTGAGCCTAATTGAATGTTTAAGGTGAATGTGATGAAATTCCGTCCAGGCGTTCCTCAGATATCGCGTTAACAAGCTTGAAAATGGCATTGGAGAGGTCAGTGACCTTGACCTTTGACCTTTGACCACCAAAATCTAATCAGATCATCCTTGAGCCTAAGTGAATGTTTAAGGCGAATCTGATGAAATTCCGTCCAGGCGTTCCTCAGATATCGCGTTAACAAGCTTGAAAATGGTGTTCGAGACGTCACAGTGACCTTGACCTTTGACCTTTGACCACCAAAATCTAATCAGATCATCCTTGAGCCTAAGTGAATGTTTAAGGCGAATCTGATGAAATTCCGTCCAGGCGTTCCTCAGATATCGCGTTAACAAGCTTGAAAATGGCGTTCAAGAGGTCACAGTGACCTTGACCTTTGACCTTTGACCACCAAAATGTAATCAGATCATCCTTGAGCCTAAGTGAATGTTTAAGGCGAATCTGATGAAATTCCGTCCAGGCGTTCCTCAGATATCGCGTTAACAAGCTTGAAAATGGCGTTCGAGAGGTCACAGTGACCTTGACCTTTGACCTTTGACCACCAAAATCTAATCAGATCATCGTTGAGCCTAAGTGAAGGTTTAAGGCGAATCTGAAGAAATTCCGTCAAGGCGTTCCTCAGATATCGCGTTAACAAGCTTGAAAATGGCGTTCGAGAGGTCACAGTGACCTTGACCTTTGACCTTTGACCACCAAAATCTAATCAGATCATCCTTGAGCCTAAGTGAATGTTTAAGGCGAATCTGATGAAATTCCGTCAAGGCGTTCCTCAGATATCGCGTTAACAAACATCCGTACGGACGTACGTACGGACGGCCGGCCGTACGTACGTACGTACGGACGGACAACCCGGATCCATAATGCCTTCGGCCTGGCTTCGCCGGCGGAGGCATAAAAACATGGATTCAAACATTCTCACAAAACGCACGCACGTGCGTACACACACACACACACACACACACACACACACACACACACACACACACAGTGAGTGAGGATGTATCTTGATGGTGTCCAGTCTTCCATACAGTGATTAAATGCTAGGTGGAGCACATTACTAATGGTTACAGGGGAGATTTCCCCTGGTGCCTCATCCTCTCACTCAATAGATCAAAAAGAGACAAATGATGGAAGGGTATATCAACCAATTATAAAAGGCCTCTCTCAAATCAAGTAATCTGATTGGTTCACATTCATATTTAGTCTATACTACAGCTAGAGCCGCGACCCCCCAAAAAACTCCGCCTCTGAGACATGGATGTATTAAAAGATAAAAAGGTCTGAGAAAATAAATGGTAGCTAGGTAGCCTGCTAGCCTCACAAACAGTGATGCAGCTATGGCCCGTTCCTTTATCGCAAACAAACTGGGATGTGGCGGTTGAATGACGTCACATCCGTTTTGCAGAAAACTGGGAGCTGGGAAGTTCACTGTTGAATTGCGTCAAATACATTTAAATTAGTCAGAGCCGCTCGCTAGCCAGGCTAGCCATCGTTAGCAATAACAGTTGACAACAAGACATTTTGTGCATACAAACACTGCAGCAACATGTCCACACAGATAAGTTAGACAGTGCTGTGTATACAGCTGATTTAATGAGACACAAACAAGACAGCAGTGCTAATAAATAGTATTTACTAAGATTTTAACTACTGTTGTTGTGCGGAGCAGCCATCTTGGATTTTTGAGGTCAGTCGGTTTTGATTGGGTTTTGTGGTTTGTATAAACTGAGGTGTTAAGTAACATCTGTAAAAGTATGACATCACTTGCTACAGTCATTCCTCTCCCTCCCCTGCCAGAGTTTCAGAGTTTCAGAATTGGCATGGATTTTACTACGTAGTTAACACCCAACCAAGAGGCGTCAAGCTCAAAATTCACAGGGCCCGCACAGCCCGCCCCCTTACAGCCCTGTCCTACGAGACTCCGACAGCTGCCTGCCTGGAGGAACCCTGTTGTCTCGTCCGCTGTCCGCACCATGGTCGCTGTCGGCAGCAGGCCTGTCTGTTGGCTGCTGTGTTATGGTTGCATGGAAACATGTCAAGAACAATAAACTGAACCCATGGTTAAGTGTCACCACTTTGGGGGTGCTGCTCTTGTGGCGATCAGCAGCAGGTGTTTCTCGTCTCCTGTTTTTGTCTTTTAACCTCTTTTAAACACGTCCGTCTCGACCCCGTTTTGTCCTACATGTTGTCCTTGTTCGTGCAACGATGGATATTTTTACCTTTTTTATTTTCTGCTCCTAATACGCATTTTGCACTTTTCCTAGAGTTACCCGCACGAGCAAACAATCATCTCATACTCGCGGGAGTTTCTCCTCGGACTACAATGGCATCATCAAGCCTTAGATGAACCTACACTCTCCACGCCGAATCTTCCCCTTAACTCATTGAGTGCCAGCCACTTTTGGAAGACGGATGCTCCCAGTGCCAGCCCTTTCAGAGCGTTTTCAGTGATTTCTCGAGGCCCACAGAATATTGTGTGATATTACTATGTAAACACTGAACACGCCCAAAGAACGATGATACTCTATTGTATCATCAGCAAAAAAAGTTTATTGATATCATTTTCCGTTCTTTAGTTATCAGCCGGAGAAGATAGGTTGTTTTCACCAAAAACAGACGTTTCAAATTAGAAGCTGAGATAATCAGCCTTTTGTGAAATTAAGCATTTCAAGCACATCACTGACTCTGAAGCTAATATTTTCTGATGTAGTGACACCTCAAAAATTATTTCGTTCAATAAAACAGCGAAAACAAAGGAATTTTGTTTGGCAAAATAATATTTTTTAGCTGCAACCAGCAGCGCTGGCCGCTGCGTGCGCAGACCCTACACCTTCTTGCTGGTCTTGATTTACTGCTGTCCATCGAGCCTGCTGTCTGGGTCTGTCTGGGTCGGTGTTGTATGCTGCCCTGCGTGCCCCACCCCCCTCGACTGCAAACCCCTCCTCCGTGGGTGTGGCTCTGGTGGCTCTCTGCTGCGTTTGCTCTGCACTGAAAACCCAGCTTTTTCACAGCGTTCCGCGTGTATTTGTCACCGGCTCCCAGCGCTTCCAACTTAGAATAATAACAACTCCACAACTAATCATGTGGAGGGGCTATCGCAGCGGACACGGAGGGGCTCAATTGTGGGAGCAGATTGGCTGCTGCAGGCACAGCTAACGTTATGCTTCATGCATATCGATGCATACCGATGCGGTTTCCGTTTCATCACGGGGCTTCTTCTGCTGTTTTTCCTCACCTTTCTCTAATCTGGAGAGCACTGTCACCACCTAATGGGTCCGTAAAATAGGTTATACACATTCAACATGCCCCACATTTTTACAGGAGATGTATCAGGCTTTGATCCACGTCCCACCGTCAAAAAACGCAATTGACGACAATCGTCGTCATTGGCACTCTACGTTACTATTTGAATTGACGATGATTGTCGTCATTGGCACTCAATGAGTTAATCGCGAAATATCTCTTCAGAACTATAATAACTTTGACAAGCCTCGCCATGTCAGGAAACGCGGAAAAAAGGGCGGCGTATGCCAGCGTTTCAGGAAACAGCGGCTGAAGAATTGCATTCTTCTACCTTCAATAATCCTGGCAAATGTCCAATCCCTGAGGAATAAAATTGACAAGCTCGAAGCAAATGTCAACCATCTACGTGATTACAGGGATGCCTGTTTCCTGGCTTTCACCGAAACCTGGCTCACGAACTCGGACACTGACTCGACTTTAGACATCAGCGGTTTTGGGGCTCCTCTGCGGCTGGATCGGGACTGTGAGGTAACCCAGAAATCTCAAGGAGGGGGTGTATGCCTGTACATAAACCGCAGATGGTGTAGTAACGTGACTGTACGTGAACGGCTGTGTCTCCCCGACATTGAGCTCCTCTCCGTGTCGGTGTGGCCGTTCTACCTCCCGAGGGAATTCCCCCAATTATTCGTCACTGTAGTTTATATCCACCCCAAGACTCTAATCTGTAATCTCAAGAAATCTTTGAGCAACTTCTATCAGTACGTCACCTGCCCCACTCATGGCAAAAAGACACTTGATTTATGTTACGGCTCCACAGCGGGACCCGCACTTGGTTCCTCGGACCACAACTCTGTGCTTCTCCTGCCCACGTATACGCCTTTGCTGCAGATGGAAAAGGCGATAGAAAAACATGTCAAAGTCTGGACTGAGGACAGTTCCCTTGCCCTCCAGGGCTGTTTCGACTGCACGGACTGGTCGATGTTTCAAAACTCCTCCTCCGACATTGATGAACTCACCGACGTTGTATCTAGTTATATTTGTTTTTGCACAGACTCTGTGATTCCCACGAAAAAAGTCACTATTTTTCCCAACAACAAACTATGGATTTCCAAAAGCATTAAGAGCCTGTTACTTAAAAAGAAAAATGCTTTTAACTGTGGTGATGCTATTTTATATAGGGAATCTAAGAAAGAGGTAAGAGCCGAAATAAAAAAGGCGAAACTCAAGTTTAAAGACAAGATTGAGGCTGAGCTTATTTGTAACGATTTAAAGAGATCCTGGAATGGAATGAAAACTATGACAGGTGCTCTAGTTAAGCATAATAAAAAGGTTACTCTGGACGGTTACACTTCTGATAAACCCCTAGCTGATGATTTAAACAGTTTTTATTTAAGATTTGACAATTTAGATTTTACTGCTCAATTGAATGAGATAAAAGAGAAAACCACCACTCCTCCATCATTTAACATAAACACCAAACGAGTGGCCTCTTTAGACGTTCCAAAAACAAAAGCCCAGGCCCTGACAACATCTGTGGCCGTGTATTGAAAACCTGTGCTGACCAACTGTGCATTATTTTCCAGTACATTTTTAATCTGTCTCTCACGCTACAGAAAGTCCCTAAACTGTGGAAGCACTCTACATTACATTACATTACATTACGTCATTTGGCAGACCCTTTTATCCAAAGCGACTTACAATAACACATTTTTGTCAGCAATAGAGCAATCAACTATGCAACACAGTCTATGACAACTACAACATCTGAAGGAATAGTGGTAAAGTTTTTTTTTTTTTTTTTTTTAGAGAGAGAAAGAAGTTAGTTCAAGAACGGCCCAGATGGAGCATGAAAAGGTGTGTCTTTAGTATTTTCCGAAAGATCGGCAGTGATTCAGCCCTCCTGACTGAAGGTGGAAGCTCATTCCACCATTGAGGTGCCAGGGACAAGAAGAGTCGCGATCGGGATGAGCGACTTTTTAGCCCCCGTAGCGAAGGAGGGGCGAGGCGTCCTGCACTGGTGGAGGAGCGAAGGGAGCGGTGAGAGGTTATTAATAGACGACTCTATTGTCGTCCCTGTAGCTAAATGTAATAATCCCAAAGTGCTAAATGACTTCAGGCCCGTAGCTCTGACCTCACTAGTTATGAAGTCATTTGAGAAAAGAAAATCTGAGATTCTAACGCAGGTTGAAGAACGCTTAGATCCATTTCAATTTGCTTACAGACCTGGCAGAGGTGTGGAGGATGCTGCTGTTACTTTGTTAATCTTTCTTTATAAGCATTTAGAGGGTCCAAAGTCTCATGCTAGACTTCTGTTTATTGATTTTTCTTCGGCTTTTAACACTATTCAACCATTCTTGCTTGCCGATAGACTCCTCAATAATTTTAATCTTGATCCTAATCTGATCGGTTGGGTTATAGACTACCTAACAAATAGGCCACAGTGTGTAAGAGTTAACGGTGCTCTTTCCAACCTGCTTTTCTCTTCCACCGGTTCTATCAAGGTTGCTGTCTTTCCGACCTCCTTTTTATTCTGTACACTAATGACTGTTGTAGCAACTATGTGAACAGATACATTTTAAAGTATGCTGATGAGTCCGTTATTGTTAGCCTTTTAGAAGGAGACAAACAGGATGACGGGCCGGTGGTAGATGACTTTGTTTTTATAGCCCTGTTTTTATGTTTCCTTTTATTTACTGTAATTTATGTTGATTGTAACCTGGCTTGTAATTGCTGCCTTCTTGGCCAGATCACATTCGCAAAAGAGATCTTGTATCTCAAATGTCTTATCTGGTTAAATAAAGGTTAAATAAAAAAAAATAAAAAAAATAACTTGGTGTGATCATTCCTTTCTTCATTTAAATGTGTCAAAAACTAAAGATATGATCATCGATTTTAGGAAATCACCACCCTGCTCATCACCCACTGTGATTAAAGGTGCTAACATTGACCTAGTGGATAACTATAAATACCTAGGTATTGTTATTGATGAGAAACTATGTTTTGAATCCCATGTTAATGCTACCTTTAAAAAAGGTCCAACAACGTCTTTTCTTTCTGAGAAAAATTAATTATTTTAATGTTTCTTCTGAGATGATGACTTTATTTTACAAGAGCTTCATTCAGTCTATTTTAACCTTTTGTTTTATTGCTTGGTTCGGCAATTTAAACTTGTCAAATATAAACAGACTCAACAGTCTTGTTAAGATATCGAGCAAGATCTCCAGGACCAACCAAACTAATCTCTCAGAGATCTATTCCTCACATGTCCTTAGGAAGGCTCACTCTATTCTTGACTGCCGGAACCACCCATTACAAAGTGAGTTTGAACTCTTACCCTCTGGTCGGCGTTTTAGGGTGCCTGTCAGGCACACAAAGAGATTTCACGTCTCTTTCGTCCCTAGTGCCATCAACAGCAGATAGAACCTCGCACTTGCACTTTCCTTTGCATTGCATTTTTGCACTACATTTTGTATTTTTCTTATCTGCTGTGCAGACTGAGGTTGAAAGTGACATTCCTTGTTCTGACTCCTTGTTTATTGTTTTTGTACTCGTTTAATTGCCGTTGTTGTGCTCTGTCTTTGTGTTTTGCCTTGCTGCAAATACAATTTCCCCTAGAGGACAATAAAGTGAACTGAACTGAACTGAACTTGCGGTTGTACAGTTATGTTACAGCCAGCTGGGTTTGAAAACATAATTTCATTCTGTTGGGAACAGATGCACGTTAGTGATGTAGGCTTATCTGCGGGCGTAGTATGAAATGGAGGCTGTTACTGTGCTGCAGCCTTAATGTAGGCTAACTTCAGCCAGCCAAAACAAACACCTTGTCCTGGTGGCGTGGGGGTGTTAATTAGGACACGTTATGGGTGGACTAGTTGCAACAAGATAATTGAGCTCATGTTAGCGTTAGCCGTTAGTTAGCATGCTAGCCAAGCTTATAGCTTCTCTGGCTGACTAAACACATAACAGAAGACAACCGATCAGCAACTAACAAAACAAGAAAGGTAACATTACTTTGGTGACCAGAGACTATTGTCACCATGAACATTTTACTTCTACTAAAACAATGGAAGATAGCCTACAGTAGTTACTGGCTGATTATATGCTGTATAGCATTTCACTTGTGTTTGCAGCTCTAGTAAGCCTGTTTTGTTGTTGTGGCAACCATAACATATGAATAATGACACTACAAGAAATACTACTTCTCTGGAGGTTATCATGTCCTATTTTCCTTGAGACAGTTGGAAACATTTAGAATACATGGTACTTATTGAGGCTGTAGTTTGTGGGTAATGTAGTTTTGGATTGCAGATTTCAGAGTTGAGCTAACTTTCCCGTTTGTGCCACTAGTACACAGTCTGACGTCCCCACCTACCAAGAGAGACCATCCAGGACAGCAGACGTCTTGAAGAGGAAGAGGATGAATATCCTGCCATCTGCTTAGCTGACTTTCAGTATGGTATGTTTACCAACACATTTTTATTGTACACAGTACACAAAACTTTGTAAATATGAAAATTCAATAAATATAGAAATGTTATAGAATAATCTATACATGAAAATTGCTAATTTGCTATATACTGTAGAAGAGGCTTCAGTGTGGAAGGTGAAGCATGCAGGTATAGTACCTCACCATCATCAAAGACAGACATTATTAGAGATTGCACAATGGTCTTTCTAGTAAGCCCCCCCCCCCCCCCCCCCCCCCCGAAAGGCAGAATACAAACCAATTATGTATTTTGAAATATATACATTGCAGTGGAGGCTTTGGCAATTATCAACCCACTTTGTATCATTCTAATCTCGGTAATATAAGCAGATGGTGTTTACCTTCTCTATATGTTTTCCACACGGATAAATATCCTCTGTTTGTCTGCCTGCAAAAACTCCGCCCCCACCAGCTGCAAGTCATTAAGGCTCAAGACAAGCTGAACCCAAAAACGATAATATATATATATATATATATATATATATATATATATATATATATATATATATATATATATATATATATATATATATATATACGGTTTTAACTTGACAACAAAAACATTCTAAATTGAACCCCATCTCACTTCCTGTTGCAGTGTTTGCTATGGACACAAAAGGGGAAAAAAAACATAAAGGTGGAGGAGTGACCATTCCTTGAAAACCGGAATATAAATGATAGTTAATGACTGTTAACTTAGGTTCAGGAGCTGGGCCACGCCTCAACCACTTCTCTAACCACGCCTCTAACCACACCTCAATTACCTGGCAGGTTACATATACATGTACCTGGTGAACCTGTCCTGCCCTGTTTGTCTCAGATCATCTCAGTTCTCTCAACAGACAGACCATGCAGCATAGCTCAAACGCTTCTACACATCAGTAACTTCGACAATCGCTGGAATCACCATGCAAAAACCAGACAAACTCACCGTGGATGCCGAGCGCAGATCAAACCTCTCCGTCTCCGGTAACGTTTATCAGACATGCTAACGTTAGCCGCTAACAGTTAGCATCACAGCCTCCACACCAAAGCCAAGAGTACACACGGCCAGCCCGACGGCATCTTCAGTCAATATTCCCGTGTCAAATCGACTCGACAAACGTGGAAGGCGATCATATTCCAGGGAGGCAGTGTATCAACCTACGTTGCCGGTGTAACGACGCATTCTGCATCCCTTCCGCACGGGCGCTCCAGTTCTTCCTTGGGTGAAGAAATTCCACGTTCACAAACGGGAGCCCAACATCAGACTGTACCGTCGCCAGCATCTATTTCCACAGAGGGAAATGCATTCTCTTTCAACACGGCGACGAAAATTACTCTATTCAACCACACAAATATCAACAACCAAACTTCAGCGCTTCCGGTTCCTGATCGGGTACCGTCGGCAGAGCCAACCACAGTCAGTGTCGTCAGGCGTGACATCAGAGCCTCAGCCACGTCACCCCAGCCGCATCTTCAGCTCCCCCTAGCGAGGGACAGGTCGTATGTCTACTACTCATCCATTTGATACAGCTCACTGCTAAATTCAGCTCTCTTTAATCAGATTCAGATTAATTACTTTAGACCACACGTTGTGGTATAAAGTACAAACCACGGACAACTAGCCTTCATGGCTAATTCTGGCTTATATATCTATAGGTCCTATATACACACACATATATTTTAACATGTTTGTCAATGTTAAATATACAAATAAATAACACAAATACATCAGTTCAATGGTAAACAACCAGCATTGATCTTCAACAACAACAACAACAATAATTCTGGTTTCTGTCTACATAAGTCAACATAGACAGATAGTCACAAGTACTTAAGCAAGTACTTCTCTCTTTCTCAACAATGATCATGTTTTACTTTCAAACTAAACATGATATTCAGCCTGTCTCTCAGGCTTCACAAACTCCCTGTGCACACGTACAGCCTACCATCCATCATCCTTTTCCTCTACCCTCCCTTCAGCCGCTCACAGCAACATGGCTTCTGTTCCTCCTTTTCTTCCAGGGCCATATGGCAGCAGCCTGGCTATTAACCCAAGGAGTCCGGCCACAGACTAAAATCGGGCCACAGACTATTCAGTCTCAGCCTCTTCCTTCTTTTCAAACTTGTCTATCCTCACACCCATCCCCACCCCCTCCCTAACCCATTCCTTCCCCAACACCCAAACATTGTGGTTGTCTTGTTGTCTTGTGCTAATACTTAACACTCCACAGCAGCGTCACCCACCCAGGGAGCTTCATCATTTCATCCCGCCTGCCGTGGTAAAGAACCACTTGCTGCTGCTCAGAGGCAGCTCAACCAGCCCGTCGCTGCAAAGACGCAGTTCACCCGGCTACCAATGCTCAGAGCGATGCTCGCTCCATCACCTCATCCCTTCATCCCCTCATCCCTTCATCCCCTCATCCATTCATCCCCTCATCCCTTCATCCCCTCATCCATTCATCCCCTCCTCCCCTCATTCCTCCATCAGAGTGAGGACAGGGGCAAAAGGAAGCCTAGCTCTGCAACCTGTGTTGAATCTTGACTAACACCACAAGCTCCCTCCATCCCTCCACACTCAGTTTCCTCTATCAGCTGCTGCAGTCGCTTCATCAGCCAATGCACAGACCGCAGTTCACTATTTCAGTTGCTACAGACGCAGTTTGCTTTATCAGTCAGTTTACTCTATCAGCTGCTGCAGATGCAGTTAGCTTCATCAGCCACTGCACAAATGCAGTTCACTCTATCAAACGCTGCGGATGCAGTTCACTTTGTCAGCCAATCTATCAGCTGCTGCAGATGCAGTTAGCTTCATCAGCCACGGCACAAATGCAGTTCACTCTATCAACCGCTGCAGACGCAGTTGTTGCTTCATCAGTCACTGTAGAGAATGCAGTTCACTCTATCAACCGCTGCAGACGCAGTTCACTTTGTCAGCCAATCTATCAGCTGCTGCAGACGCAGTCAGCTTCATCAGCCACTGCAAAAAATGCAGTTCACTCTATCAACCGCTGCAGACGCAGTTCACTTTGTCAGCCAATCTATCAGCTGCTGCAGATGCAGTCAGCTTCATCTGCCACTGCACAAAATGCAGTTCACTCTATCAACCGCTGCAGACGCAGTTCACTTTGTCAGCCAATCTATCAGCTTTTGCAGATGCAGTCAGCTTCATCAGCCACTGCACAAAATGCAGTTCATTCTATCAACCGCTGCAGACGCAGTTCACTTTGTCAGCCAATCTATCAGCTGCTGAAGATGCAGTCAGCTTCATCAGTCACTGCACAAAATGTAGTTCACTCTATCAACCGCTGCAGACGCAGTTCACTCTGTCAGCCAATCTATCAGCTGCTGCAGACGCAGTCAGCTTCAGCAGCCACTGCACAAAATGCAGTTCACTCTATCAGCCGCTGCAGACGCAGTTCGCGTCATCAGCATGTTCACTCTATCAGCTGCTGCAGACGCAGTTTTGCTTCATCAGTCACTGTACAGAATGCAGTTCACTCTATCAAATGCTGCAGACGCAGTTCGCCTCATCAATAAGTTCAATCTTATCAGCCGTTGCATACGCAGTTCACTTTATCAGCCACTTCACAGAATGCAGTTCATTTATCCACGGCTGCAGATGCAGTTAACTTCATCAGCCAGCTCACTCACTCTATCACCTGCTGCACACGCAGTTCGCTTATCAGCCATTGCACAAGTTCAAAACTCTTACAGCCGCCACAGACGTAGTTGGTTCATCCCCAATTGCACAGGGGTTCAGTTACAGCTGCTGCATACGCAGTTCGCTTCAATAGCCTCCTTGTGCAGTTTACTCAGTTATTGCAGACAGTTAGCTTCACCTATTGCACAGAGTACGGTTCACTCCATCAGCTACTGCAGACAGGTATTCCCATAAGCCAATGCATGGAGTGCAAATCACTCCATCAGCTGCGGTAGAAGCAGTTGGCGTCATCAGCCAGAGTGTAGTTCACTCCATCAGATGCTGCAGACAGATAGCTTCGTCAACCAATGCATAGAGCATAATTCATTCGCATCAGTTTTAGCACAGTTAGCTTCTCCAGCCACTGTAAGGTTCACTCCATCAGCTGCAACATACACTGTTAAATCCATCCGTCGCTATACAGAGTCCAGTTTATTTCACCAGCTACTGCAGAGTGCTGATCACTCCATCAGCTGCCGTAGACAAAGAAGGCTTCATCAGCCATTGCGGAGTGCAATTCACTTCATCAGCTACTGCAGATGGCAGACGCAGTTAGTCTCATCAGCCACCGCACTAGAGTGCAACTTGGTATATCGGCTGCGGCAGAAGCAGTTAGCTCATCAGTCATGGCTAGAGCTAGGCTACAGTTTAATCCATCGGCTACGGTAGACGCATTTAGCTTCTTCAGTAACTGCACTAGAGTGCAACTCATTTTCTATGCAGCTCGCTAGATCAGCCACAGTGCACTCCCGTCAGCTACTACACAGCATGCAGTTTCTTCTTCAGCTGCCGCAGACAGTTCTATCAGCCACAGACAGACGCAGAGGTCAAATCTTTCGACCCAGTCTCGCTTTCCTTCAGCCGCAATTATCATCGCTTATCTACCATTCTTTGGGGGCATGTTGGGTCTAGGAAGTCCATACTCATCCACTCTCATAACTCAGCAGTCCTAGAAAACTCAGCAGTCCTAGAAATCCTAAACAACGATCGATCTAGTCTTCCAGCCATCATGCATTTCTTGCACAGAATCGCGTTGATCTCGGCTCAACACTAGTTCAACAGATCAGCATGGAATTTCCTTCCCTCTACTTCTGCTTCTACACCTATCTTAGCAACACAAGGCACTGACTAATTATTTCCGCTTCATGTACGCTGCAAGCATCACCTCAAGACCCACTCTTTACCAAAACAGGGGGAGTGGCCACTCAATTCCGGGTCCAGAAGCTACACCAAGTTCTCTGTATATATTCTGAACAACTTCTATATCTTCCTTTCGAGCAATTCCTTCTACAGTCTCAGACTGAATATCTCAGACCAAACCATTCAGGTTCATGGCCGCTGGTCATCTCAAGGATACCATTCCTATATCGCCACAACGTCAATGATCTTGTCAAGCTCACGCTCAACTCAGCTCTTTCTAAATCCAACTCTTTTGGGGGTCTGAAATCAGCTCGGACGTAAACACGCCTGAGAAGCAATCCGCTCGGGCAGCTCATGCTGAGACGGAACCCCCAACGCTGAGTCTCCTCCTGCCTGTCTCCTCCCAGACAGACATCAACGGATGACACCTTCATGCATTCTCACATGCACCTTCATGCACCCCAACGGTGAGTCTCCTTCTGCCTGTCTCCTCCCAGACAGACATCAACGGATGACACCTTCATGCATTCTCACATGCACCTTCATGCACCCTCACGTGCACCTCATCACATACACATCTCAATCTTCATTAAACTTCTAAACGATATATTGTTGTGGTGTGGTCCTTGCTAGTGAATGGTATATATATATATATATATATATATATATATAATTATATATATATATATATATATATATATATATATATATATATATATATATATATATATATATATATAATTATATATATATAGATCACATCCCTGGGTATTCAGTGCTGTTTAACCATTATGTTAAACAAAATCACTCAAATTAAATTCCTTTTTAAGTTTTTCACACTTTTTCACATCAAAAGTTCATTTTTCAGGATTTCATTCATAACTGTAATCTACAGTATGCTGATGTCACGAAGAACTATCATATTTCTACCCCATTTCAACCAATCATATCATGAGATGACAGCTGTCAATCAATCTTCATTGCGATGAGAAAATCCTGAGCTTTCAAGATGGCTGCCTAGTGCCTACATGGGCAGACTTTTCTAGCCCATAAATGTTAATATATTTGGCCAATAAGTATGTAACATACAAAATAAAAGAAACGGTGATGTCTTCATTTAATGTAGAACGCAAAGGACATGTAACTGGCTCGTTAAACTCGCTTTCCAGGAATATCGTATTTACCGAGGCTCTTTACCGCGGCTAGTCGGCGCCCCAAGCCGGCAGGCAGCACTCTACATAGCGGCAGAACATGCTGAATCCCACTCAATTTATTTTATTTTTTTATACAGGGGGAGTCTCACTGAGAGCAATGCTCTCTTTTCAGGAGTGCCCCGTTCACATTCACACACACATTCATACCTGGAAGCTGACCAGTACAACCACAGTTTGATCTGCTGGCCACTGAGCAGCAGCTCTACTGGAGCGGTTGGGGTTAAGGGCCTTGTTCAAGGGCACCTCAGTGGTGGTAATGTGGGAGGGGCAAGCGCTGCCTTTTCACTTTCCCCACCCAGATGTAACCTTCCGGTCACAAGCTCGCTTCTCTAACCGTTGGGTCACCACTGCCGGCAGTGGAGGCAGAAAACCCCATACAAGTGCCAGGATTGGCCAACGCCAACTCCAGTCCCCAGAATGGTCAAATCAAATCATCCACATGCTATGTCTCGCCTCTCGACCCTGTTCCAGTCAAAGCAATGTTTATTTTCACTCGGATACGTCATTTAAGCTAGTCTGTAAGGCTCTTGATGCGATTGTCTGTGGATGTGTGCATACTTAAAATAGAATGACCGCACCGATGATTTATGCCAACAAGTGATCAATCGACATGCGTGTCTGTCCAGACTTTAACGTTTGAGCCAAATGTGAAGATATTTCATCAAGGTGTTACTGAGATATGGCATTACCGAGCTTGAAAATGGCATTCATGAGGTCACAGTGACCTTGACCTTTGACCACAAAAATGTAATAAATTCATCCTGGAGTCCAAGTGGACTTTTGAGGCAAATTAGATGAAATTCCATCAAGAGATATCCTGAGATATCACAACAAGCATGAAACGAGCGGTCGTGATGTCACAGTAACCTTCAAGTTTGACCACCAAAATCGAAGTCCAAGTGGACGTTTGAGGTAAATTGGAAGAAATTCTGTCAAGCCGTTTCCAGAGATATTTTCTCCTCGAAATGAAGATTGATTGACAGCTGTCATGTCATGATATGATTGATTGAAATGGGGTAGACAATTGATAGTTCTTTATGACGTCAGGCAGCATACTGAAAAACTTAAGATTTTTTTGAATTTTTTGTATACATTATTAAATATGTGCACTGAATACCCAGGGATGTGATCTAAAGTAGAAAAAAAGTCATTTTTCATTTCAGTTCGAATTTAACACGTTCACTGCCATTGACGAGATATCTCGGCTTACAAAATCCAACGGTTGACTGCCAATGACGAGATATCTCGTCTTAAAAAAAAAAAAAAAAAATTTGACGGTGGGACGTGGATCAACGCCCCCCACGTCTCTTATAAAATTATTGGAGCCACCGAACGTGTACAACCCATTCCACTGACCCACTAAGTGGCGACAGTGCCCTCCAAACTAGAAAAAGCAGAGCCAAAACTGCAGGGGAACGCGCGATGAAACCATTCTCATACTGTAGAATGGATTGGCGAAAACGCTTTCACTTTCGCGCTGATTGCTGGCGGTGAGGGATTGCAAATTTGCATAATAGATTACGGGTGGAACACACTTTGAAACACGCAGCATAAATAAGACCAGAATCGCAAAAGCTTCATCAAAGCTCTCAACCGAAACCGCAAGAAACGAGCGAGCCCATCCAGACTTGCCCAGCGGCCGCCAGCAGACAGGCACAGCAGCAGCAGCAACAGAAACGAGCTTGTGACACGCCCGCTGCAGCCAAGAAGACACACACGAAGGGAGGAGTTTGAAGGAGAGGGGTGTTTCCTGCCGTTATGGAGGAAATTACTGTTCAAAACTATTGTTTAGATGTCTGACGTCTTACTGATGCCAAAAATGAATGGTTAAAGTGACTGTTCTATCGAATTTCACAAAAAGCCATTTATCTCAGAAAAAATGTTCAGACGCTGAAACCATGCTGTATTCAACTGCTAATGCTTACATAACTACTAACTCTACAAACTAACTCTTTTAGACAGAGAAAGCACACATTCTATTAGTTCTTTTGAGATATTGTGTGTTCACAAAATCCTAACAGAAAAGAATCCTCGGCTCTTGAAAGATGAGCCAGAATCCTCAAAAAAAAAACTTGGCAGAAGCTAACTACAGTATTGAAAAACGGCTGGCAGTGAATGTGTTAAGTGGATAAGTATTATTTCATGGCATTGCATTGTTGCCAGACCAGAAAGAGGAATGCGTGAGAGCATACTGTAAGAAAGTGAGAGAGCACAAAGGAGAGACAGAGAGAAAAACAGATTGAACATGGGACATTTTCACAATTATCTTTCAGCTAGTTTATCTTTCAAATCAAAGTGATTTTTCTGGAAATGTGTGTAGATCTAACCCCTTACAAAAAACATTCACACACAAGGGTGGAGTAGGGCCCACCTCACATTTTCATTCATGTACAATATAATCATCATTACATGTACTGTACTGTATCTCAGTGTTAATGAGCCTATTTTAAATAAGACCCTATGTCATCGAGGTGACACAAGGTAGGGAATACAAATTCCCATGTATTCATATTTCCGACACCTTGTTGTCATCCTCCAATGCTCAGATGTGATTGAAAAATAAAGCAGCTTAAGGTCCCAGTGAAGCAGAGCCAATACCCCTAGAGTTAAGGTTAATTTGAGAGATGCTATCATATTTGACATAAATGAGTATCTGTGTGTGTGTGTGTGTGTGTGTGTGTGTGTGTGTGTGCGCGCGCGCGTGTGTGTGTTTGCATGCATGTGTGCATGAGCATTTTCAAAGTCATCCTAAAATCATTCTTATCAAAGCTGTGTGTTTAATGTTTAAAATCCCTCATTACCTCATTATCACACGCTCTGAGCAAGGAGCTGCTGAATGAGCCTGATTAATTCATAACTGCAGTTTAATTTTGGATATTATGGGGATGCTATTAAATCAAGAATAAACATTCTCATAAAGACTAACAGCACCGAGACTTCCTCTTTCAAGACTGACTCATGAATACTGACAACAGTCCCAGCACATTTTTTTTTACTCCCAACTCGTCAAGCGTCCAACGTTTGGTTTAGGCGTAGGGGGTGGGAGAGGTTAGGTTTAGGGTTAGGGTCTGGGGGAGGTTAGGTTTAGGCGTGGGGGGGTGGGAGAGGTTAGGGTTAGGGTCTGGGGGAGGTTAGGTTTAGTGACGAGGTCTGCCTACTGCTTTGTAGAAAGATGGCGGACGTAGAGGAAATGGATTCGGAGGATGAAGTGGGAGATAATGGAGATTTAAATGGAAAGGAAAGAAAACAATCAATGTTAAGTTCAGATAGTGAGTACCGTCGATCAGTGAGGAAGAAGCAGGAGTTTATAGTAGGGATGAGGGCGGTATTGCAAGTGGATGGTCTATTTAGTGATCAACATAAGGTAGGGAAGTTTGTGGAGAAGGTAATTGGGCAGGTAAGGTCAGTTAGGATAGCAAGAAGAGGACTAGTTATAATCGAGTGTGTGTCAAAAGAGCAGAGAGACAAAGCTGTAGAGGGAATAAAGTGGTGTAGCAGTAGTAGAGGTGAACGTGCTAGTGTAATATGTTTTGCACTTGGATCTGAGGCAAGGAAGAAGGGTGTGGTAAGTGGTGTGCCTCTGTCGGTAGACGCTGAGTTGTTTGTCAGTGTGGAGGGTGTGCTTGATGCAAAGAGATTGACACGATATCGTGAGGGGGAAAGGGAGGAGAGTTTGTCTGTGTGTTTGACCTTTGATGGAGAGTTGCCTGAGAGTGTATGTTGATTATTGTTGTTATAGGGTAAGGCCGTTTGAAAGAGCACCGCTGAGATGTTATTGCTGTCAAGAGTATGGTCATGTTGCTGCTGTGTGTAGAGGGGTCAGGAGATGTGGGAGATGTGGGGGAGAGGAGTGTGAGAGAGACACGTGTTTAGAGGAAGACGAGGCGAAGTGCCTACACTGTGATGGTGAACATCATGCGGCTTCAAAACAGTGCCGAAGTAAATGAGGTGAAAGTGAATCAGATTAGGGTAAAAGAGAAGGGTATGGCATATCGTCGCTGTCGCGGCAGGACCTCGAATCTCCAAAACAGCAACTTTTCAGGAAGTAAAAAAAACCTGTTTGCTCTTAAAATACTGAACCAAACGTCGTCAAAGTTGGCACATGTCTTAATTGTAGTTAGTTCCCCGCTGAGTGTGTCATTACTTTATTAATATCTTACCTGGATAAGCTCAAATGATGTTGTTTATATTATCAGTCCGACTTGGAAGCACTCTCTCCCGGCCAGTCAGGCGGGAGAGTGGTATGCTCATGCACGAGCCCCAAGCTCCGGGCCGCGGGGGCGCGCGCAGCAGCAGCAGCAGTGCCCCTCGCCCCTTCCATTGGGGCGGCTGCACATGCGTCCCGTCCAGATCTGGTTCCTCAGTCACCGCCTGGACCCGGGCAAGCACCGGCATCACAGGGTAACCTTGACAGGTCGCTGACCGTGTGGACGGACCCTCGCTGGCTCTCCACGGGCGTGCGAGTGGGACCCATCGCACGAGAGGCCATCGTGTGATGGCCTCGGCAAACGACCGGTGGGAAGCCCAGGAGCCTCGCCACATAAACGTGCTAGAGCTGGAAGCTGTTCGCCAAGCTCTACGCCACTTCCAGCATCAGATACGTGGTTGCCACATCCTGATTCGCTCGGGCAACATGGCCACCATCGCCTACTTGAACAAGCAGGGCGGTGTATGGTCGAGAACCTTGAACCAAGTGGCGGCGGAGATAGACCTTTGGGCACACTCCCACCTGCTCTCCTTGTCAGCGGCACACTTACCCGGCCGGCTGAACTTTGGGGTGGACTTGCTGTCGAGGGGCAACCCCCGGCAGACGGAGTGGCAGTTACACCTCCAAGTGGTGGAGCAGATTTGGGCCAGATTCGGCCGCGCCCAACTCTTCGCATCGGTTCTCTGTCGAAAAAACGACAACCCCCCCCCCCCTAGGCCATGGCGCATTAGCCCACGTGTGGCCCAGGGAGAGCCTTTACGCGTCCCCCCCCCTCCCTCTGATCCAGTCTGTCCTGGACAGAGTGAGGGAGGAGGACGTGGTGGTCAGGGGGCGGAGCGGGTGGCTGCGCCATAGCCAGATGCCAATGACACCTTCAGGCGGAATGGATGGTTTTATAGGGGTCAATTTTGAGAAAATAGACATTGTCCAGTTGGTGCGCTGCAGGGAGCAGCTTGGCATAGTGTGAGATTCCTCATTCTCACTCGTAAAACCTAACCTGACATTGCCAGATGGGGGCGGTATTGTTTGTTTTCACAAACCAACCGCACATCTGGGTATGGCCTGGACAGAGCCGATGTCACGGGGGGAAAAAACTACTTGGCAGATGATTGGATGAAGCATCTGTCTATCACGGGGACTGGGATATGACGCTCGGATCCGAGCAGGCTAGCTAACATGCTAACAACAAATCCAACTGCAGGGTGCAATCATTGACTGTTTAATTCGCCATTCAAAATAATGAAGAACTGCTAATGCCCGAGGATGAATGCTTTAGTTAACATGGAGGTAGGCGATTTTTGTTGTCTTTGCACCTTAAATGTAATCTTGCCGATTGACTGCCCTGGCCTGCTACCTGTGTTAGCCATGGATCTGGGGCTGTTAGCATGTCCATACGTTAGCGAGTTAACTTAGCTTGGAAATGACTTTGCGCTACTTAACTGCAACTGTAAATGGACGTGTGATGAGTAATATTAACAGCAATAACATGTATTGTTGTTCATATTTTAGGGACTGATGACACCGGACACCGGACTGATCTGATGATACCAGGCAGCAAGCACTGTGGACGGACAGCTAAACGTTATTGAGACAACATGCACAATGCTCTGTAAAGGCTGTGTGTAGCGTTAAATAGCTACAGTTAAAGTGTTGTATAATGTTAATCTTCATGTACATGGCTTATTATAAGCTCTTCTGCTTTCCTGAGATGTATGGATGTACATTATTTTATTTTGGATTGGATTGGATTTATTTGACAATTTAAAAAAAGATATGTATACATCTCTGCCCAGCAAGAATACATACAATTAAAAAAAAAGATGGCCTTGTGATGGTGTTGAATGTAAATCTGAATCATGTATCGCAGATAATCGCTCATTCTCCGTCGTCTGGTCAGAGGCACGGTTGGATAAAATGATAAGATGTGTTGATATAAAGTGTTGATATAAATTCATATAAAGATGTTGATGTTGGAACGCGAAAGGGAGCTGACCAACCCTGGAGCCCAGAGGACGTCAGGTAGGCAGAGAAGAGGAAAAACAGCCTGGTAGCAGCCTTCAAATCTGAAAGCTTTAGGTTTATATTTATGAAATTATTTTGATATCTAACAATTCGGCACATAGACCATGTAGCATGTATTTCAATATAATTATGTAAGAATGATCCTTGTTTGTTTCCCCACGATCAAAAGTTGTCGGATTTAGCAGGAGAGCTTAACAATGGTGCAAAATCTTAAACTATATTATATCGATAAATTATGTTTATATTATGGTATGTTATGTTAGATTATCAGTGGAGAGCCACTTTCCAACAGTCACATATTCACTCCAAAAAAAGGGACACACAAGTGCAGCGCGAGTGGTTTAGAGAACAATAAAAGCTCAACTCGATACCCAGACAGAGGTTAAACCTAATATATGAGAGACAAGAGCGTTCAGGTGGCATGTGCATAAAAGAGGGTGCTGCCTGGCAGCTTAATCAATTGAACTACCACCTCGCGCTCCCCGCAACAAGTTCAGACACGCAAAGCGAAGGTGTCTCACCGCTATGCCGACCACCCACAATGCTGACCTTAGGTTTAGGCGTGGGGGGTGGGAGAGGTTAGGTTTAGGGTTAGGGTCTGGGGGAGGTTAGGTTTAGGCATGGGGGGAGGTTAGGTTTAGGCGTGGGGGCTGGGAGAGTTTAGCTCCAGCTGGTCCACCGACACGCTGCACGCCGCATCGCTCAGCTGGTTCTGCTTGTGGGCTATCGGCACTGCGGCCTGTCGGCACATAGACGCGGCACCAGTGTGACTTTATAGGAGGACAGGAGGCCCCTTGCTTGGAAGCAGCGAGGAGGGGGTGTGTGTCTGCGTGCGCCAGGCGGGCAGACAGTGTCTGTATAGCCAGCCTAAAACTATATATTTATCTCGTTTCATAATCAAATTGCTAATTTCTTAAATTAGTGGTTTATTTGATTGGTATATGCCTGTCTAGGATATTCTGATATTCTGCTATTTATGTCCCAATTATTAATTAAAGGGGGGTGGGCAGGACCGCGCCCGGAACCGGGCCTTGGGCCCCCTTGGGCTCAGGCCAGAACGCAGGGCACTAATGGACGGACGACCCAAAAACATAATGTCTCAGGCCCGGCTATCGCTGGCAGAGGCATAAAAAGAAAGAAAGAAAGAAAGAAAGAAAGGATAGAAATATTATACTTCAAACATAATTGGTAACATTCATTAACTAATGTTAACTAATGCATTTACTAACATCTATTATAAAAGGGAGCATGTGGGCAATGTTTTCTCTTTCAATTTTGTCCCGGAAGTGATGTCATCAGTGATGTCACTTGAGCAATTGTGCATTGTGACATCACTGATGATGTCATAGCCATTGTGACATCATCAGTGATGTCATAAGAGCAATTGTGATGTCAGTGATGCGAAGTTGTGACATCATCAGTTTGTGACATCATCAGTGATGTCATAAGAGCAAGTGAGCCTGCACAGTGGGCGAGCTGCGTATGGGAGCTGCAGGGCCAGCTCGGCGAACTGCAGGGTGGGCGAGCCTAGGAATCGAGCACTCGTAGCGCACGAGATGCCTAGTCAGTCCCTCCAGGAAATTGCGATTTTGCGATCACAATAATTAATGCAAATTCAACCAAACTCCGCGATATTTGCGGGGGCTTGCAATTTTTCAAAATTCCTGCAATTTCGCCGCAAAAAGTTAGTAAAATGCTGCATCTTTACCTGGGTTTCAGATATGTGTGCGCTGTCATCTTGCCTGGTTGCTGTGGGAACGAGGGACAACAATAGGAAGTGACGAGAGTATGGGATGTAACGTAACACGTCATCGCATTGCGATGAGGAGGGCAAACCCCTCACATTTGCCAACAAAAATAACCGCAAAACAATTACCAAATGTTTTGCATGAAAGTGGAGGCAAACTAATTTATACTCCGTGCAACACTGTCATGGAGGAACACAAACGGAAATCGTCACTGGACAGCCACTTTGCTAGCGCGAAGCATTTGAGACCCACACACACACACACACACACACACACACACACAGGTGGCATATTTAGCTTAGGGTCTAGTTGTTTGAATATTTAACAAGGAACAAGGAACAAGGAACAAGGAAGGGATGAGGAGGACAGGGAGGCATGAAGAGGAAATAAGGATAAGAGGAAATATATAAAGCACTAAACAAAAAGTATGAGAAAAGGCAAAGTGATAATAGCATTATTGAGGATGAGGAAGAAAGGAGAAGAGAAACGATGAAGGGAGGAATAGAAAAAATGTAATTAAAAATTAAAAAATTAAATCACATTTTTTTCCTCAACTCCGCAATTTTTGCCAGTTCCCGCAATTTTACCGCAAAAAAATCACATAAAATGTCGCAAATTGCATGGCAAATTTTGAGAAAAGCAGCCGCAAAATCAAGCATTTATGATCGCAATAATCACAAAAGAAACTCCTGGAGGGACTGGATTAAACATGAATAACATTAACAGAGGCTATTGTGACAACAGGTATACCAAATTACATAGCCAGTATGGGCAGTAGCTTGCTACAAGTGGCGAAGCTATTTAGCTTAACTACATTTCAAACTTTTATCCAGACAAACCTCTTGCAGGATATTTGAATAATATCATGAATTATATCTTACAAATATTGCAAATCAGCACATAAATTGTGACAACAGGTATACCAAATTACATAGCCAGTATGGGCAGTAGCTTGCTACAAGTGGCGAAGCTATTTAGCTTAACTACATTTCAAACTTTTATCCAGACAAACCTCTTGCAGGATATTTGAATAATATCATGAATTATATCTTACAAATATTGCAAATCAGCACATAAACACCAGCTCTGCATTACCAGGATCATGCCAGATTAAACCACTGTCAAATATAAGTACAAACAGTATTTATTCACACAGGCACAGGCTTCTGCATTTTGAAAACGTACACATGGCGTGATTCATGTGATAACTGATGTTATCAAGAGCCACATACGTACGGCAACCATTTTAGGGCATCCTCCTCCGTCAGAGTATTGGCTATCATTCCTCAGTCTAAGCGTTGTCAGTTCTTGTGTCTCCTAGTAAACCATATCATGTGTGCTCTGAAACACCTTCAGTCCTCACACGAGAATGCTGTCATTCTTCCTGCATTACTGTTTCACTCCTCACACGTCAGTCATCGCACAATACGGCGTCACTCGTCAGTCATCAGTCCTCACTCGTCAGTCATCACTCGTCAATCATCAGTCCTCACTCGTCAGTCATCAGTCCTCACTCGTCAGTCCTCACTCGTCAGTCATAGCCTTGCCCAACAAGCTGCTCTCTATATTCCAATCCATAGCTTTGGAGGTATGCTTATCTGCATATTCAAATTGCAGGAAACGTTCATGCACTGTGCCATCATAGTAGTATGAGCACTAATGAAATGTGTTCTTTAATTTGTAAGTATTTTGTCTCATCACCTTGGCTAAAAAACATTTGAGAACCTCTGCTCTAGGGCAACACCACTTCCAGGAACCCCCATCCTGTGTGAGTAGGGTTCCCAGAGTAAAACCTGGCCATTTCCACCACTGCTTATGGATGAGCATCATCTGCTGCATGCCATCGAGAACCGTTGGTCAGATCGACTTCAAACTTTGGGAGCGTGCCCTATTGTGCAGTGCGGTGCCCTGTTTTTGTGTAATTCGGCATAGCGCCACCTACTGGCAACATTGAGAAGTTTGGTTTATCTCAAGACCCGTTGTCCGATCGACTTCAACTTTGGGGAGTGCGCTGATGGGAACTCGACACAGTGCAGTGCCGAATTTCGTGCAATTCGACACAGCGCCATCTATTGACCACACAAAAAGTGGCTTATCTTGAGAACTGTTTGTCCGATCGACTTCAAACTCGAGGAGTACGCTTAGGGGGACTCAAGGGAGTGCAGGGAGCTGAATTCCGTGCAATTTGGCATAGCGCCACCTACTGGCAACACAAAAAGCGGTTTATCTCGATAGCCATTCATCTGATCGACTACACACTTGGGGAGTGTGCTGCTGGGAACCTGAAGTAGTGTGGCGATGAATTTCTTGCAATTTGAAGTAGTGCCACCTACTGGCAACTCAAAAAGCAGTTTATCTCATGAAAAATTTGTCCGATTGACTTCAAACTTGGGGAGTGCGCTGCTCAGACCCCGATGGAGTGCGGTGCCGTATGACTGTCCTTTGCGTATCTCGAGAACCGTTTGTCGGATCAAACTCAAACTTGTGCTTAGGGGGGCCTGACAGAGTGCAGTGTGTCTGCGGGAGGGGAAGCGCCCACGCGGTGGTGCATGGGGGAATGGGCACTAGTTAACTAAATTGCCATAAGGCTGAATGGCTAGGTATTTCTGCTTGTAAGAGTCTGGACCTGGACAGACATGGATGTAGACTACAACTTGGCTTGTTGGTGGAAGCAACTGCAATGTGGTATCTTGAGTGTTCTTCTACCTTGGCTCCTCTGACCTAGTCCTGCACTGGCCAACTGAAATTATATCTAACACATGTATTTAGTTCTGCTCAAATTACATTACATTGAATAGGAAGTAAACTTGATTTGTGCCCTGCCTCCATTCACCCTAAGCTGGATTTTAGGCGCCGCGTCTATGTGCCGACAGCCCGCAGTGCCGACAGCCCGCAGTGCCGACAGGCCGCAATGCTGATAGCACGCAAGCAGAACCAGCTGAGTGAGGCGGCGTGCAGGGTGTCAGTGGACCGGCTGGAGCTAACCTCTCCCAGCCCCCACGCCTGAACCTAACCTCCCTCAACGCCTAAACCTAACCTCCCCCAGACCCTAACCAGGGCTGCCAAGTTTCAGCCACAGTTAGGAGTGAGATTTGCAAATGCGATTTGCAAAAAAAAAAAAAAAAAAAAACTTGGCCCTTTTTTAGGGTAGATTTAGAGGGATATCTCAATTTAAATTAACATTAGGATTACTGTTGTGATGTAATTATTCAGTCTTCACCCCCATGCCAGCTGCTCTCCCTGCACTGTCAGCCTCCTCGTGCTCTCTCTCTGTCTTTACTCTCTTCTACTCCCTCATCTCCTGTCTCCCCTGCAGTCTCATTCTCTGTCTCTTCCACTATTTCATCCTCTGTGTCTTCTGGAGTCTCAATTTCCTCCGCTCTGTCATTTTCTGTCAGATCCTCCACTGTTTCCTCTGACCAGGCAAGTTTGGCAGGGGGTGGTTGACCCTTCACTGCCCAGAATGACAGCAGATCTCTCTGCTGCTTCTTCTTCCCTGACATCTTTCAAACAGACACAAATCCAAGTGTGCAGTTAATGTAAATCCCCTTAGCTCATAGTAAGTATCAATTAGCTCACACATGCGTGATGATTTTAATGAACACTGCTTGTCACGGTTGTTTGATGTTAAACCCACAGCAGCAATGTGCCACGCTGTTCACTTACCCCGCTAGCCGGGCGCTTCTCGCTCATACTGAGCACATTAGCGCCCGGCGAACGTCACGCATTTCCCATCAAACACTCTGCCATTTTCACGGATATAACGCCAGCTCCTACCTGAGTCTTCACGTGAAGTGAAGACGCTATCCGATACGCAACATCCTCGGCTCAGGTTAGATGTAGGCAGGGGGGACTGATGATTGGTTAAAGTTAGGGTAAGAATATCGGTCAGCCAATCAGAGGCAGAATAGGGCGGGCTCACCCTGTGACAGACTCGAACTACGGCAAGCCGCAAGCAGCGAGTTATGGAAATATAAGAAGTGAGAGGGAAACATTTATGAGCGTGTGAAATAGCAAGTGTGGCGTGTGCGCGTGTGAAGAGGTTACATTGCGTGACTCTCACTCTCAATGGGTGAAACTTGGCAGCTCTGCCCTAACCCTAACCTCTCCCACCCCCAAGCCTAAACCTAACCTCCCTGAGACTCTAACACTAAACCTACACCACCTCTCCACCCCCCACGCCTACACCTAAGGTCGGCATTGCGGGTGGTCAGCATAGCGGGTGGACCCCGGATTTTAAAGCTCAATCACATAAATTGATCAGCTAGCTCTGACAACTAAATCAAATTTACCTCACACTCTTGTGCATTGCAAATCTCTGTAGAAAGCTCATAATGGAACATGGATGGTGGGATGCAAAACATATTCTTAACGTTTTTTAATTTAACCTAATATTTCCTGATCCAAAAATACTTGGGCTAATAATCATAATAATCGATTTTGATTGTGTTTTCTCAATAACTCAAGCATTTTACGGTATAAAAACAGCATTAAAATCTATTTACACTCATAATTTATACGCTTGCTCTGACTGGAGGTATTGTTCTAGATGCGAGGGGCAGCAGAGGAAAAAGGCTCCGTCTCCCAAGGAGTGCAGCCTTGTATTGGGAATAGCCCAAACCTAGAGGATGGTAGAGACATGGGCCGCGGAGCCTATAGGGCCGGTAGGGCTTGAGCCCGACCTACTTTTGGGGAGTTGGACCGTCGTTTTGTGCAGAGAGACTTGCATGTGGCAGCTGCCCTGGAGCGCCTGATTGTGTCTGCAGCTGAAGGAGAAAAGGTTGGTTTCCCATCTGCTATTCTGTGTCTCTACGAGAAGGATTTTAATGTTGACTCTCTCGGCACACAGCTTGATATGTTGCCAGACACAGAGAGAAAGGGAGAAAGTGTGTGTGTTGCCGAGGTGCAGCATCAGCTGGTGCTGTTTTGTGTTTCACTACTTCAATGTGTATTATTCTATCCCTCCTGTTCGCAAAGTAGTAGTAGCACTATTTCAATCATGAGAGACTCTTAATATAATTTTAACAAACTTTATTGAATCAGAATAGACGGTTTGAGTATGGCGTATGACTCCATGATGTGACGCTCCTCTTGCTTATGAGAGAGGGCGTCGGTGCTGTATGAGATAGGACATCCCCCCTAAGGGGATTTGTTTCCAACAGGAGTCATGACATTGGTGGTGATCTGGGGAGGTGGTGGGATGAAGCTTTTTGCTCTGGAGATGCTGGATGAATGCGTGATGCTGACACAAGGTGAGTGATGACTGCACAAGTGTGATTTAAGCTGTGGTGATGGGGGCTTTATATAGTACCAGGAGAAGGGCATTTATGATGTCATAACTGATGTCATTTATGATGTCATAACTGATGTCATTTGGGAGAAGGGCATTTATGATGTCATAACTTATGTCATTTGGGCAACTGACGTCACACTGCAAAGGTGACGTCATGGAGAAGGTGACGTCGGAGATGGTGACGTCATTTAGTGACGTCATTTGGGCTGAGGGGTATGACAGCATGGGGTGCTCTATTAATGCCTTATTTGGTCTTCCATGATTGAAATTCAGTCTACGACTACACTTCAATCATGAGAGACTCTTAATATAATTTTAACAAACTTTATTGAATCAGAATAGACGTTTGAGTATGGCGTATGACTCGATGATGTGACGCTCCTCTTGCTTATGAGAGAGGGCGTCGGTACTGTATGAGATGGGACATCCCCCAAAGGAATTTAAAGTTATTTCAGGAACTGGGAGAGTGAAAACGGGGGTCATGGAGCTCGCCTGGGGTATGCTTTAGTCAGGTCGTGGGCTGACAGGGGGAGAATTTATGCATGCCGGGAGATGAGGGGCTGACCGGGGTTTTTTAAGGCAAAGCGGGGATGCAAGGGAGTGGATGTGGATAGCCCGATAGAAAAGGAGAGTTTGATCACCACCAACGAAGTGCTTGTTGCCTCTTTAGTCATGGAAGGAGGGATCTTTGGGCTGATAATATCGCGTCTTGCTCTGGACGAATGTAGGATGCATAGGCTGATGAGGACCAGCGCCCCAGTTGTTGAAGGGAGGCGGAGGACACCCCCTGCATGGCTGCTGATGTGGCTGCTCCGATCCTGAAGGACTGACTGGAATAGTTCTCTGCAGGGATGTTGCATTTCTGGAGTGTGGTCTTGAAGTGAAGGATGAACCAGGATCTTGTCATGTGATGATGGGGAGAGATGAGGAAAAGGGGGCCAAGGGCTGATTGAGGTTTATGCAAATGCCGGAATGATGGGTTATGCAGATTGTCAGGACATTGGCTGACTTGTCAGGACGTGGGCTGACTGAAGTTTAAGCAGGATGCAGGGATAATGGGTTGAGCAAGTTGTCAGGATGTGGAGTGACTTCTCAGGACGTGGGCTGACAGGTTTAAGCAGAATGCAGAGATAATGGTTTGAGCAAATTGTCAGGACGGGGGCTGACTTGTCAGGACATGGGCTGACTGATGTTTAAGCAGAATGCAGGGATAATGGGTTGTGCAAATTGTCAGGACGTGGGCTGACTGAGGTTAAGCAATGGCAAGGAGACTTATGGGGTTATATGCTAATTGCCCGGCATGGGCACCAAACGGGGATTGGGAGAGAAGACCACCACCAATGAAATGCATTAATACTTCCTACCAATCATGGAAGGAGGCATATTTGGGCTGATAATATAGCAGTTTGCTCTGGATGGATGTAGGATGCATAGGCTGATGAAGACAGCAGCCCAGTTGTGGAAGGGAGGACCCCCCTAAAAGAAAAAAAGCTTTTGGATAAGTTTTGCTGAAGCTTTGCTGAAGCCACTGTGCTGTGACCGGGGGTATGCTTTGCTGAAGCCACTGTGCTGTGCCCGGGGATATGCTTTGCTGAAGCCACTGTGATGTGACCAGGGAGGAGCTCTGCTGAAGCCACTGTGCTGTGACCGGGGATATGCTTTGCTGAAGCCACTGTGCTGTGACCAGGGAGGAGCTCTGCTGAAGCCACTGTGCTGTGACCAGGGATATGCTCTGCTGAAGCCACTGTGCTGTGACCAGGGATATGCTCTGCTGAGCCACTGCTGTGCCCGGGATATGCTCTGCTGTAGCCACTGTGCTGTGACCAGGGATGTGCTCTGCTGAATCTACTGCGCCATGACCGGGGAATGAGCTCTGCTGACCTGACAAGTTATGCATAACAGAAAGCCGGGTGATGCTGCACTGCACATTAAAGCCATGGTGGACTGGGAGGAGCACCTTTTGTTTATGATCGAGACTGTAGCTTCGTGTACGTTTGCAATACCAGAGTAAATCTCGTAGAGGAAGAGCGATTCCCTACTGGGAGAAAGTAGGGAACTCATGGTGCCTCTTTTCTGCAACCTTTCACCTCTAGAATACCCCCCAAAAAACTTAATTCAAGCATATGCTGAAGCCAGAACCACATGCAGCTGTGACAGATAGAAGGAGCATTGAATTAAATTGAACAAGAAGCCATTTTTGGCCTGAAGGACAGGCAACAGCAGAACTGATGATTATCGCCATTTTGCCTGAAAGCAAGCAACGGGAGACGGACCGACCTAATACGACGCTCAGCGTTGCCAGACGTACGATAACTATCGTATTTGTACGATAATTTCGACCTCTGTACGATGTACTATCAATAAACCCAAAATCCCCCAAATGTACGATAATTTCATCATTTTGTGACACTTAGACGAATCCTACGTCTATCACTCTATCTGTTTATACAATCATCTCTTCAAACAACGTATTTGCAGCCAATACGTGCAGGGTGTTTTGTTGTTGTTGCAACGCAGGCTGAGATCACAGTGTTGAAAAATCATGCCAAGTCCAAAAAGTAGCCTGTGATCAGCCGCAGCCCCCCCCGATATAGGCGCGCCAGGGCGCGCCGCGCTGGGGAGGGGGCGTACGATAATTTCACTCCAAAAACGATAATTTTGACCCTCTGGTACGATAATTCAACATTTGCCATCTGGCAACACTGACAACGCTAAACCAGCCACGCGCATGCGCAGTATAGCATGGAAGGCCGGTGGCTAGCCAGGTAGCTAGCGCGCTACTCAGCATAGGCCGGAAAAAGTTTACAAGGGTTATACTTTATCAAAATGAGTGGGATTGGATCGATGGATTGGATGCATAAGAGAGGAAACATGCTATGAAAAAGAAAAGGTTGACTGGAAACTGGGACTAGAGGCATGTTGTTAAAAACCCGATTGGACACGGGAGAGGGATGTGGCCGCGGGCAACGGGGACAGAGTTGCTCAGGGATTGGCACCCGGCCTGAAATGAGTGCAGCAGCATTGCCGCAACGTTGACTGAAACCAGGGACTAAATGCATGTTTGATAATACCCGATTGGACACGGGAGAGGGAAGCGGCCGTATGCAACAGGGCAGAGTTGCTCAGGGATTGGCACCCGGCCTGCAATGAGTGCAGCGCACACACCAGGATTTTGAAGCGGGGCTGGCTGGGCTGATATCACGGAAGAGATGCCGACTGAAAAGGGGGGATACAAGCCTGAAACCTGGGGCGGTGCTGATTGGGCTGCTGCTGTGGGGAGCGTGGGGCTCCCGAGCGTCCTCTGCCGGGCATCGATGAGGGACCCGACCAGTGATGAAATCGTTGCGATCAGGGGATCTTGGCCACGGCCTCCGGAGTGCTACGCGGACTGAGATCCGGGCGAGACGACTTGGACCTCCGTGGCGCTGGATCTCCTTTTGCGGCTGCGGCCCCTGGTGAGAGGAGCGTCCCTTGTGACGCCGAAGATGAAGCCTGGGGATTGGAGATTTGCCCGGGGCTGGCCGGGGCGTTGATCGTGCTCTGGAGGAAGGCGTCCACGGCGGAGTTGACCCTTTGCTGCTCGTCTTCAGACTCAGACATGATGATGGACTGAATGAAGCTTTTTGCTCTGGAGATGCTGGATGAATGCGTGATGCTGACACAAGGTGAGTGATGACTGCACAAGTGTGATATAACGAAATACGAAGGTTATGCCAAACCCCACATAGGTTACGCCAAACCCCACATAGGTTACGCTAAAACCACGACCGCAAAGCGTCCTGCCTGTATTTGGCCAGTCGACAGGAAAGTATCGCGGGACTTCACGAGACTTGGTGACCTAGATCACGTTTGAGGTAATTTGATCCCTGTGCAGTCCAGGAAACAGCCTGGGGTGAAATAACACTCGGCTGGATGTTGACGGATCAGATTACGGCGATATTTGGCGAAAAAGGGAAGAAAAATAGCTATTTAGATGCAGGAAATACAGGCTCACACTTGGCCCCAAATCAACTCCACTTTACGACTGACTTGGACGCTATTGATATCAAAACAACGCTAGGACGCCCAGATACACCGCGGGGATCGCCTGGTGAGTGGACAAATCATAATTAATGGCAGGAGATGGCTCCAGGTTCGAAAAAACCGAAATTCTCCTTTAAGCTGTGGTGATGGGGGCTTTATATAGTACCAGGAGAAGGGCATTTATAATGTCATAACTGATGTCATTTATGATGTCATAACTGATGTAATTTGGGCAACTGACGTCACACTGCAAAGGTGACGTCATGGAGAAGGTGACGTCGGAGATGGTGACGTCATTTAGTGACGTCATTTGGGCTGAGGGGTATGACAGCATGGGGTGCTCTATTAATGCCTTATTTGGTCTTCCATGATTGAAATTCAGTCTACGACTACACTTAAACCACGAGGCTGAATCGAAGTGATGCTTGATTAATTAATTGATTGATATCGGAATCGGATTGATATAGGCTATAACCACAACTCCGCTCCATTTCAGTACCAGGGACAGCGCCGCACGGCCCTATGCAAATAGCCTAAACTCACCTGTCTCCGATAATAAGCTTCATTTAACTAATGGAGTAAACTTCAAAAACATTTCATATTGTTGTCTGATGTAGTCTAGTCTAATTTTTGCGGTTGAGCCCAACCTACTTGAACAGCCTTCCGCGGCCCCTGGGTAGAGAACAAGGAGGACAGGACAGTAGGTAATCCGGGGCAAAGTCATGCAGGGGCCATGGTGGCCTATAGGTGAGGAGCATCACTTTTTAGATTATCCTGTAACATTCTAAACTCTCTCGGCAGGATGGGGAGCCTTGCTGCAATCATTGTCTTCTTTGCTGTTGCAGTGCAAATAAGCCCTACCACGGGGCAGTTCCCTACTGGTAAGATGATTTACAAATGATTGATTGATTGATTGATTGATTGATTGATTTAAGTGTCATGCACTCCACTGTTCCCAACCCTCATTGGTTTACAAGACACACATACAATACAATAACAAACCAGCGCTACAATGGTACATTTAAAATAACACAAGTCGCAAAACGGATGTTTACGATGTAACCCAGGTTTCCTGAGGGAGACTTCTCTCCCTCATGAATTCCATTCATGATGAGAATATCTGATCCAGCGCCGCTGTCCTGGGACCTGGGTGCAATTGCGCGTCCACGCTGATTGGCCGGACTCGGCCATATAATCTACTCTCAGGTGTGGCGCTCTTGCTTAATCTGATTGGAAGCCTGTTTCGGAGCGGCTTCTTGCAGGGAGAGAAGTCTCCCTCAGGATATCTGGGTTACATCGTAACCATCTGTTTCCTATCAGTCGACTTCTCTCCCTCATAAATTCCATTCATGATGATATTCCTCTGTAAGACACACCGTGAGGAAACCATGCAGACATATCTGCTCCTCCGGGAGCCTGAAGTGGCCATTGCACTCGAATGAGACGCACCACCACCAGAGCTATGCTCCTGACCAGACACCAAGAAATTATACCTCTAACAGTTCATCCCTTTATCTAGGTAAGAATGTTGCTAGAGGTGGAAAAGTAACTCAGTCTTCACGATATGGGAGTGCAGTACCTGAAAGGGCCATTGATGGGAATCGTGCTAGCCATTGGAATCAGGGCTCCTGCACTCACACTCAAAACAATCTTAAACCATGGTGGAGATTGGACCTTCTGGACTCTTATAAAGTCAACTATGTCACCATCACCAACAGAAAAGACTGCTGTCATGAAAGAATCAATGGAGCTGAGATTCGCATCGGAAATTCCCTCAAAGATAATGGAGACACCAATCCCAGGTATCTATTTTCATTAATGTTGTGCTCGATTGTACCTATCATCCTCAGGGTGTCAATTACGAACCGATACTGCAAATTGATGTCTTCACGATTGCCACGCAGAATTGTACACTTATTTTATTTACTCTGTAACAATCATTGGTACCTCACAAGCACAACATTATGTTATATTTATGAAGTTATTGTGTTATTTTCAACCAAAATATGTTTCTCTTCTCGTCTCCGTCAGATGTGCTCTGATCTCCTCTATCCCAGCTGGCACCTCCAAAACCTTCAAGTGTAATGGGATGAAGGGTCGTTACGTCAGTATTGTGATTCCAGGCAGGAAGGAATACCTGACACTATGTGAAGTGGAGGTTTATGGGGAAGACATTGTTCCAACTGGTGAGTTTGACTCCCTGAGGTATCCTAAAGGTTACCATTACTCGATAGTCACATAAACTGAAATCAAAAAGTATGCTCCTGACCAGACACCAAGACATTATACCTCTAACAGTTCATCCCTTTATCTAGGTAAGAATGTTGCTAGAGGTGGAAAAGTAACTCAGTCTTCACGATATGGGAGTGCAGTACCTGAAAGGGCCATTGATGGGAATCGTGCTAGCCATTGGAATCAGGGCTCCTGCACTCACACTCAAAACGATCTTAAACCATGGTGGAGATTGGACCTTCTGGACTCTTATAAAGTCAACTATGTCACCATCACCCACAGAAAAGACTGCTGTCATGAAAGAATCAATGGAGCTGAGATTCGCATCGGAAATTCCCTCAAAGATAATGGAAACACCAATCCCAGGTATCTATTTTCATTAATGTTGTGCTGGGTTTGTACTGTCATCCTCGGGGTGTCAATTACGAACCGATACTGCATATTGATGTCTTCACGATTGCCACGCAGAATTGTACGCTTATTTTATTTACTCTGTAACAATCATTGGTACCTCACAAGCACAAGACTCTATGGGTGTATTCACGCCTATCTCGTTTGGAGCAGTTGTTCCGAAACAGAGAGCGTTTTCCCCCTTGGTGCGGTTCGTTTGGGGGAGTGTGAACACAGTAATCGCACTCGGATGCGGGACAAAACAAGCGGACCGAGATCGCCAAGAAAGGGTGGTCTCGGTCCGCTTTAAACAAACTCTGGTGCGGTTCGTTTGTGGTGAGAACGTGATCCGACCTTGATCCGCCACAACTGCAGGAAACAGTGCGCATTTTTGGATAAACCAGCTGCCGTAGTCAGCTGTGCTGTGTGCAATGGCCTGAAGAACGAGCATTTTTATCGTTTAAAAACAACATCTTCATTCAGATCGTGTTTTGGCGACTTGTGACTTGCACGGATAAACTTTGGGGGATTTTTGGATCATCACATCAGCAGTTTGAACTCAATCAACTTACCTCTGGTCTCCATTCAATAAATGAAAACAAGTCGTGGTAATCAGAGCTAGCCTTCTTTGTGATAAGATTGTCTGGTTCAATCAGACAATTAAGACTGATTGCATGTCTTCCTCGAAATGTCCGTAGGCTATTATTAAATTATTTATTCATATTTTATTCCTGACAGGACAGGTGTTCATATAGCCTATGTCTCGGCTAATCCTCTGAAGTCTCCGTGATAGTAATAGCAGAAGTTGCGAGGGCCTTTGATCTTCTATCTCCAAATTCCCGATAGCCTAAATAGGCTAAATAAATATATAGGCTTACATAGGCTACATAGCCTACATGAATAAATAAATAAATAAATAACTTTCTCTCTCTCTCTCTCAATCCCTCCCTCTTTCTTTCTTTCTCTCTCTCTCTCCTCGCACGGCGAACGCCCGACATAGCCTACAATGTAGTTCTAACAAAACGCATTCTTATAATCATATAGGAAAATCTCTGGGAATTATTTTTTCCATCCCGAGAGGCTATTAGCCTACCGGAGTGTCTCCTTGCCAATCCAGGAGGCTTAGCAATACTATTTGGACCGTTTGATTTGTGGCTATGTGAACACAAACGAACCAAGGCACAAATGCAACAATTGTATAAATTAAGTAGGCTACCTGAATCGGAACGAGCTACAGGTGTAAATACACCCTATGTTATATTTATGAAGTTACTGTGTTATTTTCAACCGAAATATGTTTCTCTTCTCCTCTCCGTCAGATGTGCTCTGATCTCCTCTATCCCAGCTGGCACCTCCAAAACCTTCAAGTGTAATGGGATGACGGGCCGTTACGTCAGTATTGTGATTCCAGGCAGGAAGGAATACCTGACACTATGTGAAGTGGAGGTTTATGGGGAAGACATTGTTCCAACTGGTGAGTTTGACTCCCTGAGGTATCCTAAAGGTTACCATTACTCGATAGTCACATAAACTGAAATCAAAAAGTATGCTCCTGACCAGACACCAAGACATTATACCTCTAACAGTTCATCCCTTTATCTAGGTAAGAATGTTGCTAGAGGTGGAAAAGTAACTCAGTCTTCACGATATGGGAGTGCAGTACCTGAAAGGGCCATTGATGGGAATCGTGCTAGCCATTGGAATCAGGGCTCCTGCACTCACACTCAAAACGATCTTAAACCATGGTGGAGATTGGACCTTCTGGACTCTTATAAAGTCAACTATGTCACCATCACCAACAGAAAAGACTGCTGTCATGAAAGAATCAATGGAGCTGAGATTCGCATCGGAAATTCCCTCAAAGATAATGGAAACACCAATCCCAGGTATCTATTTTCATTAATGTTGTGCTGGGTTTGTACTGTCATCCTCAGGGTGTCAATTACGAACCGATACTGCATATTGATGTCTTCACGATTGCCACGCAGAATTGTACGCTTATTTTATTTACTCTGTAACAATCATTGGTACCTCACAAGCACAAGACTCTATGGGTGTATTCACGCCTATCTCGTTTGGAGCAGTTGTTCCGAAACAGAGAGCGTTTTCCCCCTTGGTGCGGTTCGTTTGGGGGAGTGTGAACACAGTAATCGCACTCGGATGCGGGACAAAACAAGCGGACCGAGATCGCCAAGAAAGGGTGGTCTCGGTCCGCTTTAAACAAACTCTGGTGCGGTTCGTTTGTGGTGAGAACGTGATCCGACCTTGATCCGCCACAACTGCAGGAAACAGTGCGCATTTTTGGATAAACCAGCTGCCGTAGTCAGCTGTGCTGTGTGCAATGGCCTGAAGAACGAGCATTTTTATCGTTTAAAAACAACATCTTCATTCAGATCGTGTTTTGGCGACTTGTGACTTGCATGGATAAACTTTGGGGGATTTTTGGATCATCACATCAGCAGTTTGAACTCAATCAACTCTGGTCTCCATTCAATAAATGAAAACAAGTCGTGGTAATCAGAGCCAGCCTTCTTTGTGATAAGATTGTCTGGTTCAATCAGACAATCAAGACTGATTGCATGTCTTCCTCGAAATGTCCGGAGGCTATTATTAAATTATTTATTAATATTTTATTCCTGACAGGACAGGTGTTCATATACGTAGTCTATGTCTCGGCTAATCCTCTGAAGTCTCCGTGATAGTAATAGCAGAAGTTGCGAGGGCCTTTGATCTTCTATCTCCAAATTCCCGATAGCCTAAATAGGCTAAATAAATATATAGGCTTACATAGGCTACATAGCCTACATGAATAAATAAATAAATAAATAACTTTCTCTCTCTCTCTCCCGATCCCTCCCTCTTTCTTTCTTTCTCTCTCTCTCTCCTCGCACGGCGAACGCCCGACATAGCCTACAATGTAGTTCTAACAAAACGCATTCTTATAATCATATAGGAAAATCTCTGGGAATTATTTTTTCCATCCCGAGAGGCTATTAGCCTACCGGAGTGTCTCCTTGCCAATCCAGGAGGCTTAGCAATACTATTTGGACTGTTTGATTTGTGGCTATGTGAACACAAACGAACCAAGGCACAAATGCAACAATTGTATAAATTAAGTAGGCTACCTGAATCGGAACGACCTACAGGTGTAAATACACCCTATGTTATATTTATGAAGTTACTGTGTTATTTTCAACCAAGATATGTTTCTCTTCTCCTCTCCGTCAGATGTGCTCTGATCTCCTCTATCCCAGCTGGCACCTCCAAAACCTTCAAGTGTAATGGGATGACGGGCCGTTACGTCAGTATTGTGATTCCAGGCAGGAAGGACTACCTGACACTATGTGAAGTGGAGGTTTATGGGGAAGACATTGTTCCAACTGGTGAGTTGGACTCCCTAAGGTATCCTAAAGGTTACCATTACTCGATAGTCACATAAACTGAAATCAAAAAGTATGCTCCTGACCAGACACCAAGGCCCAATCCCAATTCTTTTCTTAACCCTCAAGCTCAACCCTCAATCTTAGTAGCCCTCAAAACTAAGTGTTATTAAGGGCTATCTTGCGACTTTAAAATGGGACAGCCCTTAAAGGCAGATACGTCTTCAGACTGTGGGGGGCAGCAATACGCCAAAGCTCTGTCCAGTATATACTTTTTACTGTTTGATACATGTTCAGTTTTAAGTGCCTTTTTTAAAACATATTTTGTCAAGTTTTTCACTTTTGTCTAATAAATCTTTTTCATAAAATCTATTACTGTTTTTTTCCCCTATATCATGATTATGTTTCAACTACCTACATGGGGAAATATGATTACATTATAAATTACATACTCACAATCTGAACTCTTTACTATTTTATTTAATAGTTTATAAAAAGTTATTACAATTGTTACCAAAAGAAATGCCATGAACAATACATAAACGGAGAGGTAGTGCAGATCAGTGCAAAACAATGGAGAACAATAAAAAAAATTAGAGGTAGTGCAGATCAGCGCAAAACAACCGAGAACATTAAAAATAAATTTAGAGGTACCGTAGTTCAGAACAGTGGAAAACAGCAGAGAACAGCAGCTAAAGTGACATTATAGTTTGTCAACTATTTTTTCAGAAAAGGCCGAGGATGCGCTCCGTCTTCGCCTCGCTCTCCTCGTGGCGCCTCTGCTCCCTCTCACTCTCCTTCTTCAAAAAATCCACTACGGGATTTTTCTTCATTTTTTTCTTTGGTGAAGGGGTTGGGGGACTGGCGGAGGTAGTGGTTGAGGGACCGTTGGTTGAGGTGGCGGGACCATCATCGCAGGTGGATGGACCATCTGCAGCGGTAGTTGATGAGGTGGAGGGACCACCAACACACATCGCCTGAAAAAAATAACCAGGTGACATGGTCAGGAGTCACATACAGTATATATTACAAAAAAACATGTAATGTCTGAAATGTGATTGTTGCTCGAAACTGACCTCTAGAATAGCCGTAGGGTCCCCTTCTGGGGTGAAGGACGCCACCAGCAGAGGAGGGTCGATTGATGGCCTCCCACCCAGAACCTCATGCATGTCTTGGAAATACTTCCAGGTGGATGCAGTCTCCTCCCCTCCGTCCGCTTCAGTTCCTGACACACACACACACACACACACACACACACACACACACACACACACACATACACAAACACAGTATTACTAATACTGTCAGGAACTAAAAATACATTATAAGGAATAAGGATGGGTGTTTCACATTACCTTGTATCTAGTTTTGAGGTTTTCCCACTTTTTCCCTGCTTGTTGGGGTGTCACAATTCCCTCCAAGCCATCTAATAGACCCGTTTACAAAACAGAATGCTTGGTCACTAGGGCAACAGTTGCCGGTGTGATCGAGAATTATGTTATGAATATGAACAGTTCACAGCCCAAATTACTCACTCCCATAGTTTCTTTGGAGCCTGCTTGCTTTTGAGGAACTTATCTTCATTGCTGGCCCTGAAATGAATCAGGGCCCGTGTTTTATCTGGTGGCCCTGAAATGGAACAGGGATAACAGTAATTAGTTTATTTTATTTTTGTGGGTTACCTGTCAGATATAGGTTTTATTTTCATGCAATTATCACAATGAATACTGTCACCACAACATCCAGCAGAGCCAGTGTGACCGTGTTATCTGGTGACTTTCAACCACGTTAACGTTTCACTCTTTGGGTTAGAAATTGATATTCAACCAAATAACCTGGGACACAACTACCGAAGTAACTTATTCAGCTGGACGTTAAACCGAAACACCAGCTTTAACCTGCAGCTACAGGAGATGACACCGTCCGCCGGTCATCTTACAAAAATGTCGGCGCACACATTCCACCTAATGCTATATTGATAAAACGTAACAACATTACCACTGAGAAATGGTAACGTGGTTCGTAACGTTAACTGAACGACAGCCTAACTTAACGTTATGGCTTGTCTGCACCGCGACGGATAACGTTACTGACTATCGATCGTTAGCGAAAAAATGTGTTCGTGTTTACGCTACAAAGAGGCCATACGCTTCATCACGGTGCTTATCATAAGTTTTAAAGACATATTTACAGGGAAAATACTGTAGCGAATCAGCAGTACACATACAGGGGTGAGCATTGGTAGTGTCTCGACTGCAGATAGGAACTGATGTGTGGGAGTGTTGTATTGGGGGAACACTATGCTGGGGGGATACTTCTGGAGTAAACTGAGCATGCGCGTCAGTCCACACACACTACTTGGAGGGAAAGCTGCTAGCTTTGAGCGTGACAACCGCTGAGAGTTGTAATATAACTAACTGTGAATAAAGACCCTTGTACCATCAAGAAGCCTCTGCCTCATGAGATAACGGATACGTTACACTGGCGTCAGAAGTTTAAACGGTGAATATTGCCTCCAGATTAGCGAAATGGTTAACAAGTTCCTGAAGAAAGAGCGCAAGCGGCTCAACCGAGAGGCGGGAGAGGCGAGAGCCGGGGCAGACTACCAGCCGGCCGAGGAGGATGATGTCTGGGTAGACGCGGTAGACTACCAGCCGGCCGAGGAGGATGATGTCTGGGTAGACGCAGCTGCTACCACAGGGATCCAAGAAAGAAAAACAACAGAAAGCCTGGGGTTGGTGAAAATAAAATCCGAGCCAGACAGAGCTAGCACCGTAGCCACGGAAGCTAACCCGCAGCCCAAGGGAGCTAGCAGGCAAGCTAGCGAGGCGGGAGAAGGAGCGGAAGAACCGGGACCGGTGAGAGTGAAGATCGAGCGGGTTGACACTGCCGCTGTAGCCATGGAGGCTGTGCCACAGACCAGCGGAGCCAGCCTACGGCCCGAGGACAAAGACGGGACACGGGTCGAGGCGGCAAAAGACGGCGAGCGGCGGGGAAGAAAGGAAATCACCCCGCCAAAATTCAACGGTAAAGTCGAATGGGAGGCGTACTGCAAGCAGTTTACAGAGGCTGCAGATTTGAATGGCTGGACGAGAAAGGAGAGAGCCAGCTACCTCGTCATGGCCCTCGAGGGCGAAGCTACAGCGTGCGTGTCGGCAATAGCTGATACAAAGGACTGGGATGTGGTGATGGGGGTCCTGCAGAGACGTTTCGGCCGATGCGAGGAGCAGGCCATCGTAGCCGCAGAACTGTGTAACAGACGCAGACGACAGGGTGAGTCACTACGTGCACTGGCAACGGACATTGAGACTCTCAGCCGGCGCGCATACAGCCAGCTACCGACGGAGACGCTGGATGGACTAGCCCTAAGCTACTTTGTCCAGGCCATCGAGCCACGGAGCCTAAGCCAGAAAGTAACGCTGGGACACCCGAAAACATTGGGAGCAGCGCTGGGGCTGGCACTGGAGATAGAGACAGTAGAAGGCTGGGACAAGAGCAGCAGCATAATGGAGGCCGCCCCAGTGGTCAGAATGGCCGCGGAGAGCCAGTTACAAGAAGAACCAGCGTGGAAGACGGCCTGGGCAGAGCAAAGCAACACGGTGAGAGAGCAGGGCGACAGGGTGAAAGAACTGTCCGAGTCAGTACAACAGCTGACAGAACAACTGCTCCGCAGAGCGACCCTGCAGCCCAACCCCGCTCGACAGCCCACTCAGCGGAACAACAGCTGGGCCAGAGGGAACATGATCTGCTGGGGATGCGGACGCCCCGGACATCGGGAAGCAGACTGCCGCCGGAGAGCGTGGAACCAGGGAAACGGCACAGGGCCCGTCCAGATGGGGCGAGACGGGTCTACGATGCCACAGTCCCCGTAGCCACATCATCGCAGGAGGGGGCCCACCGACAGCAACGGAGAGGTGGGGCTCCGCCGGGCCCCGAAGTAGACGACATCGCCGGAGCTGTCAGCATGCAGAGCGGGCCGCGCGCGATGAACGGCTGCCATGTTCCAGTCTACATACAGGGGAGATACTGCGCCGCCCTGGTGGACACGGGGTGTACGGCAACGCTGGTGAACGTCAACATGATGCCCGAGGGGACGCGCCTGGAGCAGCCAGCAGCACAACTACTAAGAACAGTATCCAGTGAGTTGATGCCAATGAGGGGGAGGGGACACGTAATGATAACAGTGGGAGAACAGACAGTGGACTTTCCGGTGTGGGTGGTAGAAATGACGGGACCCTGCATCCTAGGGGAAGACTACTTGACGCTAAACAAATGCACAGTAGACCTAGGAAAAAGCACATTGACATTTGCAGGGGGGCCAGTAGTCCAGATGGGCCACCCTCCCACCGTTCCAGAGGAGAGAGCTAATGTAAATAATATCACTGTATATCGCGTCACCGTAGTGCATGAGCCCCACCCAGCAGACCAAGCCCCTCCACAAAGCCCCACCCCTAGCCCACCTCCAAACACTTGCCCTCAGCCAGCGCAACAGGCAGAGGGGGAGAGAGAGAGGTTAGAGATGCTCAGGGGATTGCACAAACGCCAAAGCGAAGGGTTAGAGACCCAGCAGAGCGATGAACTGTGGAGGGTACTAGAGGAATATAAAGACATTTTCGCCATGTCAGATGATGAGCTAGGATGTACCCACCTGGTGGAACACGAAATAGACACGGAGGGGGCGCGACCCGTCAGGTCATATCCCCGTCGGATCCCAGCGGCGAGGAGAGAGATAGCGAACGAAGCTGTAGAGAACATGCTGCGGGCGGGGATCATCGAGCCATCAGACAGCCCGTGGGCGTCGGGGGTAGTGCTGGTGAAATAGAAAAATAGCACCAAAATGCGATTTTGTGTAGACTATAGGGGGCTGAACAAAGTAACAAAAAAAGACGCATACCCGATGCCCATCATAGAGGAACTGTTAGACGCCGCGGGAGAGTCATCCTGGTTCTCATCCCTAGACCTCCGTAGCGGGTACTGGCAGGTGCCCCTCCGCGACGATGCCAAGCAAAAGACCGCCTTCCGCACAGAGAAGGGGCTGTGGCAGTTTCGAGTACTCAGCTTCGGGCTGTGCAACGCACCAGCAACGTTCGAGAGGTTAATGGAGAAGTTGCTGGGAGACATTCCCCGATCCGAATGCGTCGTGTATTTAGATGACATCTTGACACACGGGGGCACGTTCCAGGCCGCAGTGGGGGCGTTACGAAAAGTCCTGCAGAAGATAGCAGAGGCGGGTCTAAAGTTACACCCAGACAAGTGCCACTTCCTGAAGAGGAGGGTGGAGTTCTTAGGGCATGGCATCGGCGCGGGGGGCATTCGCACCCTAGAAGAGAAGACTCAGGCGGTCATGGAGTGGCCCACCCCCAGAAACAAAGGCGAACTCGAGAGCTTCGTAGGGCTAGCCGCATACTACAGGAAATTCGTGAACGGGTTTTCTAAAATAGCGGAACCGCTGTTCAGGTTAAAAGAGAAGAACGCAGACTTCCACTGGACGACAGAATGCCACCTAGCATTCAAAGCCCTCAAGGAAGCACTGACCGAGTCTCCAGTGCTTAGAGCACCAGACCCCGCCCTGCCGTTCCTACTAGACACTGATGCCAGCAATGGGGGTATGGGAGCCGTGCTGTCCCAGGCGGGGCCGGACGGGGAGCGGGTGGTGGCGTACTATAGCAAGACTTTCGATAAAGCAGAACGTAACTACTGCGTCACCCGCCGGGAGCTCCTCGCCGTAGTAGAAGCACTAAGACACTTTAGATATTACCTCCTGGGACAGCCACGGTTCACCATACGGACCGACCACTCGGCGCTGCAGTGGCTATGGTCCTTCAGAGAGCCGGAGGGACAAGTGTGCCGCTGGTTAGAGAAAATGGCAGACTACAACTTCACGATAGAACACAGGGCAGGGGCGCGCCACGTCAACGCAGACGCCCTGTCAAGACGACCCTGTGCAGAGAGAGGGTGTACATACTGCGAAAAGAGAGAAGGAAGAGAGAGAGAGCTCCAAGAGGAAGCTAGGATCTGCCCTAACCACACAGGGGATGGGCCAGTGTGCAGGACGCTGCGGGTAGCAGAGGCAGCGGATTGGAGGGGCCACCAAGAAAACGACAGAGAGCTGTCACCAGTACTGCAATGGGTAGAAGAGGGCCAGAAGCCGCCCTGGGAAGAGGTGGCAGGGGCCACCGACACAACCAAAGGGCTGTGGGCGGGGTTCGACACCCTGAGTTTGAGTAACGGAGTGCTGATGAAGTCCTGGAAGGAGCCAGCGACAGGAGAGCATAAGTGGCGGAAAGTAGTGCCGACAACGTTGAGGGAGGAGGTGTGCAGGAGCTGCCATGGAACTGTAGGGGCTGGGCACTTCGGGGTAAACAAAACGCTCCGCCGTATCAGACAAGGGTTTTATTGGGGGAGGATGGGGAGAGACGTACAGGACTTCTGTCGACGCTGCGACCTCTGCGCAGCGTACAAAGGCCCGTTAGATCAGTCTCGCGCCCCGCTTCAACAGCTAGCAGCAGGAGCCCCCATGGAGAGGGTAGGGGTAGACGTGATGGGACCTTTTCCCTGCTCAGACAGTGGGAACAAGTACGTCCTGGTCGCCATGGACTATTTCACAAAATGGCCAGAGGCGTACGCACTACCCGACCAGGAGGCGGGGACGGTGGTCGACGCACTAGTAACCGGCATGTTCAGTAGGTTCGGAGCACCAGAGACCCTACACAGTGACCAAGGGAGAAACTTTGAGTCACGAGTGTTCGCCACCATGTGCGAGAAACTGAACATTAAAAACACACGGACCACAGCATTGCACCCCCAGAGCGATGGCCTTGTAGAAAGATTCAATAGAACGCTGAAAAAGCAGTTGGCCATCCTCACGGAGGAACACCAGAGGGACTGGGACGCGCACCTGCCGCTCATCCTCATGGCCTACAGATCCGCCACACACGAGTCCACCTCCTGCACCCCAGCGCTGCTCATGTTAGGTCGAGAACTGCGGACACCAGCAGAAATAGCGTTCGGCAAGCCACCAGATGCACTGGACGCTCCCCCAGGGCGAGAGTACGCCAGGAGGCTACAAGATCGCTTAGAGTCCGCTCACCACTTCGCTCGGGACCAGCTAGAGAAAGCAGGCATGAAACAAAAAAGGAACTATGATGTGAGGGCAAAAGGAAATCATTTCCAGGGGGGGGAGTTGGTCTGGGTGTACACACCCCAGAGAAAAAAAGGGCGTAGCCCTAAACTGGACTGTCACTGGACAGGCCCATGCAGGGTCATGGAGAGAATGGGGGAAGTGGTGTACCGAGTGCAGATGCCACTTGGTGGCAGGAAGGTACTCCACAGAGACAGGTTGGCCCCATACCGGGGGGGGTGCACCTTTCCCCCAGATCTCGGCCGCCCGGCGGTTTCACCTAGACCGGCTGAAAGAAGGACTCTGGTCCCACAGAGAGGGGCGTCCGGCTATGACCGGGCGGGCCCCACCCAGGGGCGTGAAAGCCCAGAGACACTGCAGGTGGGATCAGCCCCACAGACGGATTCACAGAGACTAACACGGCCACGGAGAGAGCCAAGGGCTCCAGGACGATTCCACAACTTTGAGTTGTACTAAAAAAAAAAAAAAAAAAAAAAAAGGAGGAGATGGTGGTTGGAGATGTTGTATTGTTGTAACAGAAAGTAAAAAAAGGTGCATGACATGAGATATTGTGGGGGAGATGATGTGGGGAAGTCGGAGAGGGCAACATGCTGTGATTGAAAAAAAAAAGAAGCTGTTAAAAAAAAAAAAAGATGTTTGGTACAAGGGGGTGTGTGATGTGTTCTCAACGTGGGCGTTGACCTTATTGTTGGGCGGGGAGTATGTAGCGAATCAGCAGTACACATACAGGGGTGAGCATTGGTAGTGTCTCGACTGCAGATAGGAACTGATGTGTGGGAGTGTTGTATTGGGGGAACACTATGCTGGGGGGATACTTCTGGAGTAAACTGAGCATGCGCGTCAGTCCACACACACTACTTGGAGGGAAAGCTGCTAGCTTTGAGCGTGACAACCGCTGAGAGTTGTAATATAACTAACTGTGAATAAAGACCCTTGTACCATCAAGAAGCCTCTGCCTCATGAGATAACGGATACGTTACAATACTCACAGCTGTAACTTTTCTTCTTTCCGCCTTCCGCCATCTTGCTTTGAATGAATCGGACGGACTCTGGCAGCATTCGGCTGGGCTCGGCCGGTGACACGCAAAGGATTGTGGGATAGCACTCACCGCCAAGTGTGGTCCTGGAAAATCTCAAAACTGAGGGCCGTACAGCCCTCAAACTCGACCCTTAACTTAACACACTGAGAATCGGGACAGCACTAGCACTTCGCGGGAGTGCGCATTTTTGAGACTGAGGGTTAAGATTGAGAGTTAAGATAGGAATTGAGATTGGGCCCAAGACATTATACCTCTAACAGTTCATCCCTTTATCTAGGTAAGAATGTTGCTAGAGGTGGAAAAGTAACTCAGTCTTCACCATATGGGAGTGCAGTACCTGAAAGGGCCATTGATGGGAATCATGCTAGCCATTGGAATCAGGGCTCCTGCACTCACACTCAAAACGATCTTAAACCATGGTGGAGATTGGACCTTCTGGACTCTTATAAAGTCAACTATGTCACCATCACCAACAGAAAACAAGATACAAGATACAAGATACTTTTATTGCCACACAACCAGGTTGGTGGTATTTAGTTTCAGTACAGTTTACTGTGAAGCTCTGCAAGAGACAGGACATACATGAATACATTTAACATTTAACATTTAACCCCTCTTCCCAACAATAAATACATAAATACAGCACACAAACAAGTCAAACAGTCCAACAGGTGTTTAGAGGGTGTGAGGCCTAAGGGGGGAGAGGAAGTGGGGGTCCGATAGAGTTCAGGGTTCGTATGGCTGTTGGGAAAAAGCTGTCCATGAAGCGGGTGGTTTTGGGGTGGATGGACCTGAAGCGTCTGCCTGAGGGTAGAGGCTGGAACAGATGGTGTGCTGGGTGGGAGGGGTCCTTGGCAATTTTGCCTGCACGGGTGACGGTACGGGAGGTGAAGATGGAGTCCAGGGAGGGGAGGTCACAACCAATGATTTTTGATGATGCGTTGAAGTTTGTTTATAAGGGATTTGTCGGCTGTGCCGAACCAGACTGTGATGGATGAGGTGAGGATGCTCTGGATTATTGCAGTATAGAAGCGGACCAGCAGGTGGCGTTTGACCCTGTACTTCCTCAGTTGTCTGAGGAAGTACAGTCGCTGTTGAGCCTTTTTCGTGATGGAGGTGATGTTGGTGTCCCATTTTAGGTTATTGTTTATGTGTGTGCCGATAAATTTGAATGAGACTGCTGTCATGAAAGAATCAATGGAGCTGAGATTCGCATCGGAAATTCCCTCAAAGATAATGGAAACACCAATCCCAGGTATCTATTTTCATTAATGTTGTGCTGGGTTTGTACTGTCATCCTCAGGGTGTCAATTACGAACCGATACTGCATATTGATGTCTTCACGATTGCCACGCAGAATTGTACGCTTATTTTATTTACTCTGTAACAATCATTGGTACCTCACAAGCACAAGACTCTATGGGTGTATTCACACCTATCTCGTTTGGAGCAGTTGTTCCGAAACAGAGAGCGTTTTCCCCCTTGGTGCGGTTCGTTTGGGGGAGTGTGAACACAGTAATCGCACTTGGATGCGGGACAAAACAAGCGGACCGAGATCGCCAAGAAAGGGTGGTCTCGGTCCGCTTTAAACAAACTCTGGTGCGGTTCGTTTGTGGTGAGAACGTGATCCAACCTTGATCCGCCACAACTGCAGGAAAAAGTGCGCATTTTTGGATAAACCAGCTGCCGTAGTCAGCTGTGCTGTGCGCAATGGCCTGAAGAACGAGCATTTTTATCGTTTAAAAACAACATCTTCATTCAGATCGTGTTTTGGCGACTTGTGACTTGCATGGATAAACCTTGGGGGATTTTTGGATCATCACATCAGCAGTTTGAACTCAATCAACTTACCTCTGGTCTCCATTCAATAAATGAAAACAAGTTGTGGTAATCAGAGCCAGCCTTCTTTGTGATAAGATTGTCTGGTTCAATCAGACAATCAAGACTGATTGCATGTCTTCCTCGAAATGTCCGGAGGCTATTATTAAATTATTTATTAATATTTTATTCCTGACAGGACAGGTGTTCATATACGTAGTCTATGTCTCGGCTAATCCTCTGAAGTCTCCGTGATAGTAATAGCAGAAGTTGCGAGGGCCTTTGATCTTCTATCTCCAAATTCCCGATAGCCTAAATAGGCTAAATAAATATATAGGCTTACATAGGCTACATAGCCTACATGAATAAATAAATAAATAAATAACTTTCTCTCTCTCCCGATCCCTCCCTCCCTCTTTCTTTCTTTCTCTCTCTCTCTCCTCGCACGGCGAACGCCCGACATAGCCTACAATGTAGTTCTAACAAAACGCATTCTTATAATCATATAGGAAAATCTCTGGGAATTATTTTTTCCATCCCGAGAGGCTATTAGCCTACCGGAGTGTCTCCTTGCCAATCCAGGAGGCTTAGCAATACTATTTGGACCGTTTGATTTGTGGCTATGTGAACACAAACGAACCAAGGCACAAATGCAACAATTGTATAAATTAAGTAGGCTACCTGAATCGGAACGAGCTACAGGTGTAAATACACCCTATGTTATATTTATGAAGTTACTGTGTTATTTTCAACCAAAATATGTTTCTCTTCTCCTCTCCGTCAGATGTGCTCTGATCTCCTCTATCCCAGCTGGCACCTCCAAAACCTTCAAGTGTAATGGGATGACGGGCCGTTACGTCAGTATTGTGATTCCAGGCAGGAAGGAATACCTGACACTATGTGAAGTGGAGGTTTATGGGGAAGAGACATTGTTCCAACTGGTGAGTTGGACTCCCTGAGGTATCCTAAAGGTTACCATTACTCGATAGTCACAGCAAATGAAATAAAAAAGTATGCTCCTGACCAGACACCAAGAAATTATACATCTAACAGTTCATCCATTTATCTAGGTAAGAATGTTGCTGAATGTGGAAAAGTAGCTCAGTCTTCACCATTTGGGAATGCAGTACCTGAAAGGGCCATTGATGGGAATCGTGCTAGCCGTTGGAATCAGGGCTCCTGCACCCACACTCAAAACGATTTTAAACCATGGTGGAGATTGGACCTTCTGGACTCTTATAAAGTCAACTATGTCACCATCACCAACAGAAAAGACTGCTGTCATGAAAGAATCAATGGAGCTGAGATTCGCATCGGAAATTGCCTCAAAGATAATGGAAACACCAATCCCAGGTATCTATTTTCATTAATGTTGTGCTGGGTTTGTACTGTCATCCTCAGGGTGTCAATTACGAACCGATACTGCATATTGATGTCTTCACGATTGCGACGCAGAATTGTACACTTATTTTATTTACTCTGTAACAATCATTGGTACCTCACAAGCACAAGACTCTATGGGTGTATTCACACCTATCTCGTTTGGAGCAGTTGTTCCGAAACAGAGAGCGTTTTCCCCCTTGGTGCGGTTCGTTTGGGGGAGTGTGAACACAGCAATCGCACTCGGATGCGGGACAAAACAAGCGGACCGAGATCGCCAAGAAAGGGTGGTCTCGGTCCGCTTTAAACAAACTGGTGCGGTTCATTTGTGGTGAGAACGTGATCCGACCTTGATCCGCCACAACTGCAGGAAACAGTGCGCATTTTTGGATAAACCAGCTGCCGTAGTCAGCTGTGCTGTGTGCAATGGCCTGAAGAACGAGCATTTTTATCGTTTAAAAACAACATCTTCATTCAGATCGTGTTTTGGCGACTTGTGACTTGCATGGATAAACTTTGGGGGATTTTTGGATCATCACATCAGCAGTTTGAACTCAATCAACTTACCTCTGGTCTCCATTCAATAAATGAAAACAAGTCGTGGTAATCAGAGCCAGCCTTCTTTGTGATAAGATTGTCTGGTTCAATCAGACAATCAAGACTGATTGCATGTCTTCCTCGAAATGTCCGTAGGCTATTATTAAATTATTTATTAATATTTTATTCCTGACAGGACAGGTGTTCATATAGCCTATGTCTCGGCTAATCCTCTGAAGTCTCCGTGATAGTAATAGCAGAAGTTGCGAGGGCCTTTGATCTTCTATCTCCAAATTCCCGATAGCCTAAATAGGCTAAATAAATATATAGGCTTACATAGGCTACATAGCCTACATGAATGAATAAATAAATAAATAAATAACTTTCTCCCTCTCTCTCTCTCTCTCTCTCTCCCGATCCCTCCCTCTTTCTTTCTCTCTCTCTCTCCTCGCACGGCGAATGCCCGACATAGCCTAGAATGTAGTTCTAACAAAACGCATTCTTATAATCATATAGGAAAATCTCTGGGAATTATTTTTTCCATCCCGAGAGGCTATTAGCCTACCGGAGTGTCTCCTTGCCAATCCAGGAGGCTTAGCAATACTATTTGGACCGTTTGATTTGTGGCTGTGTGAACACAAACGAACCAAGGCACAAATGCAACACTTGTATAAATTAAGTACCTGAATCGGAACGAGCTACAGGTGTAAATACACCCTATGTTATATTTATGAAGTTACTGTGTTATTTTCAACCAAAATATGTTTCTCTTCTCCTCTCCGTCAGATGTGCTCTGATCTCCTCTATCCCAGCTGGCACCTCCAAAACCTTCAAGTGTAATGGGATGACGGGCCGTTACGTCAGTATTGTGATTCCAGGCAGGAAGGAATACCTGACACTATGTGAAGTGGAGGTTTATGGGGAAGTTGTTAAGGACATTGTTCCAACTGGTGAGTTTGACTCCCTGAGGTATCCATTACTCGATAGTCACAGCAAATTAAATAAAAAGAGTATGCTCCTGACCAGACACCAAGAAATTATACATCTAACAGTTCATCCATTTATCTAGGTAATAATTTGGCATCTTTACATACATTTTGGGGCAAAAACATCCAGACACGGTTTGCCAGCAGCTATCGCTTGCGGGGAAAAGGCTGTCTTAACCGCATAACTTGGTAACTACATTGCCCCAGCCCAGTCTGCTCAATGGTGCTCACAACACATACCAATGTTGTTCCCTTCGCCCCACAGTCACAATATGTGGTCAAATAATATTCAAACGACGGGGGTTACATTCATAATATTGTTGTTGGCATTGTATGTAATGTTACCAACCAACTGGCCTACTGGCTAACACAGCAGGTCTGTGTTAGCTAACGTTAGCGTTACGCTAACATTAGGGAGTTTGCTAAGGCTTGCCACCTTTAGATAACTGCAACTGAATGTGTAACGTTAACAGTGATTAACCACATGGTACCGCTGTTCGTTTCCTCAAGGAACTGGACTGATGACATGACACCGACTGATCTGCTGAACCCGACCGAGCGGCGAGCACCATGGATGGAAGCTAACGTTGCAGACCTACAGGCACACTGATGCCGTCATGAAAGGCTTTGTGAAAATTACGTTTAAAGTGTCTAACGTTAATCTGCATGTGCATGGCTCATCATAATTTGTTACTCATATGCTCTCTTGACATTTAATGTTAAGTACATATTGTTCATGAGTTTAGTCGTTAATCTGGGAGCTTTACAAAGAACCACTCAAAATACTGCTAGATTTGAGATGATTTACTATGCTGGGGAATTTCAACATTTATCTGTCAGTGCAATGGTAGATTTTCATGACCGGAGAATATTATTATTATATTATACTTAATAATTTCTTGCATCATAATAAACAGAGATTGCCTCCAAAGATTGTGGTGTTGTTGCTGTTGTTGTTGGAGGAGGATATAATGTGCGGAATCATGTCACGTTACATCTGAATCATGTAGGCTATTGCATGCAGACAAGCTAATTCTCCATTGTCTGGTGATAGGCACACTTGGATCAAAATGATAAGATGTTTGTAAATTAATATATTTATGTCGAGTGAATGTGAAATCAACCAACCCTGCACCAGAAGAAGAATAGAAGAAGAAAAATACCATGCCAACAGCCTTCAAATCGCCAGACTCCTTATATGTATTAAAATGTGGTGATGTCTGTAATCATTACAATACATAGCCTACACCATGCAGCATGGATTTCAAACTTTAACAATGTTCCTCCTCCTCACCGGTGGCCTGTACTGAACTGTAGAAATCAGTGAAAAGTTTAACTTTTGTGTTCAAGTGCTGCTTGGTGGAATCCTGCTAAATTCGCCATATAGACTATATGCACAATTTACCAGAACACCCCAACAGATTGTGCTACATCTTAAGTGTTCTATGATAAAGTATATTTATCAATAATCAACTATGACACAAATAGCCAGATTTTTCACTGAGCTTGGCGGAACCTCTCCATGCAAGAAACGTGTGTGTATCGGTGATCAATGCACCTGTATGTAGAGCAATACAAACGACCAACAGCTTTCAAACAAGACGTGAGTTTGGTCGGGCAGTGTATTTTCATCTGTGATTCCAGTCGTGAAATGGATTTCTGGGAATTTTTGTATGTAGGCTACTCTCATATGCAGAATGAAACAGCTTGCTGCCTCATCTGCTGATCATATTGGGCACATTCTTGTTAAATAATTATTTGATAGTAATGCCAAAGTAAAATCAGAAATCCCAATATCGCAGGTGGTGTTGCTCCATGGTTTGTATTTTGCGGATTCATTTGTGTTCAGTCAGCCCTCAGCCAGGCAAGAAGTCTGCTCGAGAGGAGACATTTCACTTCTCTATTCTGTCCAATAGACGAGTGACTGTTTCGACCATGTGACATTGTTCGGAAAGTTTTGTGCGCTTGACAAATTGTGTGAAAGCGAACCAGACCAAATTCGAATCGCAACAATGTTGCAACTTCACCCCCCCCCCAATCGCACCGAGTCCACCAGCTTATATGTGAAAGCGACAGTATGAGAACAGTCACTAACACATTACATTCCGGCGATGTCTTGTCACACACATGCTCTATGGGTCAGCTTGGGGGACAGCGCTGGTCTGGCGGAGATCTGCACTCCACTGAGTGCACTTTTCTAGTTTTGGATGAGTTTGTTTTTGCCTTGCTTTACTGTCTTTTTAAAATTGTTTTAGATACTGCTATTTGGGCTGTAGCATTTAGACTGCTATTTGGGCTGTAGATACACAGCTAACTGTGATCAGGTGAGCACCAGCCTCTGTCAACGAGCGGGTGATTGCCTGGGCGGAGCTTAGAACCTCTGTTGATCCAGTATTTCTTAGCATAGTCAGTCTACAGTGGCAGCTGTAAGTGGCAGCCTCTGGGCACGAAGACAAGGGAGTATATCTGCGGGAGTCCATCGAGGGTAGGCCAGAGAATAGGGCTTCTGTTACTTCTCTTTGACTAACTACCTGCTCATCTACCTATGTGTCGTTTCCTCATCCCTGTTGTAACCTCAGCCCAACCTCAGCTTGATTCTCTTTGCCCACTCACCACTAAGCCTGCCCGATTCTCTCCCCCTGCTCCTTGGCTGACTGACTCTCTGCAAACTCATCGAACAGAGCTTCAGGCAGCTGAGAGGAAATGGAGAAAATCACACCACCCCGAAGATCTCTCTTCCTACCACCTTATCCACTCCAACTTTACCTCTGCTGTCTCAAAAGCAAAAACCTCCTTCATCTCTGAAATCCAGTCCTCCACGTCCAACCCCAGCAAACTATTTTCCACCTTCTCCACCCTCCCTCTCCCCTCTGTGATATTGTAACCTTCTTTACTAAGAAGGTGGATGACATCAGCTCTTCCTTCCATCCTCCAGATACCATTAACAACACTCCAACCCTGCTTCTCTGCCCCCTGTCCCCAGATTTACTTCCTTCTCTCCCCTTTCTCCTTGTGAGGTGCTTAAACACATCAGCTCTAACCGAGCCACCTGCTGTCCCCTCGATCATATCCCTTCCTCTCTCCTCCAAACCATCTCCCCTGACATATCTCCCTTCCTCACTACCCTCATCAACTCCTCTCTGTCCTCAGGTCTTGTTCCGGCTACTCTAAAGAATGCTAGAGTCAAGCCTCTGCTTAAGAAACCCTCCCTTGACCCTACTGCTATTCAGTATTACAGACCTGTCTCTCTTCTCTGATTCCTTTCCAAACCCCTCGAACGAGCAGCTTCCGATCAACTTTCTCTCTATCTATCCCATAACGACCTCCTTGACCCTCTGCAGTCTGGTTTCAAGGCTTCTCACTCTACTGAGACAGCTCTCCTTGCAGTCACAGAGGCCCTTCACACTGCTAAGGCCTCATCCCTCTCCTCTGTCCTTGTCCTCCTTGACCTGTCCACTGCTTTTGCCACAGCCAATCACCAAATCCTCTCCATCCTGTCTGACCTCGGCATCTCAGGATCTGCACACTCCTGGTTTGCTTCCTATCTCTCTAACCGCTCATACCGGGTCTTATGGAGAGGATCTCTGTCCAGATCCTGCCCTCTTACCACCAGTGTCCCCCAGGGCTCTGTCCTGGGCCCCTTGCTTTTCCTTCTCTATCAGATTCCTCGGTCATGTCATCTCATCTCATGGCTTTTCCTATCACTGCTACACCGATGACACTCAGCTTTACCTTTCATCCCCCCCCCCCCCCCCACAGACACCCAAATCGAGGCACGCATCTCTGCATGCCTCAAAGACATTGCTGACTGGATGTCTGCCCACCACCTTAAGCTCAATCTTGGTAAGACAGAGCTACTCTTCCTTCCAGGGAAAGACTGCCCTCTAGCAGATCTCTCCATCTCCATTGACAATAGCACTGTACTTCCCTCCCAAACAGCTAAGAACCTTGCGGTGATCATTGACAACCAGCTGTCTTGCTCGGCCTACATTGCTGCGACAGCACGCTCCTGTAGGTTCTCCCTGTACAAAATCCGCCCGTTTCTCACCAGGGAAGCAACACAACTCCTGGTCCAGTCACTTATCATCTCCCGCCTGGACTACTGCAACGTGCTTCTGGCCGGCCTTCCTGCCGCTGACATCCGTCCGCTTCAGCTCATTCAGAACGCTGCAGCCCGTCTGGTTTTCAACCAACCCAAATTCTCTCATGTCACTCCCCTCTTCCGTGACCTTCACTGGCTTCCCATCTCGGCACGCATTCAATTCAAAACACTGGTTCTGGCCTACAGGGCAGTACACCAGACAGCCCCCCTGTACTTACAATCTATGGTCAGGCTCCAAATCTCTCACCGTTCCCTCCGCTCCTCCACCAGTGCAGGACGCCTCGCCCCTCCTCCGCTACGGGGGCTCAAAAGTTACGCATTGTGTTTGCGACTCTTCTCGTCCCTGGCACCACAATGGTGGAACGAGCTTCCACCTTCGGTCAGGACGGCCGAATCACTGCCGATCTTTCGGAAAAGACTAAAGACACACCTTTTCAGGCTCCATCTGGGCCCTTCTTGAAACTAACTTCTCTCTCTCTCTCTCTCTTAAAAAAAACTAAAAAACTTTAAACTTTACCACTATTCCTTCAGAAGTTGTAGTTGTCATAGATTGTGTTGCATAGTTGATTGCTCTATTGCTGACAAAAATGTGTTATTGTAAGTCGCTTTGGATAAAAGCGTCTGCCAAATGACGTAATGTAATGTAATGTAATGTTACGTTTATATTTTGTAGATACAGGGTTTATGTAGTAGGACACCAACACTGCAGAGGTGTGGAGGTCTACCAACAAACAGAAAGCAAGAGAGAAAGAACCCTCAGTCAAGTTAACCAGCCTGAATCGTGGCTAAAGTTTCATTGGGTTGTCAAACTAAATTTCATCAGCAGCATTATGGTTGCCCTCAAAGGGCCGGTTATAAATGTAACACCATTTAAATGCATCTAGCCTAGTCGATCATTGTTTTTTTTAACTAGCTCTGAAAGCAGAATTATAGGAAAAATAATGGCAGACAACTAGCAGACAACTATTATAACTAATTATAGAATTAGAATTGTATTGTATTGTATTCTTTGCTAGCTCTCGTGGGCCACATAAATTGAGGCGCCGGGCCGGATTTGGCCCCCGGGCCTTGAGTTTGACACCTCTCTACCTGAACCCCTTAAAGCAGCTACGAGCAACTTTTTCGATTGTTATTAAACAGTATAAATTTAATATCAATGCATCACATCTTACCTCTAATAGTCGACGAGACCAAAGCCGTGTGTATCTGAGATTGCTCCCTTAGGTGATTATTAAGTCTATAGTCTGTCTAAACTGGCGCCAACAGGGGGCTCTCTAGAGCGACCGGACCGGGTAACCCGGAAGTGAAACGCGGAAGTGAAACCAGGAAGTGAAACGCAGCTGCCTTTTTACGCCGTTTGCGCTGCCTAGCAACATAACATAAACAATGTGAACGCCACGCATACTCGCGGGAACATCTCTCGTTATATTCTAACAGGTTTTTTGGAAGTTATTTTGTGGTTATGGCCGAAGTGGCTGCTGCAAACCGTTTCATTTCAATTCCTGATCTGCCCTGGCTACAGACACACTAACACTGGCCGATTCACTCGGGGTTCAAGCGAGACTACTCCGCGTTGGTATCGTCGACTATTAGAGGTAAGATGTGATGCATTGATATTAAATTTATACCGTTTAATAACAATCGAAAAAGTTGCTCGTAGCTGCTTTAATTGTTCTCCCTCTCTCCATGCGTTACTCTTACTGTACCATCCATGCTTCCTCCTTTCTCTCCTTCATGCTCGCCTTCTACCCCCATCTTTCTCAGTCTCTCTCTCTCCTTATCACCCTTTGTCACTCCCATCCACCCCCCCCCCCCCTCCCCCCATCCTCCTTGCCTTACACCCGTCCCTCTCTCCCTCCCTTCTTTCAGCTCACAGGAGGGTCAAGTGCCTGGGCTTTTGTCTCCGCAAAACATGTGGTGGGAATTAATTGGCTCCAGCTTTTGGCTCTTTCCACCCGACTGCCTCTGCGTGGCTGTCACCTGGCTCTCTCTCTCTCTCCCCCCTTTTTTCCTTTCTCTCTACAGCTCTCTCTCTTTTCTCCCTGTGTGTCATGGCCCCCTTGTAAGATCAAGCCCCTCTGCCGCAGCTGAAGGACTCTCGCGTCGCGTCTAATGAGGGAGGATAATGTGCGTGCTGTTGTAGTTGATGGATATGTGAGAGGAGACAGAGAGGAGAGGAGAGGAAGGGTTGCAGAGAAAGAATGAGAAAAGAAAGAGGGGGGAATGGTAGATTTTTTTTTTTTTGAATAAGACAAGGGGAGAGAGGGAGGGGAAAGGAAAGACAAATAGAGTGATAGACATTGAGAAAATTTGATTTCTGATCAACTTGACATTTGCCTTCACAGAACAGATGGAATGAAGGTGAATTCATTTCCATTTCATTCATACTGTATATTCATGATTTTTCTGCATTATTCAGTTATCTTGCAAGTCCAAGTCAAGTCTCAAGTCTTTGGTCACAAGTCCAAGTCAAGTCTCAAGTCTCTTATGGATGAGCGTTCTATCATCTGCTGCTGCATGCCATCCGGTCTGCTTAGAACACTGCTAAAACTCCTTAATCTATTAGAATACAGCATCAGCATTAATTAGATTACAGTAGACATTTCCTTAATGTTAATGCACCAAAAAATAAGATTGTTCACAAGTCCAGTCTCAAGTCTTTGAGGACCAGTCTCAAGACCAGTCTCAAGTCCAGTCTCAAGTCTTTGAGGACCAGTCTCAAGACCAGTCTCAAGTCCAGTCTCAAGTATTTGAGGATGAGTCTCAAGTCGCTGTGTGTGTGACTTAAGTGTGACTCAAGTCCAAGTCCCCATCTCTGGTTTACACCTGTCAAGCACTATCCAAGTGCACTCTGATCACCCAAAACACATTAGATAGACAGATAGAGAGACTACAGATAGATAGATAGATAGATAGATAGATAGATAGATAGATAGATAGTGCATAGATAGATAGTGCAGACAGACAGACCCAAGGGAGGCTGTAGCTCAGGAGGTAGAGCGGGTCATCCACTGATTGCTTAGGATAAAAGAGGTCGGTGGTTTGATCCCTGCCTCCTCCAGTCTGCACTTCGAAGTGTCCTTGGGCAAGATACTGAACCCCAAATTGCTCCAGGTGTTGTGCCAGCACCCTGCGTAGTAGCTTGCCGCCATCGGTGTATGAATGTCTGTGTGAATGTACCTAGTTATTGAAAAGCACTATATAAATGCAGGCAGGGCCGATTTTACCAACGGGCTTACCCGGGCTGAAGCCCGGGGCCCGGGACAACAAGGGGCCCAAAAAAAAAAAAAAAAAAAAAAAAAAATTAAAAGATTTTTTTTTTTTTTTTTTTTTTTTTTTGGGGGACCCTTGATGTTTTTTTTTGGGCCCCCTGTCCAGGGTCTTCGCAAAAAATGTTTTTTTTACTGACGCCATTCAATTTTTTTTGCAGAGTAATAACATCCACTGTGAGAGGGTGTCCACCCGCTATGCCGTACCACTCGCAATGCCGACCTTAGGTTTAGGCGTGGGGGGTGGGAGAGGTTAGGTTTTGGGTTAGGGTCTGGGGGAGGTTAGGTTTAGGCGTGGGGGTGGGAGAGGTTAGGTTTTGGGTTAGGGTCTGGGGGAGGTTAGGTTTAGGCATGGGGGCTGGGAGAGGGGAGGTCGGAACAGCGAGAGGTCGGAACAACGACATGGAACCCTGTGAGAGGGCTCCCGAATTTGTAGATGAAATAGTGCAATTCAAAGAATTCATCAAAAACAAAGACAATAAAAGTGTGCGGCACTTGCTTCAAATAATAAGGAAGAGGAACCTGTCATCAGTTTTTCCAAATGTGGATATTGCCTTCAGGATTTACTTAACTCTCCCTGTAACAAATGCCTCTGGAGAGCGCTCCTTTTCAAAACTTGGGCTTGTCAAGAACAGGATACGGTCTACAATGGGACAAGAAAGGCTCACCCACTTGACATTGATGTCATTGGAAAGTGACATTGTTAGAACATTGGACTTCACCACTCTAGTCAAACGCTTTGCCACGGCAAAAGTCAGGAAGAAGACATTTCAGGTACGAACAGACTTGAATACTGCTTGATTGATTTGTGCAATAATTGTGAGAATGTGTGTGTGCACTGTAATAATAACAGCAATAATAAATACTAAATAATAATAATAAAAGTGCTTGTTGGAACATCTCAGTGGCAATGTTTTCTTTCCAATCAGGCTGTTTATGAAAGAACATGATGGCTAAACCTACAGTTTGTGTTTGTAAGTTAGAATGCTGACAGGAGAGCAGGTGGTGACATGAAAGTTAGTGAGAAAAGGAGAAGATACTGAATATTGACATCACAACAGTATAATCCTAATGTTGATTTAAAATGAGATATTCCTTTAAATACGGCTAAAAAAGGGTAAAAAAAACACTCAAATTTTTTTTCGCCGGCGCCCGTTGGGCGCCGCCGAAGCCCCCCCTTCCGCTTGAGGGGGGGGCCCTGCAGAGATGAATAGCCCAGGGGTCCATGAAGTGTAAAATCGGCCCTGAATGCAGGCCATTTGTCATTTGCCAAGGCAAACGGATGCATACACCTGCATATTATGTGCCTCTCTCTCTCTCTCTCTCTCTCTCTCTCTCTCTCCAGCTCTTTGTAAACCGTCTTTGGGCTATACAGCATTTTCTATTTCGTTTGCACCTGCCCAATTATCTCTGTGAATACGTGTTTCAAATTGTCTGCAATGGACAAAAGAAAGAAAATAAAACAGATTGATAAAAACAGATTGTTTCACTTCTCAATCTATCATTTCAACACTTACACGTAGCACGTCCGTCTACCCACCCATCCTTACATTGTTACAATTGCAAAATGAAAAAGGAAGGAAAAAAATGGTCCATGTGCCTATTTTTGTCCATCTGTCTGTCCTCTAACCATCTTTACACTGTCACTCTCACATCCATTCTTCCCTTTCATCCTTCACCTAAAGTTCCATGAATTAAGAAAGAACGGCTCATTTAATCTCCTTCACCCCCCTTTCTCTTACCCCCAAAAGGAGGGGGATAAATCAGGCTGCATGTTAATTGTGTTTCGGAGGAGATGGGGGGGGGGGGGGGGGGGGGGGTCATGTGTCTGGTGTACTCCTTGTATCCATGACAACTAGCTCAGCCTCCAGAAACATTTCAGAGGCAAACAGGAATGGGGGTGTAGGGGTGCGGGGGCGTGTGTGTGTGTGTGTGTGTGTGTGTGTGTGTGTGTGTGTGTGTGTGTGTTGGGGGGGGGGGGGGGGGGGGGAAAGAAAGGAGGATAAGCATAATTACAGTGAGACAGATAGACAGCCAGTCCAGTCAGGGCATGGTGAGGTCTGTACACAAGTGTCCCAGCCAGAGAGGCACTGAATACAGTCCACCCAGAATTCAATGGGTGAAATATCTATCTGGGGTGTCAAACTCATTTTAGCTCACGGGCCACATGCGACCCAATTTGATCAGAGACAAAGTGGGCCAGACAAAGAAAATCACTAATAACCTATATGACAAAACCTCCAAATTGTCCACTTACTTTTAGTGTGAAGAATTAAGGACACGTTTTCACGTATTGGTTATTTCAGCAAACAAAATGATCAAATCTACTGTCTGTAAGTGCGCATTACAATTGATGGCAAATGTGCAATTCTCTATTGTCAAAGGTAATGAAAATAGTTTACCATTCAGTGACATACAGAAAACATTGATAGGCTACCTGTGGGCTGGATTGGCCCCTCTGGCGGGTCGGTTCTGGCCCCCGGGCCATAACTTTGACACCCCATTTGATTGTATTTTATGATCCGTCATCTTCCAAGTTACACTATGATACATTTTCACTTGATTGATTTCACTTGACATGCCATGGAAAAGCATTCTAATGAAAGCATGGTTCTTTACAATTTTCTCACTTGAATATCCATCTATTTTTTGGGGATTGGTTGATTGACACTGTAGCATGACTTTCCTTTTTTTCAGCAACTGCAGTCACTGCAGCATAGTCACTCTCTACATGAACGTTTTTTTCAGCAACACCCTGCAGCACAGTCACTCTCTACATAGTCTCGCTGGCCAGCCTCCTCTCCCTTCCGTCCGAGGAGTCTGGCGCCGCAGGTCTCCATAACTGTGATAAACCCTCCCCAGCTCTACAGCTGGAGTGGGTTGGAGTGACTGTTTCGGTGGCAGCCGGATGTCCGCTCCAGGCTTATTACAAACTCTGTCATTGGCTCCGACCATGTCAATCAGAGCGGCTTCCGCTCCCTCCTCCCTGTCTGTCGCTGTAAATAGTGCCCTGCCGCCTCAGTGAAAACAACCACGCTAACTAGCTAGCAAGCTAACGGCAGAAACCTACACGCTAGCTTGCTGAAAATGGCAAATTGGATTGTTGGAAACTATTTTCCAAGGGCACTGCCGCTAAGCGCCGCCCATCGCAATCCCACTATGGAGACCTGCGGCGCCAGACTCCTCGGACGGAAGGGAGAGGAGGCTGGCCAGCGAGACTACTCTACATGAATGTTTTTTTCAGCAACACCCTCCAACACAGTCACTCTCTACATGAATGTTTTTTTCAGCAACACCCTGCAACACAGTCACTCTCTACATGAATGTTTTTTTCAGCAACACCCTGCAACACAGTCACTCTCTACATGAATGTTTTTTTCAGCAACACCCTGCAACACAGTCACTCTCTACATGAATGTTTTTTTCAGCAACACCCTGCAGCACAGTCACTCTCTACATTAATGTTTTTTTCAGCAACACCCTGCAACACAGTCACTCTCTACATTAATGTGTTTTTTTCAGCAACACCCTGCAACACAGTCACTCTCTACATTAATGTGTTTTTTTCAGCAACAGCCTGCAACACAGTCACTCTCTACATGAATGTTTTTTTCAGCAACACAGTCACTCTCTACATTAATGTGTTTTTTTCAGCAACACCCTGCAACACAGTCTCTCTCTACATTAATGTGTTTTTTTCAGCAACACCCTGCAACACAGTCACTCTCTACATGAATGTTTTTTTCAGCAACACCCTGCAGCACAGTCACTCTCTACATTAATGTGTTTTTTTCAGCAACACCCTGCAGCACAGTCACTCTCTACATTAATGTTTTTTTCAGCAACACCCTGCAGCACAGTCACTCTCTACATTAATGTGTTTTTTTCAGCAACACCCTGCAACACAGTCACTCTCTACATGAATGTGTTTTTTTCAGCAACACCCTGCAACACAGTCACTCTCTACATGAATGTTTTTTTCAGCAACACCCTGCAACACAGTCACTCTCTACATGAATGTGTTTTTTTCAGCAACACCCTGCAGCACAGTCACTCTCTACATGAATGTGTTTTTTTCAGCAACACCCTGCAACACAGTCACTCTCTACATGAATGTTTTTTTCAGCAACACCCTGCAACACAGTCACTCTCTACATGAATGTGTTTTTTTCAGCAACACCCTGCAACACAGTCACTCTCTACATGAATGTGTTTTTCAGCAACACCCTGCAACACAGTCACTCTCTACATGAATGTGTTTTTCAGCAGCACCCTGCAACACAGTCACTCTCTACATGAATGTTTTTTTCAGCAACACCCTGCAGCACAGTCACTCTCTACATGAATGTTTTTTTCAGCAACACCCTGCAGCACAGTCACTCTCTACATGAATGTGTTTTTCAGCAGCACCCTGCAGCACAGTCACTCTCTACATGAATGTTTTTTTCAGCAACACCCTGCAACACAGTCACTCTCTACATGAATGTGTTTTTTTCCCAGCAACACCCTGCAGCGCAGTCACTCTCTACATGAATGTGTTTTTTTCAGCAACACCCTGCAGCACAGTCACTCTCTACATGAATGTGTTTTTCAGTAACACCCTGCAGCACAGTCACTCTCTACATGAATGTGTTTTTTTCCCAGCAACACCCTGCAGCACAGTCACTCTCTACATTAATGTGTTCTTTTTTCCCAGCAACACCCTGCAGCACAGTCACTCTCTACATTAATGTGTTTTTTTCCCAGCAACACCCTGCAGCACAGTCACTCTCTACATTAATGTGTTTTTTTCCCAGCAACACCCTGCAGCACAGTCACTCTCTACATTAATGTGTTTTTTTCAGCAACACCCTGCAGCACAGTCACTCTCTACATTAATGTGTTTTTTTCCCAGCAACACCCTGCAGCACAGTCACTCTCTACATTAATGTGTTTTTTCCCAGCAACACCCTGCAGCACAGTCACTCTCTACATTAATGTGTTTTTTTCAGCAACACCCTGCAGCACAGTCACTCTCTACATTAATGTGTTTTTTTTCCCCAGCAACACCCTGCAGCACAGTCACTCTCTACATTAATGTGTTTTTTTCCCAGCAACACCCTGCAGCACAGTCACTCTCTACATTAATGTGTTTTTTTCAGCAACACCCTGCAGCACAGTCACTCTCTACATTAATGTGTTTTTTTCCCAGCAACACCCTGCAGCACAGTCACTCTCTACATTAATGTGTTTTTTTTCCCAGCAACACCCTGCAGCACAGTCACTCTCTACATTAATGTGTTTTTTTCAGCAACACCCTGCAGCACAGTCACTCTCTACATGAATGTGTTTTTTTCCCAGCAACACCCTGCAGCACAGTCACTCTACATTAATGTGTTTTTTTCAGCAACACCCTGCAGCACAGTCATGTGTTTTTTTCAGCAGCACCCTGCAGCACAGTCACTCTACATGAATGTTTTTTTCAGTAACACCCTGCAGCACAGTCACTCTCTACATTAATGTTTTTTTTTCAGCAACACCCTGCAGCACAGTCACTCTCTACATTAATGTTTTTTTTTCAGCAACACCCTGCAGCACAGTCACTCTACATGAATGTGTTTTTTTCAGCAGCACCCTGCAGCACAGTCACTCTACATTAATGTGTTTTTTTCAGCAGCACCCTGCAGCACAGTCACTCTACATGAATGTTTTTTTCAGTAACACCCTGCAGCACAGTCACTCTCTACATTAATGTTTTTTTTTCAGCAACACCCTGCAGCACAGTCACTCTCTACATGAATGCAGAGCTATCCTTTTATCATGCAATCTGTTAAGAGAAACCACACCAAAGAGCTAGAAAGTCTTTTATTCTTGACTTGGCATCGAGTAGTGAAATGAATGCAGCTGATTAAGCACAGCATATGGCCTGTCATGATATTTAACCAAGGTAGGAATAGGTAGGCCCAAGTCTTTTGTAACACTATATGCATATTAAACAACAAAAATTGATTTGTCGGCACATTTCTGCTGGAATGGACATCCTGATGTTCCATCTGTTCATCTCTTTCCGTGTGAGTAGAAAGGCGTATTACATACAATACTTTAAAGTCTTGTTTACATAGACTATGCCAAATACACTAGAATTTAATGAAATCAAAATCTATACAGAAAGAATGCCATACTGTATTTACAAATCCAGCTAAATCACATTGCAAAATATTCTTTTCTACCCTTAAAATTAATTCCTACTTCTATTTATGAATCCACCATCAGCCTTCTCAGTGGGCCCATGCTGGCAATGTTGTGGTTTTACTCACATACTAAACTCAACAGCAGTAACGTGCGGTGAGGTCAGTGGTTCGCTCGCCACCAAAAATAAATGTGGGTGTTTTTTCTTTTGCCGTTTGAAGACAGATTGAGAGGCCTGGCGCCTGACCCGTGTAGTGAAGACATTAACGTGTCGTACCATGAATCTGCATCACAAAGCATTGAACCTATGGCTCTGGAATGATTAAAAAAAAAAGTTATGAAAGGCAATGACAAACATTCTGGTAATACCAAAATGTTTTGGTAATGACATTTTAAATTGCAAATGTAAAACAGCCTTAAACACATAATTCTCATAAGAAAATATTCTTAAAATAATTCTCATTCAAACTGGGAATGATGCGTGGTGCTAATGACATTTCTTCATTTTCAGCCAACTGGTTGCTACTGGTTGAACTTGGTAACATCACCTTCAAAGCTAGCTATCAATGTACTCAATTTACATACAAATATGGTGAAATTACAGTAAAATCCAAAAACATCAAACTGCAACTTGTTTTGTAATGACATGCAATAAACATACCGTACTCTCTTACTCATAGTAATGGGAAAATGTCCTTCATTTGTGGTGGTCAAAATATCATTCTTCCTCCTTGACAGCCATGTGGTCAACACTACAGATTGCCACGGTTACCTAATCAACAAACTTGACAAAAGGTTATTGTCCTGCAAAATGTTTGATGTGGTGGTCAATGACTGATATTAAGGGACATATTTGTATTTAAAAAAGTCACAAATTGAACTTAAAGGTCCTATCCGTACACGCGCGCACAGAGAGCCTGGTGACGCGAGGTTAGGCAACAGCAGACTGTTGGTTGCTTTGTAACGTTGGGCCCTATCTTGGTACAGGCGATATCCCATATTTGTGCTTGCGCACCTGTTTGCGTGCCTTAACGATAGCAGACCGCCTTGCGCACATGTGCAGGTGTTATGACAAGTTTTGCACCCCCACCCGGCAGCAGCTAAACGCATCCCTACCTCACGGGAGCATACTGTAATGATTTATACAGAAACATAACTGTTTAAAAATGATATAATTGTTTGGGTAGACGTGACCTCCCTGTTTTTAAGTTAAAACAGCCCCAAAATATGGTGGGATGCAATTACTCACAGGGGAGCATAACTCATCACAACAACGGGCACAAGCGCAGATTACAGGCGTGCCAAATCATTTATGCACTGCGCAAACAGGATTTGGGCAGTGTTAACCACCAGAGTTATTCACAGGTGTGGCCTGGCAATGCCTGGGCGTTACCTCGAACAGATTCCCGTCTTGCAGTCCCTGTAATACAGTTTGCGTGAGGCATGCTGTAATTCTCCCCATACGTAATTTGGATAGGTGTAGGTGTAACCTACATGTAAAATCACACTGTGGTAACTAATATCATCTTGCACCTCTTAATGCAATTTGAGCTAAATACACCCAACACAAGGGCCATATCAATTGTCAGCAGTAACTTACGGTAATGCCACATTACGACAGTAGGGACCTCAAAACCTACTCTAGAGAGGCCTTTAACCAAGAACTGGAGAGCATGGACTGGTCAGATGAGCTCAGTGGTACACTAGTTGAAGAAACATGGCTTGGATTCAAAACTAAATTCACAACAATACTCAACAACATGGCACCCCTAAGAACCACCAGGGTTAAACATCGCGCTGAGCCATGGATGCACACTGAAATACTGACCGCTATGAAAACCAGAGACAAAAAACTGCTCGGAACTTCATAAAAGTCAGACAAAGCTTACCAAAAGCCCAAACAGTGAACTCCAAGCCCACGTGGTTGAACTAAAAATTCAAAGAAACAGACTAAGAAATGACGTAAACACCATGATCAAAACCGCAAAAAAAAAATTCATCAATGACAAAACTGAGGAAAACAAAAACAAACCCAGAGAACTTTGGAAATTACTCAACAACCAACTAGGCTGCAGCAAAAAAAAAAAAAAACAGATTTACAAACATAAACATAAAGACAGAAAACACTCTCATCACAGACAAACTGGATGTGGCCAAATACCTAAATATTCTTCACAAACATAGCCACAACACTGGTTAATAAATTACCCTCCCACTCAGGGCATTTTGGGGTAGAACACATAGTAGCATACTACAAAAACCTAGGGGTCCACAAAGACGACTTCAAACTTGAATTGGTATCAACAGATGAGGTACTCAAAAAACTGCCCTCCAACCTAACAAGGCCACTGGCCATGACAACATCCCCTCCAAATTCATCAGAGACTCAGCAGCCGCCATCACCCCAGTCATCACACACATAATAAACCTCTCCATAAAACAGGGACACGTCCCCAAGGACTTCAAAATTGCGAGAGTGACCCCCCTGCACAAAAAGGGCAGCAAATTAGACCCAGGCAACTACCGCCCTGTTTCTATTCTTACCTCCATCTCGAAAGTCATGGAAAAAATAGTATACGAACAGGTCGAAAAGTACCTTGGGAAAAAAATCTAATCTACGAATTCCAATCCGGCTTCAGAACATCCCACTCCACTGACACATGCCTTCTCTATTTGAACGACCACATCAAACAAGAGGTGGACGCGGGCAAATACTGCGCCATGGTCATGCTGGACCTACAAAAGGCCTTCGACACTGTCAATCACTCCATTCTGATTGACAAGCTAAAAGCAATAGGTTTTGATAGTCTATCAGTGAGCTGGATGCAATCCTACCTGGAGGGGAGAGAACAGATGGTGGAGGTAAACAGTACTCTACCCCCCCCCCCTCACAGTGAGCTGTGGTGTTCCACAAGGAAGCATACTAGGACCGCTACTGTTCCTAATTTATGCAAATGACATGACGTCAGCTTGTGACTGCAACTTGTTCTTGTTCGCGGACGACTCAGCCCTGCTGGTCTCTGACAAGAACAAGTTACAGGTTGAAAAAACCCTCAGCTCAGAACTCGGCAAAATCTGCACCTGGCTCCTGATAACAAACTATCATTACACCTGGGTAAAACAGAGTCCATTCTCTTCGGATCAAATAACAAACTCAGCAAGACCGACGGCTTCTCAGTTACAGTGGGTGACAATATTGTCACAAGGAAAGATGAAATTACATACCTGGGTTCCATCCTAGAGGCAAATCTTTCCTGTGACAAAATGGCATCCAATGTAATCAAAAAAGTCAACCAACGAACTAGATTCTTGTACCGGATCTCCTCTCTGGTAAACAAGAATACCCTGAAGACTCTGGCAGGAGCACTCATTCAAGGGTACTACGACTATGCTTGCACCTCATGGTACCAAAGCACATCAAAGGCGCTAAAAACAAGATTACAAACATCACAAAACAAACTGGTCAGACTACTACTTGACCTTACTCCTAGAACCCACCTCACCCCTGCCCACTTTGACTACCTAGGATGGCTTAGAGTAGACGACAGAGTACAGCAACTTGCAATGGGCCTGGTCTACAAGATACACTACACCACACAGGTACCCATGTACATGTCGAAATACTTCCCAAAGGTCAGTGAGTACCACGCCCACAACACCAGAGGGAGTTCCACAAACCATGTGCAACCCAGATTCGGCACAAACAAGGGACTAAACACATTTTGCAATTATGCCACAACAATGTGGAACGCCCTACCCACAGCCGTAAAAAGATGTGCATCCCTACCCACATTCAAAACCGCTCTTAAAGAGCACCTACGGGAGGCTGCAATTCGAAACTGGCCACCGTAAATGTCCAAACCTAACCCCCCCCCCCCCCACCCTCTCCTAATAGACAGTCTCCTCCCCATCATATGTATATATTCTCTGTTAGGATCTATGGGTAACAGTACTGTATATTTGCATATCGTATATGTCACAAATGTAACAGTACTTTTTACTTCGTTTCGAACTCAAGCTCTCACTAGTGCCTAGTTCGCTGCGTACGCAGCACTATGGAAGACTGTTATTTTTGCTCCAAAAATTACTTTACATTAAAACCGACCACGCCCCCTTAGGTGACGTGGTGCCCCCCTGGGGCTGACTGGGCCACCCACCTCACCCACGTGACTACGTCACGTCCAGTCAGCCCAGGGTCCGCCACTCTTCGTTTCTTCCAGCCAGTGTGAGGACGTCGTTTTCATAGCTCCGCGGTTAGCTCTGAGTCAGCGCTCCTTTACATAGCTTGGATACTAGGCTCGTTCCGGCTGATTTGCCCACCTCAAGAGGTTTGCGTGGACGGGATAAATCAGGCTTCGGGGACCCGATCCTGTACTCTTCACCAGCGGCGCCGGATCAAGCCATCCAAAGCTAAGGGTGTCTTTTTCACAGTTAACTGTTGTATTAGCTGCCGCCGTGCAGCTCATGTAAACGTTTTCCCCGGCTGGGGTAGCGTTGTTGATAGGCTTGAGCGCCGACTCAGGTCTGCACTCAAAACTTATAGGCTAGGTTGCATACGTGCAAAATAGCTTTGTACCGTTAGCACTAGAACAATAGGCTAATTAGCCCAGTTGTTACAGATAGCTAGCTTTGCACCCGTGCAGTTGGCTTCCGTGTGCTAGGTATTTAGGCGCCGGCTACTAGTGTTAGAGCGCGCGCGTTACTCCGGCTGGAGTAACGATAGATAGATAGTTAGCTAGTTGGCTAAAACAGTGCAGCTAGCAGCTAGCTTGTAGCACTCCAGCATCTTCACCGTTGCAAGCTACTGTTAGTCAGCTTACACGGTTAACTCCCGCTAATTCTGGTACAGTCGGCGGGGCTTGTTGGCGGGTTAGCTTTACTGAACTCGCACAATGAACCGGGCGGCAGCCATGAGACAGGGGGAGACAGCCAAGAGCTGTGTTAGCTGTGAGGCTACTTTGGCGAGTCAGGACCGCCCACAGGGAGTGTGTGTTTTGCCTCGGGCATAACCATGCTACTGATGCCCTGCTGAAGTCAGATTTCTGCCAGGCCTGCGAAGGCTTCACCCTGGCCGTGTTACATGAAAGAGCGTTGCTCTTTGTCGAGGTGGGACCGCGGCTTAGCCATGCACCTCCCGACGGAGGCGCATGCGGTGGGTCTGACCACTCGGTGGAGGAGGAGTTGCCTGACGAGCAGGGCTCCTCGGTCCAACCTGAGCAGCAGATCCTGAACTGGGGGGATGAGCCCATCGACCCTGTGCTGCAACAGGGGGGGGGTCTTCCCCTACGACCCCATAATTATTCCCCCCCAGGACGCCCCCCAAGGGGAGTTGTCAGGCAGAGAGGAATGGGACCGCGCTACCGCTGTCACCTCTCTGGTAGGGACCCGTTCGGAGGCTAGCTTCAACGAGCCCTATCAGAAGCAATTTCTGGGGGTGATGTCTAGGGCCGCGGCGAAGCTCGGCATCGCTCAGGTCGACCCACCTCCGCCCCCCAAATCAGTGTTGCTGGGGTGCTATTTCCAGCCACGCCAGGCACCACAGGCACCCCGCCCGAAGCCCCTGCTGCCCGTCTGTATAGACGTGGTTCGCGCGGTGCAGTCAGGATGGGAAAAGCCTCAGGAGGCAAAGCCGCTCTGCGCGGGCATGGCTCCGTGGTCGGCCTTAGAAGGGGCGGATAAGCTCGCGTTAGCCGCGATGCCTCCCCTCGAGGATATGGTGGCCAGACACCTGGCCCCTAACCTCGTGAGGCCCACGTTGCCCTCTAAGGCGTGCCAACTTACAGCCAAGTTGGCCGAAAAGGCGTACTTGGCGGCGGGGCAGTCCGCCGCCATGACCAACAACCTGGCCATCTTGCAGGGCTACCAGGCGGTGCTCCTGCGGGAGATGCAGGGTGACCCCGCCCCCGAGCTGTTTACAGAGCTCAGGATGGCCACGGATTACGCCTTGCGTATGATAGACTGCCTGGCGCAGAACAGCGGGAAGGTCATGGCCTTCTCTGTTCTCACCCACCGCCACCTGTGGCAAAATTTTACCCAGCTCCTTGAGCAGGATAAGAGGAGGCTGCTGGGGGCCCAGATCTCCCCGGAGGGCCTGTTCGGTCCTTCCGTGGAAGACTTGGCCCAGTGGTTGGAGACGCATCAGAGGGACTCGGCGGCAGTCAGCACCCTCATGCCCAAGCGGAAAGGGGAGGACCGCCGGTTCCAGGTCAAAGCGCGCGTGCAGAGTCGTCCTCCGGGGCCTCCGCCGCCACGGACCGCCCCACGCCAGCGGGTACGAGTCTCACAGCCTAGGGCGCCCCTAATGGACGCGCCCCACCCAGCCGCGGTGGGCCCAGCATGGGTCCCACGGCAGGCCAGGGTACGCGCCCCCCGCCCCCCAAAGCGAGGGGGTGCGCGGGGAGCGGGTAACCAGCCCCGTACTTAGTCACCTCCCTGGGGAAGGGGGGGGGCTATGAGCCCACCGTCGTTGGAGCTCAGCGCTCAACTTCGGTCCGGGACTCAGCAGGGGCCTACCCAACCCGTCACTCGCCGGTGCGGTGCGCCCGGCGGAGACGACAGCTCGCCAGGGCTTGGCTTCAGGGCCAGCCTTCGGCTTGTAGCTTTAGGGACAAGCCCACCGTCCTCGGTGCCCAGCGCCCGAGTTCGGTCGGGAGCTCTCCCAGGATCGCTTGTCCGCCGTCAAGAGGCCCCCGGGACAAGCCCACCATCGATGGTGCCATGGGCCCATTGTTGGTCGGGAGCTCTCCTGGGGACCGCACGAGCGGACGAGTCCGCATGCGGCGGTCGAAAGAGAGCCTTGCCTCCTTGCTCCCCACCGCCGGCGAAAGCTGCACGGCTGGGGGGTTACGCCGGTTCAACGCGCTCACAGGGCACGTCAGTAGGCGGCGCCCGCGTAAGAAACCGGCAGGGGGGCGTAGCCTCTTATGTCCCGCCTCCCCCTTTTTCTTCCCCAACCAAAGCACCGGGTCCCCCGGTGCCCAACAATGTACTCATGGCCAAGGGGGCGGGTTCCGCCCCCTTTGGTCACAACAGACCATCTCTGCCCGACAGGCTCGAGGCCTGGGAGCGTCTGTGTTCCCTGTGGCTGCGGCGCACCCTTCAGAAGGGTTACGCCCTGCAATTTGCCAGGGCCCCACCCAGGTTCGACGGGACCCACGATACGGCCGTGGAAGGGGAGTCCTTGGACATACTCCACAAGGAGGTCATTTCGCTCCTCGCCAAGGGGCTGATCCGCTCGGTTCCCAAGGCAGAGGTGCGCTCGGGTTTCTACCACAGGTACTTCGTCGTGCCCAAAAAGGACGGCTCCATGCGTCCAATTCTGGACCTCCGGCGCCTCAACAAGACGCTGAGGAAGTTCCCGTTCCGAATGCTCTCCTTTCCCCACCTCTTCAACGCGTTGAGACAGGGGGATTTATTTACTTCCGTGGACCTGAAAGATGCGTTCTTGTCCACGTGGTCAAAAGGCACAGGAAATACCTGAGGTTCTCCTTCCTGGGGAAGGCTTACGAGTTCTGTGTCTTGCCTTTCGGCATGTCTTTGAGCCCGCGAACCTTCACGGCTTGCGTGGAGACGGCCTTGGGGTTCGCATCTTCCTTTATCTCGACGACGCTCTTATTGTGGCCGGCTCGAGGGTTGGTGCCATGAAACATACCAAGGTGGTGACCGATCACCTACAAACCTTAGGGTTCCTGGTGAACTTGAAAAAGAGCTGCCTCGCCCCAGAGCAGACGGTGATCTTCCTGGGGCTCGAGCTAAACTCCCGGGCCATGCGAGCCCGCCTTTCGCGGGAGCGACAGGCTTGCACGGTGCGGACAGCGAGGACATTAAGTGTATGCTCCTCGGTGTCAGTGCACCAGTGCACAGTCATGTTGGGCCTGATGGCCTCGGCACTGCATGTGCTCCCTCTGGGGAGGCTACACATGCGTCCGTTCCAGATCTGGTTCCTCGGGTTGCGCTTGGATCCTGCCAGGGACCGTCATCGCAGGGTGCCTATGACAGGTCAGGCCCGCCAGGCGTTGGCCATATGGGCAGACCCGCGTTACCTATCGAGGGGCACTCGATTGGGCCCGGTCCCGCTCAGGTTAGTGATTCGCACCGACGCCTCCCTCTGGGGTTGGGGTGCGGTGTGCGGGCTTCTGTCGGCGAACGGCCGGTGGGAGGCCCAGGAGCGTCGCCACATAAACGTCTTGGAGCTGGAGGCGATTTGCCTCGCTCTGCTTTACTTCCAGCGAGTCATACATGGACGCCATGTGCTGATTCGCTCGGACAATACGCCGGCGATCGCGCACCTGAACAAACAGGGCGGTGTGCGGTCGAAGACTTTGAACCGGTTAGCGGCGGATATTCACCTGTGGGCGTATCCCCGTCTCCTGTCAGTGTCGGCGGTCTATCTGCCGGGACGGCTGAATTACATTACATTACATTAGGTCATTTGGGAGACGCTTTTATCCAAAGCGACTTACAATAACACACTTTTTGTCAGCAATAGATCAATCAACTATGGAGCACAGTCTATGACAACTACAAATCCTGAAGGAACAGTGGTACGAGTTTTAGTTTAGGATTTATTTTTATTTAAGAAAGAGAGAGAAAGAAGTTAGATCAAGAAGGGCCCAGGTGGAGCCTGAAAAGGTGAGTCTTTAGTATTTTCCGAAAGATCGGCAGTGATTCAGCAGTCCTGACCGAAGGTGGCAGCTCGTTCCACCATTGGGGTGCCAGGGAGAAGAAGAGTCGAGATCGGGATGAGCGACTTTTGAGCGCCCGTAGCGAAGGAGGAGCGAGGCGCCCTGCACTGGTGGAGGAGCGAAGGGAGCGGTGAGAGGTTTGGAACCTGACCATAGATTGCAGGTACAGGGGAGCTGACTGGTGTACTGCCCTGTAGGCCAGTACCAGTGTCTTGAATTTGATGCGAGCTGAGATGGGAAGCCAGTGGAGGTCCCGGAAGAGGGGAGTGACATGAGAGAATTTGGGTTGGTTGAATACCAGACGGGCTGCAGCGTTCTGAATGAGCTGAAGCGGTCGGATGTCGGTGGCAGGTAGGCCAGCCAGGAGCACGTTGCAGTAGTCCACGCGAGGGACGATAAGTGACTGGACCAGGAGTTGAGTCGCTTCTCTTGTGAGGAAGGGACGGATTTTGCGGATGTTGTAGAGGGAGAACCTACAGGAGCATGCTGTCGCAGCTATGTTGGCTGAGCAAGACAGCTGGTTGTCGAGGATCACCCCAAGGTTCTTAGCTGTTTGGGAGGGCAGTACAGTGGTGTTGTCGATGGAGATGGAGAGATCTGTGAGAGGACAGTCTTTCCCTGGGAGGAAGAGTAGCTCTGTCTTACCAAGGTTGAGGTGGTGGGCAGACATCCAGTCGCCAATGTCCTTGAGACATGCAGAGATGCAAGCCTCGATTTGAGTGTCGGAGGGGGGGAAGGAAAGGAAAAGTTGGGTGTCATCAGCATAGCAGTGATAAGAGAAGCCATGAGAAGAGATCACATAGGCAAGAGATCTGATATAGAGAAGGAAAAGTAAGGGGCCCAGGACTGAGCCCTGGGGGACACCAGTGGTAAGAGGGCAGGATCTGGAGACGGACCCTCTCCATAAGACCTGGTATGAGTGGTTCGAGAGATAGGAAGCAAACCAGGAGAGTGCAGAACCTGAAATGCCGAGGTCAGACAGAGTGGAGAGAAGGATTTGGTGATTGACTGTATCGAAGGCAGCAGACAGGTCAAGGAGGACAAGGACAGAGGAGAGGGATGAGGCCTTAGCAGTGTGAAGGGCCTCTGTGACAGCAAGAAGAGCTGTCTCAGTGGAGTGAGAAGCCTTGAAACCGGACTGCAGAGGGTCCAAGAGGTCATTCTGGGAGAGATAGAGAGAAAGTTGTTCGGACGCTGCTCGTTCAAGAGAGAAAGGTCTGTAGTTCTGAATAGCTATAGGGTCAAGGGAGGGTTTCTTAAGCAGAGGCTTGACTCTTGCAGCCTTTAGAGCAGGCGGAACAAGACCAGAGGACAGAGAGGAGTTTATGAATTTAGTGAGGAAGGGAGATATGTCCGGTGAGATGGTTTGGAGGAGAGAGGAAGGGATGGGATCGAGGGGGCAGTAAGTGGCTCGGTTCGAGCTGATGAGTTTAAGCACCTCATCGGGAGAGAGGGGGGAGAAGGAAAGAAATCCAGGGACTAAGGGCCGAGGAGCAGAATTGGAGTCGGGAGTGTTAGTGAGGGTGGCTGGAGGATGGAAGGAGGAGCTGATGTCATCCACCTTTTTAGTAAAGAAGGTTACAAAATCATCAGCAGAGAGGGAGGAGGGAGGGGGGGGGGGCTGGGAGGGTTGAGGAGCGTAGAGAAGGTGGAGAACAGTTTACTGGGGTTGGATGCAGAGGACTGGATTTCAGAGATGAAGAAGGAGGTTTTTGGTTTGGAGACAGCAGAGGTGAAGTTGGAGTGGATAAGATGGTAGGAAGAGAGGTATTCAGGGTGGTGTGATTTTCTCCATTTTCTCTCAGCTGCCCGAAGCTCTGTTCGATGAGTTCGCAGAGTTTCAGTTAGCCAGGGAGCAGGGGGAGAGGATCGGGCAGGTTTAGTGGTGAGAGGGCAGAGAGAATCAAGAGCAGAGGAGAGAGAGGATAGAAGAGCGGTGGAAGCCTCGTCAGTGGACAGGAGAGCAAACTGCTCCGCTGAGGGAAGCAAGGAGAGGACGGTAGAAGAGAGGGAGTCAGGTGAGAGAGTTTTTAGGTTGCGTCGGGTGGTGATAGAGTGAGGGGGTGATGGGTGGGAGGAGGGGATGGGGATGGGAAGAGAGAAGGTGATAAAGTGGTGGTCAGATACAGGAAGAGGAGTCACAGTGAGGTTAAAGGTGGAGCAGGATCTGGTGAAGACCAGGTCAAGCACATTCCCTGCTTTGTGAGTAGGAGGAGATTGAGAGAGGTAGAGGTCAAAGGATGAGAAGAAGTTAAGGAAAGGGAGAGATTGTAAGGTTACTGGCTGGATGTTGAAATCACCCAGCAGGATGAGTGGAGTACCATCCTCAGGAAAGAAAGAGAGAAGGGTGTCCAGCTCGTCCAGAAAGTCGCCTAATGGACCAGGCGGGCGGTAGATTACCACAATGTTGAGTTTGATGGGTAGGGATACGGCAACTGCATGGGACTCAAAAGATGAGATAGACAGATGAGAGAGAGAGGTGACAGTGTAGGTCCATTTGGGAGAGATGAGGAGACCAGTGCCTCCGCCACGGCCAGAGGGCCTGGGGGTGTGCGAGAAGGAGTAAGCAGCAGAGAGAGCTGCAGGAGTAGCAGTGTTTTCTGGGATGATCCGGGTCTCTGTGAGAGCTAGGAAGTGGAGGGTTTGAGATAGAGCATGAGCCGAGATGGTCTCAGTTTTCTTAACAGCCGACTGACAGTTCCAGAGACCTCCGGCAATGGTAAAATAAGTAGTTGTGCGTTTAGGGTAGGAAAGATTACCAGGGTTACTACACCTGAAGCTGCCGTGTCTACGGCGTCTGTGGGCTGATGCTACAACAGGGATGGGGAGAAAACACATAGTTAGGAAGAGGAGTAGTTATAATAAGAAGTGAGAATAAGAGAAGTAGAAAAAGCCTATGCTCTGGCCTCCCTGCGACGGACTCCCGCAGAAAGACTCCCTCCGTCTTTGTGCGGGAGTCTTTGTGCGGGAGTCAAGTCAAGTCAAGTCAAGTTTATTTATATAGCCCTAATTCACAAGCATGTCTCAGAGGGCTTCACAGAAAGTATGTCTAGCTGATTCTAGCTAACACACAGTAACAAGAATATACAGAATAAAGATAACATTTGAACAATTGATAATATAGTCAAGTCAAAGTCAAGTCAAATTTTATTTATATAGCACCTTTCATACACAAAGGCAATTCAAGGTGCTTTACAAAAAAATAAAATAATAATAATCGAAAAAACAAGCAGCAAAGCAATGCACATATAAAAAACACATAAAAAACACAGCCGACAGTTTTAGTTAAAATATATACTCAAATTAACAAACATGAAACATTATTTCTGTTTTAAATAAGTTACAAGGCATTCTTCAGTATTATTATTACATGCACAGTCCATTTGTTGGAAATGTACAGGAATCTTTTTTTTTAATTACAGGCCGAGAGAGGCAGTAGTTTAGTAGCAGTTAAAAGCAAGAGTAAACATAAAGGTCTTTAGCTTGGATTTAAAAATAGGCAGAGTAGGGGCAGATCTAATGTGTTCAGGGAGTTTGTTCCAGTTATGAGAGGCATAGTGGGAGAACGCGGCTTCACCATGTTTTGATTTGGTCCTTGGGACAATTAGTAGACCAGTGCCTGAAGATCTCAGGGATCTGGATGGTTCATAGTGTAGAAGCATTTCAGAGATGTAGTGTGGGCCTGACCCGTTGAGAGATTTGTAAACTATTAGTAGAATTTTAAAGTCTATTCTAAGATTTACTGGCAGCCAATGCAGGGATTTGAGAACTGGTGTAATGTGTTCAGCTTTCTTGGTTCTTGTTAGAACTCTAGCAGCCGCATTCTGAATGAGCTGTAGTTGTTTAATAGCTTTTTTGGGAAGACCATTGAAAAGACTGTTGCAGTAGTCTAGCCTGCTAGAAATGAAAGCATGAATTAGTTTTTCAAGATCTTGTTTGGACATATAGCCTCTAATCCTTGCTATATTTTTTAGATGATAGAAGGCAGATTTTCTTATAAGCTTGATGTGGGAGTTGAAATTTAGATCAGAGTCAATAATAATGCCAAGATTTTTTACCTGGTCCTTTGGCTTCAAAGATAGAGATTCGAGGTGAGCAGTAACTTTGAGCCTATCTTTTTTTTTGCCGAAGACAATTATCTCTGTTTTGTCTTTATTAAGTTGGAGAAAATTCTGGCACATCCAATCATTAATTTGCGCAAGGCACTGACACAGTGTCTCTATGGGGGCATAGTCATCCGATGAGAGGGCTATGTAGAGTTGGGTGTCATCTGCATAGCTATGATAAGCTATTTTGTTTTTTTGCATAATTAGGCCCAGAGAGAGCATATAAAGGTTAAACAGGACATGACCTAAAATTGATCCTTGGGGTACCCCACATGTCATTTTGGTTTGTTCAGATGTGTAGTTGCCAATGGAGACAAAGTAGTTCCTGTCTTGCAGATAAGATCTGAACCACTCTAGGACCGTGCCGGAAAGCCCGACCCAGTTTTCCAGTCTGTCCAATAGAATTTCGTGGTCAACCGTATCAAAGGCAGCGCTGAGGTCTAGTAACATTAAGATTGAGATTTTACCTGAATCAGTGTTCATTCGGATGTCATTTATAACTATGATAAGCGCAGTTTCGGTGCTATGATGGGGTCGGAAGCCTGATTGGAAGGGATCTAAGAGATCATTGGAGGATAGAAAGGTATTGAGTTGTTGGTAGACAGTTTTTTCAAGTATTTTGCTAATAAAGGGAAGATTTGATATTGGTCTGTAATTGCTGATTATAGAGGGGTCGAGGCTACGCTTCTTTAGCAAGGGCTTAACAACTGCAATTTTTAGAGATTTTGGAAAAATGCCTGTAAGAAGAGAGGTATTAATTATCTTCAGTATGTCGGTCGCCAGGCAACTGTAGACATTTTTTAGAAAGCTTGTTGGCAGGGTGTCTAGGCAACACGATGAGGATTTAAGGCCTCGTATCGTTTCTTCTAATATAGAAAATATAGAAATGAAGAGAGAGCAGAGGAGAGAGCAGGAGAAGGGGGAAGAGCAGGGGGAATGTGAGAGAGTGATGGGGTGGGGAGAGTGATGGGGTGGGGAGGGAATGGGAGATGTTGGAGGGTAGGAGGTGGGGAAGGAGCAAGAGGAGAGAGCAGGAGAGGGGAAGGGGGAGGGGTGTGGGGGAGAAGAGAGCAGGGGGAGGGAGGAGGTGGGGAGAGAATGAGAAATATAGACGCACATCTTGCAAACGGACATATGTCAATTTCTAAGCAACCAAACTATGCCTAATTTAATTGGCTGCAAGCCTTTAGTAATGAGTCCTTTTGCCAGATAAGCACATGTTCACATATAGAGCTTATGGGTGCCTTGCTTTAGGGAAGAGTGGGTGCCATGCTTTGAATAGTGGCGAAATACTAAGAGCATGGGTGCCATGCTTTAAATAGTGGCGGAATATTGCCATGCTATGCCATGCTTTAAATAGTGGCGGAATATTGGAGAGGATAGAGTGGGTGCCATGCTTTGGAGTAAAATGTGTACTATGCTTTAGAGTGGTGGGGGAAAGGGGGAAGGGGAAGAACACCGGGAAGAGGAGAAAGCAGGAGAGTGGAGGAGGGAGGAAGAGCGGGGGGATGTGAGGGAGGAGAGGGGGGAGGTGGGGAGAAAATAGGAAATGTGGAGGAGGAGAGAACAGAGGAGGAGAGATGAGGGTGCAGGGGAGGGAGAGCCAGGTTAGAGGTAGGGTCTAGGGTTGGGGGAGGGGAGGGAGTAGGATACGGGACCGGATTAGGGCGAGGGTGGGGAGAAATGGGAAATGTGGAGGAGGAGAGAACAGAGAAGGAGAGGTGGGAGGGTGCAGGGGAGGGAGAGCAGGGGGAATGTGAGAGGGAGGAGAGGGCAGAGAGGAGGAGAGAACAGAGAAGGAGAGGTGGGAGGGTGCAGGGGAAGGAGAGCAGCGGGAATGTGAGAGAGGGGAGAGGACAGAGAGGAGGAGAGAACAGAGAAGGAGAGGGAGGCAGGGTAGAGGCAGAGTAGAGGTAGGGTCTAGGGTGGAGGGAGGGAGTAGGATACGGGCCCGGATTAGGGCGAGGGTGGGGAGAAAATGGGAAATGTGGAGGAGGAGAGAACAGAGAAGGAGAGGTGGGAGGGTGCAGGGGAAGGAGAGCAGGGGGAATGTGAGAGAGGGGAGAGGACAGAGAGGAGGAGAGAGGCAGAGAAGGAGAGGTGGGAGGGTGCAGGGGAAGGAGAGCAGGGGGAATGTGAGAGAGGGGAGAGCAGGAAGTGGCAGGGATTCAGGAAAATAGGGGAGAAGAGGAGAAGGAGCAGAGGGGGGGAGAAGGAGGAGAGAGCAGGAGAAGGGAGGGGGGGGCGGTGGGATGTGGGGGAGGAAAGAGCATGGAAAGAGAGGAGAACAGGAAGGGGGAAGAAGGGAAGAAGCGGGGGAAGGGGGAAAGAGAGAGGGGGGGGGGGAGAAGATCAGACAACTGACTACTCTAAGCATTAACCAGAGCTAACTGGGACATAGTATCTAGCTAATCTACAGCCTAATCTGGCCTATCCTACTCTGCTCTAGTCTGATTTTAGCCTGAACATTATAACAGGTCAGCCTTAGGCTGTAGCTAATCTATCGCCTACCTAAGCTGTTCTAAACCAACCGGCAGCCCTCGACCAGTGATGAAGAGCACCGATGCCCCCCGACCCGGCCCCCGCCCACATAAGGCGTGGGAGGGAAGGCCAGGCCGGGGCACAGCGGCGCCCCCTCACCCCCAGTGAACGCAAGAAAACCTTTCCACCATATGGTGGCAATCCACACATGGATCGCCACATGGATTGCCCCAGTGACTTGGCTGAGGAGGAACCTTGTGAGGTCGTTGTGCTATAGGGGCCCATTGCTGCGGCCCGGGCGGACCCAGCCCCCACGCGACCCGCCCCCCCAGCCCCCAGCCACCAGCATAGTGACTGAGAGCGTGAGAGCAGGCCACGCGGGGGACGGGCCCACCCAGGCCACAGCAACGGACCCCCATCCGGGGACTCCCCTCCGAGACAGGCCGAGAGATGCCGGGCTAAACCATGCACAGAGTTTCCGATAATGAAACTCTGTGAATGGTTTATTATGGAAATAAAATTTACAAGAGAACAGAAAATTGAAAATGTCAAAAAGAGTCCAACAGAAGGGATATAAAAATGTAGTTTTTAAATTATCCTAAGATCAGGGAAGGGAGTTGAAAATCTAAAAAGTAGAGTCCAAAAAGAAATAGAAAATGTAGTCTTTAAGTGTTCGTAGGTTTAGAGAATACTAGTTAATTAGCTAGGTGAAAAAAGGGGTAACAAGATTGGGAGTTCCATGAGGGTGATCTGAGGAATCCATGAGTCCGCGTTGGTGACATGGATTAAGAGGAGGGGAGGGGAGGATAGGAGTCGGAGGTGATGATTAAGAGGAGGGGAGGATAGGAGTTGGAGGTGATGATGAGGCGGCGGGGGGGGGGGGGGGGGCTGGGGGGGCGCCCCCCCCTTCCCTTAGGCAAGCAGGTGACCAGGATGATGAGGATAGGGGTCGGTGATGGTGATGAGCCCGGGGTGTCAGACAGTAGAAGGAGTAGTGGGTAGATGGCCTAGAGTGACGACAGGTGGCTAGGGCGATGACGGCCGGACCTAGGGCTGCAGCGGCGGGGTGTACGTCAGGCCAATGAAGGACACCTGAGGGGGAGAGAGAGAAGAGAGCGGGGGAATCTGCGCAGAGGTGGAACTAACTATAGACAACAATAAAATTAGGTCAAATCAAAATTTATTAGGATTATTTAGGATGACTAATATTATACTGCTAATTCAGGTCTAGGTAGTCTAGGTCTAAGTTTAGACTGATACTGCTGGCTTGTGATAGCCCGCTCAGCAGTTCAGGACTAAGTTTATTCACCAGCTATTAGATTTTCTATCTGAGCTACTGGATCGGCTGATGCCATATTATTAAATTAGGTCAAGTCTAAGTTTATACTGATACTGCTGGCTTGAGATAGCCCGCTCAGCAGTTCAGGACTAAGTTTATTCACCAGCTATTTGATTTTATATCCGAGCTACTGGATCGGCTGATGCCATATTATTAAATTAGGTCAAGTCTAAGTTTATATTGATACTGCTGGCTTGTGATAGCCCGCTCAGCAGTTCAGGACTAAGTTTATTCACCAGCTATTTGATTTTATATCTGAGCTATTGGATCGGCTGATGCCATATTATTAAATTAAATTAGGTCAAGTCTAAGTTTATACTGATACTGCTGGCTTGAGATAGCCCGCTCAGCAGTTCAGGACTAAGTTTATTCACCAGCTATTTGATTTTATATCTGAGCTACTGGATCGGCTGATGCCATATTATTAAATTAGGTCCAGTCTAAGTTTATACTGATACTGCTGGCTTGAGATAGCCCGCTCAGCAGTTCAGGACTAAGTTTATTCACCAACTATTTGATTTTCTATCTAGGCTACTGGGTCGACTGATGCCATATTATTTAAATTAGGTCAAGTCTAAGTTTATACTGATATTGCTGGCTTGAGACAGCCCGCTCAGCAATTCAGGATTGTATGTACTCAAGAGCTAATAAATATTTCTAGAGAGGGTAAGTGCCGCTGTAGACTGACTATGCTAAGATATACTACATCTACAGGGTTCTATGCCCCGCCCTCGGCAATCAGCCGATAGTTTCACAGAAGCTGGGATGGCTCACGTGATCACACTCAGCTGTGATTGGATGGCCCACAATATAGCCAGATAGGAGTCTAGCACTACTTTTTTTAAACCACAAGCAAGTCAAAGTAAAACCACCAAACTAAAAAACTCACCAGTAATTGTAGCAGGAATATTTAGCAGATAGACAAGCACAGCACAGCAAAGCAGCTCAGTTGGACTCAAAGTGTGTTCTACTGAGGCAAGCCAGCTGGTTGCTTTTTAAAGCCAGGGAGTTTCTATGCCCCGCCCTCGGCAATCAGCCGATAGTTTCACAGAAGCTGGGATGGCTCACCTGATCACACTCAGCTGTGATTGGATGGCCCACAATATAGCCAGATAGGAGTCTAGCACTACTTTTTTTAAACCACAAGCAAGTCAAAGTAAAACCACCAAACTAAAAAACTCACCAGTAATTGTAGCAGGAATATTTAGCAGATAGACAAGCACAGCACAGCAAAGCAGCTCAGTTGGACTCAAAGTGTGTTCTACTGAGGCAAGCCAGCTGGTTGCTTTTTAAAGCCAGGGAGTTTCTATGCCCCGCCCTCGGCAATCAGCCGATAGTTTCACAGAAGCTGGGATGGCTCACCTGATCACACTCAGCTGTGATTGGATGGCCCACAATATAGCCAGATAGGAGTCTAGCACTACTTTTTTTAAACCACAAGCAAGTCAAAGTAAAACCACCAAACTAAAAAACTCACCAGTAATTGTAGCAGGAATATTTAGCAGATAGACAAGCACAGCACAGCAAAGCAGCTCAGTTGGACTCAAAGTGTGTTCTACTGAGGCAAGCCAGCTGGTTGCTTTTTAAAGCCAGGGAGTTTCTATGCCCCGCCCTCGGCAATCAGCCGATAGTTTCACAGAAGCTGGGATGGCTCACCTGATCACACTCAGCTGTGATTGGATGGCCCACAATATAGCCAGATAGGAGTCTAGCACTACTTTTTTTAAACCACAAGCAAGTCAAAGTAAAACCACCAAACTAAAAAACTCACCAGTAATTGTAGCAGGAATATTTAGCAGATAGACAAGCACAGCACAGCAAAGCAGCTCAGTTGGACTCAAAGTGTGTTCTACTGAGGCAAGCCAGCTGGTTGCTTTTTAAAGCCAGGGAGTTTCTATGCCCCGCCCTCGGCAATCAGCCGATAGTTTCACAGAAGCTGGGATGGCTCACCTGATCACACTCAGCTGTGATTGGATGGCCCACAATATAGCCAGATAGGAGTCTAGCACTACTTTTTTTAAACCACAAGCAAGTCAAAGTAAAACCACCAAACTAAAAAACTCACCAGTAATTGTAGCAGGAATATTTAGCAGATAGACAAGCACAGCACAGCAAAGCAGCTCAGTTGGACTCAAAGTGTGTTCTACTGAGGCAAGCCAGCTGGTTGCTTTTTAAAGCCAGGGAGTTTCTATGCCCCGCCCTCGGCAATCAGCCGATAGTTTCACAGAAGCTGGGATGGCTCACCTGATCACACTCAGCTGTGATTGGATGGCCCACAATATAGCCAGATAGGAGTCTAGCACTACTTTTTTTAAACCACAAGCAAGTCAAAGTAAAACCACCTAACTAAAAAACTCACCAGTAATTGTAGCAGGAATATTTAGCAGATAGACAAGCACAGCACAGCAAAGCAGCTCAGTTGGACTCAAAGTGTGTTCTACTGAGGCAAGCCAGCTGGTTGCTTTTTAAAGCCAGGTCTATGCCCCGCCCTCGGCAATCAGCCGATAGTTTCACAGAAGCTGGGATGGCTCACCTGATCACACTCAGCTGTGATTGGATGGCCCACAATATAGCCAGATAGGAGTCTAGCACTACTTTTTTTAAACCACAAGCAAGTCAAAGTAAAACCACCAAACTAAAAAACTCACCAGTAATTGTAGCAGGAATATTTAGCAGATAGACAAGCACAGCACAGCAAAGCAGCTCAGTTGGACTCAAAGTGTGTTCTACTGAGGCAAGCCAGCTGGTTGCTTTTTAAAGCCAGGGAGTTTCTATGCCCCGCCCTCGGCAATCAGCCGATAGTTTCACAGAAGCTGGGATGGCTCACCTGATCACACTCAGCTGTGATTGGATGGCCCACAATATAGCCAGATAGGAGTCTAGCACTACTTTTTTTAAACCACAAGCAAGTCAAAGTAAAACCACCAAACTAAAAAACTCACCAGTAATTGTAGCAGGAATATTTAGCAGATAGACAAGCACAGCACAGCAAAGCAGCTCAGTTGGACTCAAAGTGTGTTCTACTGAGGCAAGCCAGCTGGTTGCTTTTTAAAGCCAGGGAGTTTCTATGCCCCGGCCTCGGCAATCAGCCGATAGTTTCACAGATGCTGGGATGGCTCACCTGATCACACTCAGCTGTGATTGGATGGCCCACAATATAGCCAGATAGGAGTCTAGCACTACTTTTTTTAAACCACAAGCAAGTCAAAGTAAAACCACCAAACTAAAAAACTCACCAGTAATTGTAGCAGGAATATTTAGCAGATAGACAAGCACAGCACAGCAGAGCAGCTCAGTTGGACTCAGAGTGTGTTCGACCTGCTGTCTCGAGGCTACCCCCGTCATACGGAGTGGTGCCTCCACCCTCAGGTGGTGGAACAGATTTGGGCCAGGTTCGGTCGTGCCCGCGTCGATCTCTTCGCATCGCGGCGCGCGACGCACTGCCCATTGTGGTTCTCGATCCAGGAGGACAGTCCCCCGTTGGGACACGACGCGTTGGCGAACGCGTGGCCACGGGAGGGGCTCTATGCATTTCCACCGATCCCCCTGATCCGTCAGGTGTTGGACAGGGTGAAGGAACAGCATCTCCGGCTCGTTCTAGTGGCTCCGTTCTGGCCCAGGCAGACGTGGTTTGCGGACCTGGTCTCCCTGGCGCAGGGCCCGCCTTGGGCATTGCCGGTGCGGTGCCGATCTCCTATCCCAGGCGGAGGGGGAGGTGTTCCACCCCTCCCCAGGCAGGTGGAAGCTAGCAGTCTGGCTCCTGAACGGGACCAGTTGCTAGCACAGGGCTTGCCCGACAATGTGGTGCGCACTATTCAGAGTGCTAGGGCTGCTTCGACCCGCACTCAGTACGCGTACAAGTGGCGGGTTTTTTCGCGATGGTGCACAAGTAAGGGTGTGGATCCAGTGAACTGCAGCGTGCGTCCAGTTCTCTGTTTCCTTCAAAGCTTGCTTGACGCGGGCCAGTCCCCGCAGTCGCTTAAGGTGTACGTAGCCGCGATTTCGGCTTTCCACATGGGGATTGAAGGGACCCCCGTGGGGGTGTGCCCTTTGGTCTCGCGCTTCGTGAAGGGGGCGCGTAAACTGCGGCCGCCGTTGCGGTGCGTTTTTCCCAAATGGGACCTGGTTACGGTGCTGGACGGGCTAATGGGTCATCCGTTTGAGCCCTTGGACTCCGCCGATTTAAAGTTTCTGTCCTTAAAGACCGCGCTGCTGCTGGCCTTATCATCAGGAAAGAGAGTCGTGACCTGATTGCCCTCTCGGTGCAGCAGGCCTGTATGGTTTTTGGGGACGATGGGCGCAGGGTTACGTTGCGACCTAACCCGGCGTACCAGCCCAAGAATATTAATGCCAGCTATAGGTCTATGGTTATAGACTTATCGGCATTCTGTCCCCCGCCGTTCAGTTCGGGTGAGGAGAGACGTTTGCACATGCTGTGCCCCGTAAGGGCGCTCTCGGCCTATGTGGCCAGGACGCGTTCATTACGCATTACAGATCAGCTGTTGGTTTGCTTTGGGCAAAGGGCCCAGGGTGGACCCCTTTCCAAGGATCGCTTATCACACTGGATAGTGGAGGCGATCGTGTTGGCATACTCTGCCGTGGGCAAGGTTCCCCCGGAGGGTATCAAGGCGCATTCTACGCGAGGTGTTGCGACATCCTCTGCGTTGTTGCGTGGTGTGTCGGTGGAGGACATGTGTGCCGCGGCCTCATGGTCCTCTCATCACACTTTTGTCAGGTACTACAGTCTCGACGTGTCCGGTTCGCAGTTTGCGCACGCGGTGCTGTCGGTGGCAAGAAAGTAGTATCGTTGCCACTCTAATATGTCATACGGTTAGGCATAAACGTTGCCATATGGCCGTGGTTCACCGGTGCCTTTCGGGTCGCCCTGTGGGTGCTCCCGGCAGCAAGGTCGGTTGAATTGAGGCACTAGTGAGAGCTTGAGTTCGAAACGAAGTAAAACGTTAGGGTTGTGCTACAACCCGGGTTTTACGAGTGAGAACGAGAGCTCTCACTACCCAGCCTTGCTGCGTCGATGCGTCTCTGGGTGCGTCGGATCTCAGCTGGCTGGAAGAAATGAGTGGCGGACCCTGGGCTGACTGGCGTGATGTAGTCACGTGGGTGAGGTGGGTGGCCCAGTCAGCCCCAGGGGGGCACCACGTCACCTAAGGGGGCGTGGTCGGTTTTAATGTAAAGTAATTTTTGGAGCAAAAATGACAGTCTTCCATAGTGCTGCGTACGCAGCGAACTAGGCACTAGTGAGAGCCCTCGTTCTCACTCGTAAAACCCGGGTTGTAGCACAACCCTAACGTTCTTGTAGGACAGAATTACGGAGTCCAGACTACGTGCAGTTTATTGACATCACATTACATGACAAATACCTACTGCTGGCAACCGCCAGCGTGCAAAGGTGTAGTGCAGCTTTAAGAAAAAAAGATTTAAGATAACAAATCATCCAGCATTTGGTACAATCATGTTAATATTTCACTGGGAGAAATGAAGAGGGCTACACCTCTTTTTGTGCCAAGGAGACACACAGCACGCATGCACTCTCACACACACACACACACACAAACACACACACACACTCACACTCACGCACACGCACACACACTCACTGACCAGCAGAGGCTTGATGTATTATGCATGAATTCAGTTTAATTGTAGGATCCTATTTGCATAACCTCTCCTACTTTGATCAAATATGCTCATCTATATTGCAGCCCTCTGACCTTGGTTGTGGGCAGGTTAGTGTCTCTGTGTGTGTGTGTGTGTGTGTGTGTGTGTGCGCGTGCGTGTGTGCGTGCGTGTGTGGAGATGTTATACTACACATAGTCATATATGTGCACACAAACACAATTTTGTGTATATGTTTATGTTTCCATCTGTGTGTGTGTGTGTGTGTGTGTGTGTGTGTGTGTGTGTGTGTGTGTGTGTGTGTGTGTGTGTGTAGGCGGGCCATGGCTGCATTCCAGTCTGATTCTTAATAGCTCCTGTCATCAGTGCTAATGCTGGTTTGCATGGGTGGTGTTGGCGCCTGCCACCGCAGTAGTTAATCTCAGTATAAATATGGTCTTTCAAGCTGTCCGTGTACTGCAAATAGGATTGGGGAGGTCACATTCAAAATATAATTGGTTACAAAGAAGTGATTACTTGCTATAAAAACTGTAATCAGTAACACAGTGCAATACACACAACTGTTAGCATTGCTTCTGGTTGCCTTTATGTTTGGCCAAACTTTTTTGGTTGTGGGCCGCATACACAAAAATATAAGGAGTCGCGGGCCAAACAATATTAAGCAGTTTTCAACCTGACTGAAAGCGGGGGGAAAGGGGGGATTAGACCCTTGTGCCTTAAAAAAATAAATGTCTACCTAAATACATTTGCGCAGCCGTTTGCGCACCTCTTATGCAATGAATTGAAACCTTTATGTATCCCCGACGGGAGATTCAGGCGTCTAAAAACAGCAACAGCAGCAGGGGTTAAAAATACAGAGCAGACAGAAAATAGTAAGAGATAAATAAAAACAGATAAAAACAATACAATTAAAAAAAATAAGTTAGTCTATGTGCAAAGTCTGTGTTTTGTAAAGTGCAGGGCCATGTGCAAAAATGCATGCGCAACGAGCGAGTGCAAAAATGCATAAAGTGACTAAAACAGGTCTCAGTTCTTGTTATGGAGCCTGATGGCCGCTGGCACGAAGGACTGGCGAAAGCGCTTGGTGGAGTGTCGGGGGGGAATGAGTCTGTGGCTAAAAGTGCTCTTCATCCCCATTAGCACACCATGTAGGGGATGGGAGGGGTTGTCCAGCATAGCGTGCAGTTTCCTCCTCAGCCTTGTCTCTGCAACCGCCTCCAGACTGCTCAGCTCAGCTCCAACTACAGAGCTGGCTTTCCTCACCAGCTTGTTCAGCTTCCCAGTGTCCCTCATGCTGGTACTACCCCCCCCCAACATGCCACGGCAAAGAAAAGGACACTAGACGCAACAGATTGATAAAATAACTGTAGCAGTTTGTTACAAACATTAAAAGACCTCAGCCTCCTCAGAAAGTACAGCCTGCTTTGCCCCTTCTTGTACAGGGCCTCAGTGTTGTCAGACCAGTCCAGTTTGTTGTTTAAGTGGGTTACATGCCGCCATTCCGACGTGCTGCCACTCCGACGTTCCGCCACTCCGAAATATCGGCACTCAGAAATATTACCACTCAGAAATCCCGCCACTCCGATTTTCACAAGGTCCGCCACTCCAAACTTGATTTGACTTCCAGTTCACGTTCAGGCAGCTGAACCTCGTTCAGACGGTTCAGACAGGCACCTCTCTCAGATGCTGCTAAATGGGTTGCCTCGAATCCTCGAAATGATTGTGGAGCCCAACAAAATTAAAATAAAGATGTGTTGTTCAAAGATGTTGTTGGTGCTCCCTCTAACCCCACAATGTGCAAGATAGTAATAGGCTATGTGTCTCTATAGGCGGGTGCACAACACACACACCCTGCTTAGAGAGCAGCGCACACACATGCTGACGCCCGCGGGAACATAGCCTAATTCTGTTGTCCCTCCATGCGCCCTGCAGCTGTGTAAAATGTCATACGAAATAATTATAAATTCCAATAGGATAAGCTTGCCTGATTAACTGAAAACAATTAAACAATAACGAAAAAAATAATATCCTAACGAAAATAGAAGTCTAATCAAGTAAATAGCCTTCAGAAAGCATCAGTAAAAGCCCTGTTCTAATACTGCTGCGCTGCTGAGACGCACAGTGTGCGACTGAAATGTCTGCACTTTTGTGCCATATTCCACAATATCCAAACTTCGGAATGGCGGATCCTTTAGAAAAAAGAGGAAGGGTTTTCGTAATGGTGGGACCTATGAAAAAAAGGTGAAGGACCGCCAGTCCGAATAATGGAAGTTAACGTTCGGAGTGGCAGGGTTTCGGAAAGGCAGACAGTTACCGTTTAAGTGTACTCCTAGGTACTTATAGGAGACCACCATCTCCACCTCCTCCCCATGGATGGTGATGGGAGTTGGGGACCTCCCTTTACTCCGCCGGAAGTCCACCACCATCTCCTTGTTGAGCTGGAGATGGTTGGTGTCGCTCCACCCCACAAAGTTCTCAACGAGGGCTCTGTAGTCCTCCTCATTGTCGTCTGTGATATAACCGACAATAGAGGAGTCGTCGGAGAACTATCTTCCCTGCGTCTTAAGCTATCCTCTCCCTCCTCCATCCAGTTTTGTGCTGGAATCTAAGTGCAGACACAGGTGTAGGTGTTTCCCAGGCGTGTCCTACTAAATACTGGCGTTTGCGCGCCTCTTAGCCTATCATCTGCCTCCTGCAAGTGTCATTTTGCACTCTGGCGAAGATACCATTGCCATGTTCCGAGTGTAACGGCTGCAGAATGGTTGCACAATAAAACCAGGGACACCAGGCTTCAGGATCTGCAGTTTATCTATAAAAGATCAGCAGGGGGCACAATCAATACAGCACAGTGACAGGCTTTCTCTCCGTCCCCAGGACATTAGTTCTCCAACTTCTCTTTTTTACAAACATAAAATAAACATAAAATAACTGTAATAATTTCAGTGTATACCCTTACTGTATGTGGTTACATAATACATATTTATAGTCAGTAGATACAATACAAACAAAACAAAAATACTCAATGAGTACATTAATTACTGTTGAAACAAAATAAAGAATTCGTTTTTAGTAACTGTATCACCCTTTAGTTCTAACATGTAAACATACAAAAATAAATAAATAAAACAAAGTGCATATTTAATGACACTTTCTTCAACTTATTAAGCTAAACAAATGCAGTCCTTCATAAAAGTATTAAACAACAATAACATTAAACCATACCTATAAAAGATCAGCAGGGGGCACAATCAATACAGCACAGTGACAGGCTTTCTCTCCGTCCCCTGCAACAGGCCACGCACAATTGAGTGAAAATCAAAGACAATTTCAACAGAAATAAACGTACTTTTCCCACCAAAGCAAATGACAAAACAAATAAAAGCATGTTAGTAATCTCCTATCACAACATATCATACCGTTCCACCCGTGGTATGTGACATTTTAACATGCTAAGCTAAACAAGGAAATGAGAGCGGCAACACACGTCTTACCAGGCCATTAGTTCTCCAACTTCTGACGGGAGAAGGCGACAACGTCACTTGTGTTGCGTTCTGGTGTCAGGCTAATTACAGCCCCCCCTGCTACAAGAGGTAAAACGGAACTATATATATATGCTCACATTGTGACATGGACAGAAAAACGATCTTGTAACAGAAAATAAATTACACACGTTTTGAGAATGTTCACAAAATAAAAAATAACATGGACAACATTGACTCAGCTACATACTCCCCCCTGAACTTCTCAAAACCGTTCCAGCAAGGGTTAAGAACTGAATTCCGGGTAACAATTATCCTATGCATCTCTAAGTGCAACATAAACGCCTCCCAACTAAAAGGGAAACTGACATAAAGAAATTGGCCAGACTTCTATAATGTCTACTCGCTGAAGAAAGTGCCCTACACACAATCTCATACGGATGATTATTAAATAACTGTTACCCTAACTACTGAGCTCACTCAGAAGATTGAAAGACTATACATTTGCCGTGAACATTCACAGCACTATCCTAATGATGTGACAACTGTCTGTGATCTACATGAATAACGTTCTGCCAAACTCACTGACCAAATTGCTTGTTTGTGTGTTCCTCTGCGTCATGTTGTGTATCAATCTGTTAACTGGGTTCACCAACCTGCCCACCCTTGTCCTAATGTGACCTACTGAATCACGTGGGGGAGGTTGCGGGACTACTTTAGGAGTTTCTCTTTTGGCTACTTTACTCTTTGGGTAACAGTCGCCCAGTTCTGACCGTTCTTCACTAAGACCAGTCTCTGCTGCGATACTGCTGGCCCTGTCAGTTTCAATGGGAAGCTCTGTCTCATCCCCAGCACTTCGACTCCCTCTGATACAAACATATGTCTTAGGGTTGACACTTACATCTACCCTACCACTGTCACTTGTTTGTGGCTTGTGAATGGTTGTTTCAGGGGTTTCAAGGGGCATTTGAGGGGGTTGGGTGATTGTATGCTCTATCTCTGAAGAGCCATCTGCTGTGCTACCCAGTTGGCGGTGCGTTCTGACCGGTCAAACTCAGAGTCGGCCACCAGGAGGCTTCCATCTAGCTCACCATGTTCTTCACTTGGGGCAGAACCACTGTCAAGGGATGACTCAGTTTCATGATCTACTTCCACTGGCAAGAAGTTGGCTTGCAAAAGCAGGTTCATGTGCATGGTTTTTCTCCTGCCCAGTGTTGGGATGTCTGATGCGGTATGTGTGGCACTGTGAGTCTTTGGAGATGACTGTGTAGAGGGCAGACTCCCACCTGTCAGCGAGTTTTCTTCGCCCACGCCCACACCTGTTTGCCACGAGAACCTGATCTCCCTTCTCAATGTCAATGCCTTTTGCCCCTCTGTTGTACAGGCCTGCTTGACGCTGCTGACTGGAATGAGCATTGACTTGGGCCAAGGCAAGAGCTTCCTTGAGGTCGTCCCTCATCCTCTTGACATAACTGTTATAGTCGGTGATGTCATTGTCACGCTCTACATTATGGAAGATAACATCCACTGGCAGCCTGGGAATCCGTCCATACATCAGATAAAAGGGAGCATACCCAGTCGACTCATGAGCTGTACAGTTGTAAGAGAAAGTTAGCGTTTGCAGCATCTGCGGCAATCTCTGTTTATCCCTGGGGGGCATATTCCCCAAGGTTCTGTTGAATCTCTCGGTGTGGCCATTCCCCATGGGATGATAGGGTGTTGTTCTTGATTTTTTCACGCCAGCGATCTGCAACAGCTCCTGAATCAACTGGCTTTCAAAATTTGCGCCCTGGTCTGAATGGATCCTTTGTGGAAACCCATAGACGCAAAAATACCTATCCCACAGCTGACGAGCGACTTGTTTGGCGGACTGGTCAGAGCATTTGAAGGCATGGGCCATTTTAGTGAAATGGTCTGTCATCACTAACACATTCACACTCTTTCCCTTGGAATCTTCTGCAGACCAGAAGTCTATACAGACCAGCTCTAGGGGGCTCGTGGTCTTGATGCTCTCAAGCTGGGCCCTTCCATCAGGCTCCAATGTCTTGCTGACAACACAGCGCTTGCAGCATTTCACATATTCTCTGACATCACGCTCCATCTCCGCCCAGAAGAATCTCTGCCTTGTTAGATGTAAGGTCCTGCTCTGACCCTGATGGCCAGCATCATCGTGGACACCACGCAGGATACGTTTGACCAAGGAGGAGGGTGACATGTACTGATGACGTTTCCTTCCAGTTAGTGAGTCCTTGCACACTCTGTACAGCACACCATCGAGCACTGTCAATTTCTGCCATTGCTTCAGGGTTTTGAGCAGCAGTATTGACAATCCAGCTTTCTCTCTTCTTGACGGCCGTCTCCCTCAAGTGACAAATGGGATGACCTGCGACAGTGTCACATCTTTTCTCTGTTCATCCTGTAGCTCTTGGAGTGAAAATACGGGCAGTTTGTCTTGACCTGGTGGGACTAGCTTCTCCAGGTCTTGAGCGAGCCAAGAAACCACCCTTTCTCTGAAGCCTTGTTCCCATTCAGCATGACCTGTCAAGACTGCAGACACGGCATCATCGCTCAGAGAGAGACGCTCCAAGTTCTGTGATGAGAGTGGGAGTTCAACACTCTGGCACTGACCCTGAACGCCTCTGGCACTATACCCTCTTGAACTTGTTGTGACTCATCCAACATTGTTATATCGTGCCCGACACCCTGCACCCGACCTCGGGCTGCAGCAGAGTCGAGCCCCGGAGGCAGCCTGGAGCTCCGTGAGCTCCATAGAGCCGAGAACCAGAGGGGTGCGTGATGCACTGCCGCGTGCCCGACACCCTGCACCCGACCTCGGGCTGCAGCAGAGTCGAGCCCTGGGCCGGCCATGTGTGGAGCTCGGCCGTCTGGAGCTCCGTGCAGGGGGCCTACCACCCCTGCAAACCTCCCCGCGGAGGTCTCACCTACGGTCGGATAAGAGCTTTGTAGTTACCCGATGACACTACTTTGCAATTGCCCCCAGCACCCTGTACACCAGACACGCTAAGAGCGCATTGAGTCACTGTGCTCTTAGCCTCTCTGGTCTCAACACTCTGTCAGATTTTCAAAGGATTACCAGTGGCAGCCGAAAATCAGACAGAGTATGGAAGGAATACCCTGGGCAAGGATTACCCTGGGCAAGGAATACCCTGGGCAAGCCGAAAATCTGACAGAGTATTGACACCAGAGAGGCTGTATAGCACACTGAGTCAATGCGGTTTCAGCCTCTCTGGTCTCAACACTTGGTCTGATTTTCGGCTTGCCCAGGGGAAGACGCTTCCTACTAACCCGATGGTACTACTTTGCAATTCCCCCCAGCACCCTGGACACCAGACAGGCTGACAGTGCATTGAGTCACTGTGCGTTTAGCCTCTCTGGTGTCAAAACTGTCATATTTTTGACCTGTTTTCCAACTTTTTCTACCCGACTTTGGTGCGCCATGGGCGGGATACAACAGGCAGGCATGGACCCCCACTGCCTGGGGCTTCCCAAGCTGGGGCCCGCGGCCCTCTGGCTGGACGCCGGGGACCAAGTCGGGGTCCCCAGGCCCAGTGCACCCCTGGGCGGGCTACAACAGCCAGGCATGGACCCTCACTGCCTGGAGCTCCCTGGGGAGTCCCAAGCTGGGGCCCGCGGCCCTCTGGCTGGACGCCGGGGACCAAGTCGGGGTCCCCAGGCCCAGTGCACCCCTGGGCGGGATACAACAGCCAGGCATGGTACCTCACTGCCTGGAGCTCCCTGGGGAGTCCCAAGCTGGGGCCCGCGGCCCTCTGGCTGGACGCCGGGGGCCAAGTCGGGGTCCCCAGGCCCAGGGCACCCCTGGGTGGGATACAACACCCAGGCAGGTCCCCCTACCTCCACACTGCCTCTGCCCAGGCTAAGAGCCCCTCTGCCGGGCACCAGACACCCAGGCAAGTCCCCCTACCTCCACACTGCCTCTGCCCAGGCTAAGAGCCCCTCTCTCGGGCACCAGAGACCCAGGCAGGTCCCCCTACCTCCACACTGCCTCTGCCCAGGCTAAGAGCCCCTCTCTCGGGCACCAGACACCCAGGCAGGTCCCCCTACCTCAAGGGCAGCACCGAGAGTCCCTTCCTTACAGCACCCTCTACCTAATAGTACTTCCAGCGCCATTAGGGAAGGGCGATTCTGAGCCTGCACTGCAGTGGTGGAATTAGCTGCAATGTCATTTTTATTATATTTTCTTTTTTGGGGGGGGGGGGGCACCAGCAAAAATCTTGCCTAGGGCACCAACTTGGTCAGGCACGCCACTGCAGGTCCCCCTACCTCCACACTGCCTCTGCCCAGGCTAAGAACCCCTCTCTCGGGCACCAGAGACCCAGGCAAGTCCCCCTACCTCCACACTGCCTCTGCCCAGGCTAAGAGCCCCTCTCTCGGGCACCAGAGACCCAGGCAGGTCCCCAGTGGCGTGCCGTCCATTAGGCGAACTAGGCAAATGCTAGGGGCGCTTGAGCCGTTAGGGGCGCCAGAGAGGGTTAAAAAAAAAAAAAAAAAAAATTACAAATACTTTTTCATGATAATAGGCCTACTATTATTTTACAATAGTAGACAAAAAATAAGCACAATAACGTCTCAAGTCTTTAAATAATAGTGAAATCATTTTTCTAATTCTGGCTTTCTGGCTGCTTGGGCTGCAGCACTTTCACCATGGTCCCTAATCCATACCACCCCACCCCCTGCGCGGCCGCGCCCCTTTCTACCTGCTTGGAGCTTTTCGGGATTTTCGAAATTGTTGGATTTGGCTGTCTTGTGTTTATACCACCAACAAAATGCATTAAAAAACAGTTTGTGCTTCCCATCTCTAATCTTATTTCATACTCTCTCTCTTCAAAAGTGTTTGATTTTCATCATAATCTGGTTTTCCATAATAATAATAATATTTTCAGTGTTTATGCCTGTGTTGCTGTCTGTTGTAGTGTAAAACAACTAAAGGGAGAGCAGGTGCTTACATGAAAGTGAGTGAGAAAAGGAGAAGATACTGAATAATGACATCACAACAGTATAATCCTAATGTTAATTTAAAATATTCTTCTAAATATGGATGAAAGACCAAAAAACGTCAATTTTTTTTTGGCGCTGCCCTTGAGGGCAGCACCGAGAGTCCCTTCCTTACAGCACCCCCTACCTAATAGTACTTCCAGCGCCATTAGGGAAGGGCGATTCTGAGCCTGCACTGCAGTGGTGGAATTAGCTGCGATGTCATTTTTATTATATTTTCTTTTGGGGGGGGGGGGGGGGGGGGGCACCAGCAAAAATCTTGCCTAGGGCACCAACTTGGTCAGGCACGCCACTGCAGGTCCCCCTACCTCCACACTGCCTCTGCCCAGGCTAAGAACCCCTCTCTCGGGCACCAGAGACCCAGGCAAGTCCCCCTACCCCCACACTGCCTCTGCCCAGGCTAAGAGCCCCTCTCTCGGGCACCAGACACCCAGGCAGGTCCCCCTACCTCCACACTGCCTCTGCCCAGGCTAAGAGCCTCTCTCTCGGGCACCAGAGACCCAGGCAAGTCTCCCTACCTCCACACTGCCTCTGCCCAGGCTAAGAGCCCCTCTCTCGGGCACCAGACACCCAGGCAGGTCCCCCTACCTCCACACTGCCTCTGCCCAGGCTAAGAGCCCCTCTCTCGGGCACCAGAGACCCAGGCAGGTCCCCCTACCTCCACACTGCCTCTGCCCAGGCTAAGAGCCCCTCTCTCAGGCACCAGAGACCCAGGCAGGTCCCCCTACCTCCACACTGCCTCTGCCCAGGCTAGGAGCCCCTCTCTCGGGCACCAGACACCCAGGCCAGCCCCCTGCCTCCACACTGCCTCTGCCCAGGCTAAGAGCCCCTCTGTCGGGCACCGGAGACCCAGGCAAGTCCCCTATCACTACCCATCCTCTACCCAGGCCTGGAGCCCCTTCTGTCGGCCACCAGACACCCAGGCAAGCCCCCTATCACCACCCATCCACTACCCAGGCTAGGAGCCCCTCTCCCGGGCACCAGAGACCCAGGCAAGTCTCCCTCCACTACCCGCCCTGCCCTTCACCTTGCCCGGGTCCCACACCTCCGGCAGAGACCCCCCACCTCCAGGACCTCGTGCACCAGGGGGTCCCATGCCCCCCACTCTTAAGCACCCCCCCACGGACTACACCCAAGTTCATATTGTTGGATTGTTATATTGTGATATTCATATGACTCCTTCATGAGCCTCTGGCAGACACAATTTTGGACAAAGGGCAGCCTGCTCAAGGCATCAGCTACAATGTTCTTGCTGCCTTGATGCTGAAGTTGTATGGCGACAATTTAGATATCCATCTTTGCTCAACTGCGTCGAGTTTAGGTTTTGTTAGAATGTAGGTTAGCGGATTATTGTCTGTCCAGATGGTGAAAGTGTGTCCCTTTAGCCAATGGCTAAATTTGTCGCAGACGGACCACTTCAGTGCCAAAAACTCTAGGCGATGAGCAGGGTAGTTTCTTTGAGCACGGTTGAGTGACTTGCTGGCAAATGCGATGGGACGTGCCTTACTTTCTCCCTCTTGAACTTGCGATAATAGAGCACCTAAGCCATCTTGAGAGGCGTCCGTAGACAGAAGGAAGGGTCGGCTGAAATCAGGGTGTGCGAGCGTGACAGACTCCATGAGCGCAGTTTTCAGCTGTTCAAATGCGCGGCCATGCTCCTCTCCCTACATCAGTTACATCACTTGGATGTAACTTTCTGAATGCAGCAGCAGCTCGCGCATTTCCTTTCTTCCCCTTTGGTGCAGCAGTCAGTGTGAAGAGTGGCTTGGCTATGCGGGAACAATCATGTATGAACTGCTGATAGTACATGATCATGCCCAGGAACGACTTGATCTTCTTTTGAGAGGGGGTAACGCCATCCTCCATCATAAGATCGGCCTCTGTCATGGAAGCAATGGCCTTGACCTTATGAGGGTCAGTTGACACACCGTGTTCATCCACAACATGCCCCAAGAATCTCACACTCCTCCGGAGCAGCTGACATTTGTGGGGGGCCAGCTTTAATCCATGTTCACGCAGCCTGCTGAAAACTGTTTCAAGCCTCTTGAGGGCTTCGGCTTCGTTGGGGGCATATACGAGCACATCGTCTAAATAGCAGAGCAGGGTCAAGAAGTTCTGGTCACCAAATATACCCATCATGAGACGCATGAAGCTTGCAGGACTGTTGCATAGCCCCTGCGGGAGTCTGTTGAACTCATAGAGCCCCATGGGTGTGGTGAAGGCCGTGAGTTTCTTGTCTTCCTCTGCCATGGTGACATTATAATAGCCAGAGGTGAGGTCCATGGCACTGAATATGGCGTTACCCCCCAAAGCTGCCAGACAGTCTGATTGATGGGTAAAGGATGGGCATCCTTGATTGTGCGGGCATTTAACCAGCGGTAGTCCACACATATTCTGAGGTCCCCATTCTTCTTCCATACAAGCACTAGTGGGGATGCCCATTCACTGTTGGACTTGCGGATGAGTTCCCGTTCCTCCATCTCGGACAGTACCGGAGTTTGTGGTAATGCCCTGGTGGCACACGCCGGTATGGGAGTCTGAATGGCCGCACATCAGACAAGTGGATGCGGTGGACAAAATCCTTAGCCAGCCCACAATCAAGCTTACTCCTTGAGAAGACGTCATCATACTTGTTGATCAGTTGCAGCAGTTGTGATTTCCAGTGATCGGACACCTCACATGCGTCAATATCTAGATCATCCAATCCCAGGTTATGTAGACTGTCACGAAAATTGGGACAAGGAGCGGAACCGGAGCTACTTAGTGGAGCAGATAACTGTAACAATCGTTCATTTCTGGAAAGAAGCACCAAAATTGGCACACATACTCCTTGGGGATTGCTCTTTTGATAAAACCTGTTAAAAATTCAAGATGGCGGCCATTTTTCAAGATGGCCGACATTGAATATACAGTAATCGCAAAGACTTGTCCTATTTGAATGATATTGGTGTCAAATCATACATTTTTACATGTAGAATCCGAATTTGGAACTATGTACCTACTTACTAGCTTATTTGTACCATAATATCAGTCCCGGAATCATAATTAGGGTAAAAAGTGCCCATATCATAGGCACCATCAGTCCGATATATTATTGGATGTACATGTAGGCAGTAGGCCTATACTTGTTTGCCACTTATTGTCTTGTTGCCTGGATGAGTATACTACAACACTTCTAAACCTCGCATCTGCAGCTGCACAGTGCCGTGCAGGTCAGACCAAAGCGGTAGCATTTGCATCGACTGCAGCATTCCAACTTGCATCCACACTTGGTCAGCTGCTGGCAACTCTCTGCAATGGGTGGGAGCTCTGTCCAAACGATCTGCCACAGATCTCCTTTCTTGGTCCAGCCCGAGTTGGCAGGAGTCTGCGTTTCTGGTTGACGTACTGTTGACTGACTCCAGCTGCAGCCTGCCTGGTAGGCAGCATGCTTCACATGCTGCTTCAGCGCTGATCGGGTTGGAGGAATGGCTTTGTACGGCCTCTGCTTCCGAGCAAACATGTCCAACCTCGCATCATCGACACCTTCAGCTGTGCTGGATCTGTCATACATCATGACCACAAACTTCTCCAATGTCTTCAGGTCTTCATCATCCACTACCGGTGGGTACTGGCTGAGTTTGCTAAAGACACCGGAAGCCTCATCACAAACATCCCAGCTTTGCCAAGCAGACTTCTTCCCTTTGCCACGGAATGCTGAAACGACATTGCAGCCAGTGAAGGCATGGAAGAAGAGCATCCCTTTGCTCTTTTCTGCAAGAGTGCAACACAAGTCATGTATAGGAACCCACCTCAGGTGCTGTCCTTTGCCAAAGGCAACCCACAACTGCTGCAGACCTAGCTCCTGAAGTGCCTGCAGAACACTGACTGCGATGACGACAACATCTGTGTCGCTGGCTTTGACCATGATGACTTTGCTGCCTGCTTCTGTTGCATGCCTGGCATGCACAAAGATCCACGTGTCAGCTTCTTCATGACTACATGGTGCCACCCCAGCCAGATTGATAGTGTGGTTGCTGACAGCATCTTCTTCCTTGGTCACAATGACCATTTTGGTGTGGCCACACGTGCAATCTTATCAGCCAGAAAGTTGAACAGCTCGGCTTTGTTGTCATTTTCTCTCAGGAAGTTTCGCCAGGTGAGGGAATTTTGCCCTTCCCTGTCACCCTGCATCTCACCCCGCGTCCTCGCTTTGATCTAGTTTCAGCTTTCAGACTAGATGGCCGGTAGACCTCAAACACAATGTCTGTTCTCTTGTACTTTGTAGAGTATGCTTGTATTGTAGGAAGGACATCGAGCATTGCGTACTCTTCAAACGTCTTTGAACTCCGTGGGGGCAGACTGTTCACCAACGCTGCACCATCAATGATGATGGTGTCTGCGTCTGGCTCTGCCTCAGGGGTTGTAACTTGGCTCTCAAGAATGGTAGTGAGGTGGGATTTCTGACAGGTGTGGAGCTTTCCACCATCACTGAGGGCAGCAGGATGTGACTGGTTCTCATGACGGAAGAACTCCTTCAAGTCACACTCTCTGCTCTGGCATGATATAAACAGCTTGGAGAACAGTTGACAGTCTTCCTTCAGCACCTTTTGCTTTGAAGAGTCAACAGACGCTGGTACCTGTCGGAAGAAGTCAACCCTGTTCTTCTTGATTGGTAGAAGGTGGATTCTTCTTCCCCTTCCAGTCCCTTCATAAACTCCTGGAAACGGACCTTGCCTTTCTCAAGGTGTATGCCAATCAGCTCAGCGGCAGTGTGGTGGGCAATATCCTTTGTATCAAGCGAAAGCAGGTCCCGACTCTCCTCCTGGAAAGGATTGCTCATATCTTTCATGGCTTGTGAGAGCTTTTCTACTTTCTCAAGGAACACTCTTTGTGCTCGTTCTGTCTCCTCATGGTGGCTGGTGTGTTGAGTACCCTCTTTGGTCCCACATGCTGCCTCATACTGTGCAACCAAGTGGCTGACTTCAGGACCAGCTATCATCCATCTTCTCAGTGCTGATTGGTCTTCAGTCACGCCAATCGCACCCCCGTCTGCCTTGATGACAGCGTTGGCCTGCTCGTGAGCTTGGTCAATAGCCATTGCTGAGAACTGTCGGCTCGATTTGTGTACAACAAAGTTTCCACTCTGGAACTCCTGAGCCAGCTGAGGATGCTTCTGTTCCAGGGTCACCATGTCTCTGTAGTGGATCGGAAGCCACCGTGCATAGTTTACATTGTTGTTTGCAAAGATGTACGGTATCAGCTCAGCCAGTGACTGACAGTACAGGAAGAAGTTGGCTTCCCTGAATGATCGGATCAACAAGAGGATCACCAGTTTCATTGACAGCACCATATACCAGAAATGAAACTTGGGACTTTGCAGTTTGCGATGCTCACACCAAGCTTCGAAGCTAGGCACCTCTTCGGGTTGTTCATCTGTCTCTTTCGAGTAGTCCGTGTGGGCTGCCTTCAGAAGCTTGTACAGACTGCATGCTGTTATCTGGTGCATCTGTCGTGTCCTAGTGATGCTCGAAGCTGTCAGAAATGAATCTGCTGCCCCAGGAGATACAAGTATAGGCCTACTGCCTACATGTACATCCAATAATATATCGGACTGATGGTGCCTATGATATGGGCACTTTTTACCCTAATTATGATTCCGGGACTGATATTATGGTACAAGGAAGCTAGTGAGTAGCTACATAGTTCCAAATTCGGATTCTACATAGTCAAAAATGTATGATTTGACACCAATTTCATTCAAATAGGACAAGTCTTTGCGATTACTGTATATTCAATGTCAGCCATCTTTAAAAAAAATGGCCGCCATCTTGAATTTTTAGGTGGCCAACGGGTTTTATCAAAAGAGCAATCCCCAAGGGGTATGTGTGCCAATTTTGGTGCTTCTTTCCAGAAATGAACGATTCTCCTGTAATTTGCCGTTATCTGCTCCACTAACTGGCCCCTTCACCATTTACTGTCTGACTTTGCACTGTGACTTTTTCGACTAGCGTTTGTTCAGGGGTCATGTCTAGGTCCTCGACGGCTATGCAGGTGGTCACATCAGCCACCTTGGTGTTCCGCTTTAATGTTACGACCTTGTCAGAGGTGTTTAGGATCCTGACGGGGACCCATCTGTCACCATTCATAGAGGCTACCGATCTGCAGACCATGATGTCTTTCTTGTGAGTCTGTGCTTTTGGTGGCACAACCAGAATGGCACTGCCTTCGGAAAGGGGTGAGGCTGCAGGTAACTTGCCCCAGACCAGGTGCTCTTGTTTAGGGAGAAGAGTTACTGCCTTCATCAGTTTAACAGCCCCAAGGAAGTCTGGTATTGTATCGCCCCTCCATCTGTTGATGCCAGACAACATGCTGAAGAACTGCATTATCTCTGGTGCGTTTGTGGACTCAGGTTTGCTCAGAACCTGCCAGAAGTTGGGAGACTGTTTGAACTGCTTTATGAGGTGTTTGATTGCATTTGTGCCCAGGATCACTGGATCTTTCTGCCCGGGAACCAATAAGGCAGGCACACTGAACGTGCAGCTGTACACGTCCATCTTGAGATTGTGGATGCATTTGGGCTTGACTTGGATTCCACCACAGCCAACAAGCCTGATATTAGTGTGGAGACCGTTGGGCTCTGTTGCTGATCCGGCATCCTTAAGCAGCTGTTCAGCCTCTTCACTAATGGTACAGGCCATGCAGCCAGTATCTAGCAGAGCTTGTAGTGAAACTTTATCATTGACTTGTGCATTGGTGTAGAACAGACTGTCAGATGTATCGAGCTTGGTTATGTTTTGGAACAATACAACAGTATCAGGTGGGGCAAATTTGAGGCTTTCTGCATAGACAGACTGCATGTCCTCTTCGTCAACAGAGTTGAGGGTGTCATCCCTGTCACTCACACTGTCCCCTCTCAGGTGTGAGTGACTTAGTTTCCCTGATCAGGTGATCTGCCATCTCGTTGCACAGCAGTGGCTTTGGGGCAGTCTCTTCGCTGATGCCCTACTTCTAGGCAGCCCAGACATCTCCTTTCTCTCATGCAGTGTGTTCGTGTAGAGTGAGAGTTGTTGCCACAGACTCGGCATGAGGTGAAACGATCTGGGGGGGGGGATTGGGGTCTAGCCGCATCAGCCGGCTGGCTGGTACGCTCTAACACTCTCTCTAACATGCTTAGCACACGCTCTAGGGCACCCTGTTCTGACGCAGCTGCTTCATTTGGCTTGGCTGAATTAGTCGGGGTGTATTTGACTGTGTTAATTTGAGCATATTCGGGTTCAGGTTCTGGGGGACTAATAGCTGCTACAGCTGTGGCTACCTGGAGGACATGTGCTTTGGCCATGTTTGCGTTTGACTTCTTCACATGACACTCCCTTTGGTGTTCATCGATGGTCTCATGCACCTCTGTGAGGGACCACTTACTTATGGGCTTACATTTGAAAACGCAGGCGAGACTAGGATCAGGGCAGGTTCGAATGAACATCATAGCTATTTCTGTATCCATATTGTCCATTTTACCCCCCTGACGCTTCAAGTGCCTGTCGGCTGCTTCGGCAGCTGTATTAAGCCTAACCCAGTAATCAACTAGTGTCTCTTTTACTGTCGGCTGTGGCATAGAAATCGGCTAGTGGTAGACAGGACCCAGGGGTCTCGCTAAAGTAGCGTCTCAGTATGCTATATATTGCCTCAGGGCCAGCTGCTAAACTGCTTTTCAATCCTACTTTGACAATACTTTTAGCCTTGCCAAGAAGATGGCTCAGAATCTCATCTTTCTGTTCATTGGTTGAGACACTTTTCTTGTGCAAATACACCTCCATTATATATATCCATTCTTGAACAGAATATTTGTCATCGCCATCGCCACGATACATGGGAGGATCCTTGATATCAGACCTGACTAGCAGGCTTACTTTGGAAAAGTCAATGGTTGTGTCTGATGCACCAACTCTAACTGGTTTCGCTGGTGGAGGCTGATTCGGGGTGAATGGGGACTGACTGGCTATCAAGCGGCTGGCTATCGACTCACCAATCTGACTCCCTAACTCACCGATGAGGTCACGTAACTGTTGGGTGGTGTTCTCATTGTTGACATTAGGGGTGGAAACCTGAGGCCCATGTGGAGGGGTTTCAGTGATATCGTCTGTCTCATCAACGGTTAACATTGCAGCCCTACTCCGAACTACCCCATCTGTGCTAAACCACGGGCTTCCCATCCCAACACCGGGTGTGAAATTACTGAACGTATCCTGACCTCTGCCTGCCATCTCACACAGTACATATAAAGGTGTAGAAAACAAATCAACGTTAAAATTGTTTTACAAATTTCACAGAAAAAAATATATAACTCCAGGCAGCGCTGTCCGGTGGAGATGAGGGAGCTGGGTGCAGGCCCTGGAGGAGCGCGTGGATGGAGGTCCTCTGGAGCTGCGGGCCGGAGAGCTGGTGTCCTGGGAGTTCAGCTGGGTCGCCATGGACTGATTTGAGGGTGGAGGTGCCCTAAGTTCTGAACTGTTCTGGGAGTGTTATGTTGTTTTGCCATGTTGTTTGACTTGTGTTTTGTTTTATTTTATTTGCAAAAAGGGACAAAATGAAAACAACAAAATAAAGTGCAGGTAGAGACAGCAAACCCTAGATGGGCTAATACAGAGTCTCTACCTCAGAAAACCAATAATAATCTGTCTGTACAAAGTATGCAATGTAACAGAAACAAGAGACAGGAAACCCTAGATGGGCTAATACAGAGTCTCTACCTCAGAAAACCAATAATAGAGGGGCGCTAGTGAGCAGTAACATGTGAGGACGCGTTTCTGTTGAGCTCCTGACCGGGCGAACTTTTTTCTGAATATTTTGACTTTTATCGCCAAAGCCCAACAAATCTGATTTGACGAATACGATAACGAGCCGAAAGAGCACCGGAATCCGAGTTTTGTGCCTCTAATCCGGCGATCCTCAAAGTCCGGACTCCGGTCCGCATCCGGACCGAACCACACCGGTCTCCGGACTCTGAGCAAATTCTAGTTTTGACTCTGAGCAAATTCTAGTTTTCACATGTATTTTTTGTATTATCTGACTGCTAGCCATCGCAATGGGCCGCAAAAAGTCTCCACTTTCTCCAATGCAAGCAGCGCTCTGAGAGCTCTTGTCTGTGCGAGGATGTCTGCCCCTCCCCTAGTCGGCCCTGCTTTGGGTTCGTCCGTTCAGTCACATTCAGCGTCCCGTCATCTCCATGACAACGCAGCGACTCGCAGAGGCAACGTCATAGAGCCGCGCTACACGTGTGTTTACAAAGCCGAATGACTGGCATCTGTGGAATGCGCATCAGCACAGCACAGCACAGCACAGCAGCGCAGCAGCGTCAGTAACGAGCCGGTTACGCAGTTAGATAACAAACGATTTTTGAGACCAACCAATTCATCTAAAATGGCATGTTCCAAGATGGCCAAGAGAAAGGTTGACGATGAAAACCGTCAATTCAAAGAAGAATGGACCGAGAAATATGCGTTCCTCCTCCCACCAGCGAGCACCAGACCGATGTGCTTAATATGCCAAGAAACAGTAGCTCTGGTGAAGAGTGGCAATTTGAAACGCCACTATGACACAAAACACGGTAATTTTGAAGCCACCTATCCACAAAATTCAGCTGTGAGAACCACAAAAATCAATGGGATGAAGTTGTCATATCAAGCCACAAACAGAGTTCTTGTTACAGCAATGTCACTGCAAGAAAAAGCAAAAGAGTCCTCACTCAGAGTGGCATGGGTGTTGGGTAAACACAAGAAGCCATTCTCTGATGCTGAAATTATAAAAGAATGTATGACTGAAGTGATGGAGACCATGTTTGAAGGCAAACAAAAAGAGGAAATCACAGATAAGATAAAGAAAATCCCCCTCTCAGACAGCACAGCAACCAGAAGAACAGAAGTCCTGGCTGATGATTTGCTCAAACAGCTTCGTGGTGGAATAATACATGCACAGTGCATTTCCTTGGCTGTGGATGAGTCCACTGACATCACAGACAATGCTCAGCTGCTGGTGTTTGTGAGGTTTTATGATGAGTCAAAGGGGGCATTTGTTGAAGATGTGTTGGGCCTCACAAGCCTCAGTGGACACACAAGGGGAGAAGATATTTATGATGCAATAATGAAGATGCTGAATGAAAGAGGGATAAATTTGGAGAAAGTTGTATCAATTGCTACTGATGGAGCTCCAGCCATGATGGGGAGGGAGAGAGGACTGGTTCAGCGCCTGAAAGAGCACAACCCTGACCTGATATCTTACCACTGCATAATCCACCAGTCTGTCCTTTGTGCAAGTCTTGGAGAAGTGTACTCTGACATCATGGCAACAGTGATGAGACTCATCAACTTTTTGAGAGCATCATCTTCACCGCAGCATCGCTTGGTGCGCACATTCCTGGCAGAGGTTGGTGCAGAGTTTGATGAGTTGCTCCTGCACAACAATGTCAGGTGGCTGAGTAAAGGCAAGGTCCTGGAGCGGTTCTGGGCAGTAAGGAAAGAGCTGCAAGTCTTCCTGTCAGACCAAAAGAGTGCAAAAGCAAAGCAGTTCATGGAATTCATGCAAAATGAAGAAAAGATGGAAGCTGTTGCGTTTTTGGCTGATATAACATCTCATCTCAACAACCTAAATCTCAAGCTACAGGGCAAGAACAACACAGTGTGTGAGCTGATGTCAGCAGTGCGTGCTTTCCAGAGGAAACTGGAGCTCTACAAAAGTGACCTACAGGTAAGCCTTTTTAATCTTGTCTACCACACACATCCGCTGGATTCCAATGAACAATTTTTTTCACAATATTTTATTTCTCAGTTTTTCTTAGAATAATACAAACAACAAGCTCAGACACAAGAAAAGAAAGAAAGAAAAAAAGGCATACATACATACATACATACATGAGCAAATACACATGCACATACAAACAGTAAATAAAAAGTGACATTCAAATAAACAGCGTTTTGATATTTCACCCTTTTAAGCAGTGTTCCTTTTTTACCTAGGAGGGACTGCTCCACTTCCCCAAACTTTTGGAACAGACAAAAGGAGACGGACATCTTCAGGATCATGCTGAATTCCTGGAGAAGCTGATTCAAAATTTCAAGACCCGCTTTGATGACTTCAAATTAGGAAAACAAGTCCTACTGTGCATTGAAAACCCATTTCTGGTCAGAAATGTCACAGAGTTCTCTACAGAAGCACAACAAATCTTCCCATGGGTCAGTGCTGCTTCTCTGCAAAGTGAGTTGGTTGACCTCCAGGAAAACCTTGCACTGAAAGAGGCTGACTGTGACATGCCCACCTTCTGGACGAAGATGGTTACTGCAGCTAATTTCCCTCTCCTGCATAAGATGGCACTTCACATCCTCACAATGTTTGGCTCAACATACAGCTGCGAGTCTGCATTCTCAACAATGAACATGGTGAAGAACAAATACCGCAACCGACTCACCAATGAACACTTGGATCAGTGTCTCCGTCTGGCCATCACTCCTTTTGTGCCAAAGTTCAAAGCCTTGGCAGCAGACAAAAGGAGCCACTTCTCTCATTGAGCAACAGTGTTTGACACACAATGTGCAATATAGTTTTGGACTTATTTTTGACTTTTATCATTGTTGTTTGATTCACCTTTAGTGGTTTGGTGTCTGAACCAGTTGGTGGGGTGGGAAAATGGTGATTTGTAGGTCAGAACAGAAAATGTTTTGTTTTTATTAAGCTATTTTGAGTTATTGTTATTCAGATAGTCAACTGTTTGAACAGAAGATAACAAACAATTGATGGAGTTCATGTTGACATTTTCACAATAGGAACAAGGTCAGACCAAAAATCTTTGTTTTTAAGTTAATGTTTTTAAGTTATTTCAAGTTATTATTATTTAAGTTATTATCATCAGTGAATTGTTTGAAAAGAAGATAAAGAATAATTGATGATGTTCATGTTGATATTTTCACAATAGGATTTCAGCTTTTCCAGTTGTATGCTTGAATTACCTTAATAAATGAACCTTTGGACCTTTGGACCTTTGAAAATTGACATTGTGGACCTTTAAGATTTGTATTTGAGTGCCCCTGCTCTAATCCGACCGACAATGCCGGGGACGAGAGAAGGGAGAAGACAACACCGAGGCCGCACCGCAGACGCCACGGCCTCCAGCCCAGCTGGCAGTGGTACGGAGGATGAGCCCATGGACTTATCTGGGGTGATGGCCGCCATTGCAAACAGCGAGGGGAAAATCCTAGCACGGATAGACTCAAGCACGTCTGATTTGAATGCAAAAATAGACTCGATAAGGGGGGACTTGGCGAAGCAAGACACCCGTCTAGCAGACCTGGAGAACGGCCTGAACACTTATTCAGGCCGGACGGTGGATGTGGAAAGGGACGTTAGCGGGCTAAAGGCCGATGTGGCTACGCTGCTCCTGAAGATAGACGACCTGGAGGGGAGACAGCGCCGATGCAACGCTCGCATTATCGGGGTGAGAGAGGGATTTGAGACCGGTGGAGGCCAGCGGCCGACGGCTACCATCGCCAAGATGCTACAAGATCTTCTAGGCCTCGACTTCGCCCCGACCCTGGACCGGGCCCACCGCAGCTTACGCCCCCCACCCAAAGAAGGAGAACCCCCCAGGATCATCGTGGTCAAGTTTCATTACTTCCAGGAGAGGGAGGATGTTTTCCGCAAAGCCGCTCGTTCAGCCCCGATGACCATGCACGGCAAGAGAGTGAGCATCTTCCCAGACTACACAGCAGCGGTGGCGAAGAAGAGAGCAGCATTTTCCGAGGCCAAGAAACTCCTCCATGGCTGCAATGGCATCAAGTTTGGGATCCAGTTCCCCGCAGTGCTTCGCATCACTTTAGCGTCCGGCCAAGACAAACGGTTCGAGGACCCGTCTGCAGCGATAGACTACATCAGGAAGAATTTAAAGCCCTAGGACAATGCACAGCAACGCTAATATGTCAGGCACGGCCTGGTGTTAGCAGCTAACTAGCTGCTAAGGGCTAACAGCTAGCGAGAGGTAATGTAAACAAAGCAGCATGACGATACCAGAATGATTGACTGAAGACAACGCTACGCTGCCCTGTTCATGTATGCCCTGCATTGTACATTTGTTGAATTATTACGTTTTATTGATAGCATGGACCTGCGCTGTGTGTGTGTGTGTGTGTGTGCGCACGTGTGTGTATGTGTGGGTGTGGGTGTGTGTGTATGTGTGCGTGCATGAATGTATGATGTATGAATATATGGATATAATTGTTATTTGTTTTTTTGCACTAAAGCCGAATACAGCGGTGCTAAGCCACAGGGTGAGGCTGGACTGTATCATTTGCACAACTTGAGGCCCACAGGTAATACAGCCCCCCCTTTTTATTTTTATCTGTTCCCATCTGCATTTTTTTTCATTTTCTCTTACTTTTCATTAATTACGGATGTTTAAAGCCTGGGAGCCCAACGCTCACTCTCATCCTATAAGTATAGATACATGTGCATATATATAATACATATATTATTTTATTTTATTTAAAAAAAAAAAAAAAAAAAAAAATTTTTTTTGAAGCACTAACATTAGAGAATTACGCAGATAAAGAGGCACTGCTGCTGTCATTTGAGTATTGGTGTGTGTGTGTACAGGCAGGTGTATGTATGTGCAGGCATACATGTGAATTTTTTTTTTTTTTTTTTTTTTTTTTTAACTTATCTCTATATAATATTATAATATTTTAAAGTCAAGTTCAATATATTTGATATGGCTAATGTTTGCCCTGGTCAGGGCTTGTTGTTAGAGGTTCTTATTATGGTTATTTGCGATACCAGACTAGAAGTGAGGGGTGCGATCTCCAGGAAATCGGTAGATCAGCAGCAGGGGTTTTCAAGGCTCTTTTTTGTTTGTTTTGTAGTTAGTAGACGGGGAGTTTCTTTTTATTTCTATACTCATTCGTTTAAAAATGTCTGATACTCAAAATACAGGTTACCTTCGCTTTCTGAGCTGGAATATAAAGGGAATTCACAACCCAGTGAAGCGTAGTAGGGTTTTTGCACATTTAAAAGCTCTGGGCTCTGAGATCATGTTTTTACAGGAAACTCACCTCCGGTCAGATGAACACACAAAATTAAAGAAGGCTTGGATTGGGCAGATATTCTGCTCGAGGAATGAGAGCAGGACAAGGGGAACGGCCATTTTGATTAAAAAAGGTATACCACTCATCCCACTGTCAACCACTTCTGACCCCAGAGGGAGATATGTGATAGTAACAGGCAATTTGTATGGCACGCGGGTGGCATTAGCTAATATATACGGGCCAAATTGGGACGATCCACTTTTTTTTTCTAATTTCATAGCAGCTCTACCAGACCTTAATGATTACCAACTGATACTAGGGGGGGACTTTAATTGTGTATTACACCCATATTTAGACAGATCAAACCCAAGACCTAATAGTAAGATTTCAAGGGCAGGAGCTGTTATACACTCATAGAATCCTATGCCCTCTTTGACCCCTGGAGAAGGGATAACCCAACTACTAAACAATATTCTTTTTTTTCCCCTGTCCATCATTCTTATTCTAGGATTGATTTTTTTCTTTTGGATGGTAGGATCCGGCCCATGGTTAAGGGAAGCCAATATAATAGTATAGTCATCTCCGACCATAGCCCTGTACAGGTGGATATAGGCTTCCAAGACTGCTCTAGACCCAGGCGGACCTGGCGGTTTGACCCTCTGTTGCTGTCCAGGGTATCCTTCAGGAAATTTCTCTCCCAACAGATAGATACCTTCATAGAACTCAACTGCACTCCGGGCATGCCGATAACTACTGTATGGGAGGCTCTTAAAGCCTACCTTAGAGGCCAGATAATTTCGTATACGGCATTTGAAAGAAAGAAACGTAAACAACGCCTGACAGAACTGTCCCAAGATATAGCAGAAATAGACCGTTTATATGCTAACTCCCCGACACCGGAGCTTTATAAGGAAAAACTACTAAAAAAAACAGAATTTGACAATCTCTCCATTAAGCAAACAGAACGACTATTTTTTAAATCGAAACAGACATTTTATGAACATGGAGAGAAGGCTGGAAAGCTCCTAGCCCATCAGATTAGACAGACCGCAGCCTCCAACACTATTCCGGAAATGTGTACTGTGTCAGGGGCAAAAACCACCGACCCTGAAGCTATCAATGACCAGTTCAAACAGTTCTACTCTGCTCTTTATAGGTCAGAACCACCCAATGACTTATCAAGCATCCGCACTTTCCTAGACGGTCTAGCCATACCAGAAATTACCTCAGAGGACCAATCGCAGATAGACGAAGAGATATCAGTAGATGAAGTTATACAAGCAATTAAGTCTATGCAGAGCAGCAAAGCGCCGGGCCCGGACGGTTTTTCAATAGAAATATACAAAGAATTCGCTGCTAAACTGGCACCAATACTCACTTCGGTATATCAGGAAATCTTCAACCAACAGAAACTACCTCAGACTATGACACAAGCAATTATATCAGTACTGCTAAAAAAGGATAAAGACCCCCTGCTGTGCGGCTCATATCGCCCTATAAGCCTCCTAAACTGTGACTACAAAATCCTTACAAAAATTTTGGCCACCCGTATTGAATCTGTAGTTCCAACGATTATTAATCCAGACCAAACTGGTTTCATACCTGGGAGACAGTCATTTTATAATATGCGCCGCCTGATGAATATACTGTATTCACCCCATACTACAGAACAGACAGAGATTGTGATTTCTTTGGATGCTGAAAAAGCATTCGACCGTGTCGAATGGCAATACCTGTTCGCGGTCTTAAAACGATTTGGCTTTGGTTCATCATTTCTTACATGGATCAGGATACTATACTGTTCGCCGACAGCAGCGGTACGGACAAATGACACTATTTCAGATTACTTTCCGCTCCACAGGGGTTGCAGACAGGGTTGCAGTATCTCTCCTTATCTGTTCGATTTAGCAATTGAACCCCTCGCCATAGCGCTTAGAGCAGACAACGACATCAGGGGAATCACCCGAGACGGTAAATCCCATAAGGTATCGCTTTATGCAGATGACCTGCTATTATACATATCCCATCCAACAGAATCCATACCAAAACTACTGCTTACCCTGGATGACTTTGGCCGCTTGTCGGGCTATAAGCTGAACTACTCAAAGAGCCTGCTTTTCCCAATTAATCAAACTGGCGAAGACTACTCTAATTTTCCGTTCAAGCTGGAGCGCAATGCGTTTACATATCTAGGAATTAAGGTCACTCATACGATGGGAGAGCTGCATAACTATAACTTTAAAATCTTATTACAACGAACAAAGCAGGATTTAACGAAATGGTCAACACTGCCAATTTCTCTAACAGGCCGCATTAATATAGTAAAAATGACTGTCCTACCTAAATTCCTCTATCTTTTTCAAATGATTCCCATATTCATACCCAAGGCGACCTTTAAGCAACTAGATAGGCTAATCTCGTCATTCATTTGGAACAACTCAAACCCCAGGATGAAGAAAATGTATCTGGAAGTTTCTAAGCAAGAGGGGGGCCTAGGCTTACCTAACTTCATCAGCTATTACTGGGCTGCTAATGTTGTAAAACTTATACATTGGGTATTTACACATGAGCATAATGAGGGCCCAGACTGGGTCCATATGGAGCTCTTATCTAACCCTTTACCGATGCTAACTTCTCCGTTACCATATAAATGTAGCACACAATTAACGAACCTGGTGGTTAAGGCTTCACTCAGGATATGGCTGCAGTTTAGGAGGCATTTTAGACTAGGGCAGGCAAGCAGATTTTTCCCGGTAGCAAACAATCAATTTTTTCCACCATCTGTGTTAGATAACTAATTCCAACAGTGGCATAGAAATGGATTAGTGTTTTTCAGCGATCTGTTCCCAGATGGCATATTTGCACAGTTTGAGACATTTACTACAGACCATGAGATACACAGGTCTCAGTTCTTTAAGTACCTTCAAATTCGTAGTTGTGCTAGAAAAGTGTTCCCTTCATTTCCACATCTTCCACCCAGGAATCAGCTAGATTATATTCTGGAGTCTGACCCTTATAAGAAGAAGCGTGTTTCTATTGTCTACACAATGATACAGGGGCAAAAGCAGATATCTTGGGACAAAACAAAGGCGGCATGGGAGAAAGATCTAGGTGAAGAGCTTTCTGAGGATGCCTGGCAGTACAGCCTGACCCGTATTCACACCTCTTCACTGTGCATACGACACGGTCTGATTCAATTTAAGGTGCTCCACCGGCTCCACTATTCAGGAGAGAGACTGGCCAGAATTTATCCCGCAGCTGACCCTGGATGCCCACGATGTAGCCACAGTCCGGCGTCCTTGGGACACATGTTTTGGACATGTCGCACTCTCAACAGCTACTGGGAACAAATATTTAGTGTATTCTCACACATGTGTGGACAAACCATAGCTCCTGATTTCCACACAGCCATTTTTGGTATACCACCTCCAAACTGCAATGTTACAACTTTGCAGGCGAATGCCTTAGCCTTTGCTTCATTGTTAGCTCTTAGACTTATTCTTTTTAACTGGAAGTCAAAGAAAGCGCCGTCATTTCCACAGTGGTTGAAGGAGGTCCTCTCTTTTTTGCCTCTAGAAAAGCTCAGATATAAAGTAAGCAGAGCCCGCGAGAGCTTCACTCTGACCTGGAGTCCGTTCATAGACTTTGTCGAAGAGTTTTCTTTTCACTGAAGGTACTGTCCAACTGGACGCAATCACAGTATATACAGACGTTCATATACACAGCCTTGTATTATTAATGACATGTATCTGAACTGAAATGTGATGTCCCTGTCTAACTTTTTGTTTTTGTTTCTGTTTTTGTTTTTTCTATTTTTGTTTTGTTTTCTCTTGGAGCCTTGGGGTGGGGAGGGGGGGTTTTCTACTTCTTTTTCATGATGTGTACTATGTGCATATTTGTTATAATCTGAAAAACAAGAAATAAAGTATTAAAAAAAAAAAGAAAACCAATAATAATCTGTCGGTACAAAGTATGCAATGTAACAGAAACAAGAGACAGGAAACCCTAGATGGGCTAATACAGAGTCTCTACCTCAGAAAACCAATAATAATCTGTCTGTACAAAGTATGCATGTAACAGAAACAAGAGACAGGAAACAAGAAAACAATAGAGAGGCCAAGTGAACGTCACTTCCTGCTTTTCTGCTTTGCACAAGTTATAAATCAGAAAGACTACATACACTGTCGCCTAAGTGACGTCACTTTCTCTACCGGCAAAGCTGAAGACCGGCGACATGCCACGAGCTATGTAGTTTTTATACGAAACTAACCCTTACGTTTCAGTGAAAATGGACTTGAAAAGAGGACTTGAACTTGGACTTGACCTGGTTCTCCATCTCTTGCAGCTTGGCCTTCAAGTCCTTGTTCTGGCGCTCCATCTGCTGCCGGGCACTCTCGTTCTTCTGGGAGGTGCTGCGCTCCGTCTGCAGCTCAATGTTCAGCTGGTAAATGGTAAATGGTAAATGGCCTGCATTTATATAGCGCTTTTATCCAAAGCGCTTTACAATCAGTAGGTAGTCTACATTCACCCATTCATACACCGATGGCGGCAGGCTGCCACGCAGGGTGCCTACACACCATCGGGAGCAATTTGGGGTTCAGTATCTTGCCCAAGGACACTTCGACATGCAGACTGGAGGAGGCGGGAATCGAACCACCGACCTCTTTGATCCAAAGCGATTAGTGGACAACCCGCTCTACCTCCTGAGCTACAGCCGCCCCCACCTGCCCCCACCAGCTGGTCCACCTGCTGTGTGCTCTTCCTCAGCCTGTCGTTCACAATCTCCATGTTGCTCTGCTCCTCCTCCAGCTCCACCTCTAGCTGGGAGATTTTTGCCTCCAGACGACGCTTCTCATCTGCCAAGGCCAACTTTCCAGAGGAATTGCTGGCCAGTTCATCAGACAGCTCGTCTCTTTCGGCCTCTGCCTGCTTCCGCCCCCTCTCAGCGGCAGCCAGTTCCTGGAGCTTGCGGAGCTGCTTGATGGCTTCATCTCGTCCCTTATTGGCCGTCTCGATCTGGGCCTGCAGATCTTTCATGTCCGTCTCCAACTTCTTCTTGGATGCTGCCGCTAAGGTCCTCTGCTTACGTTCATCCTCCAACTCGGTCTCCAACTCGCGGACCTGCTTGACGAGCTGTCTCTTCTTCTCCTCTCCCATCTCGTCGCGGCCCAGCAGGTCCCTTTACATTACATTACATTACGTCATTTGGCAGACGCTTTTATCCAAAGCGACTTACAATAACACATTTTTTGTCAGCAATAGAGCAATCAACTATGGAGCACAGTCTATGACAACTACAACTTCTGAAGGAACAGTGGTACAAGTTTAGGTTAGTGGTACAAGGTTGGTTAGTTAGTTTTTTTTTTTTTTTTTTTTTTTAAAGAGAGAGAACGGAGTTAGATCAAGAAGGGCCCAGATGGAGCCTGAAAAGGTGTGTCTTTAGTCTTTTCCGAAAGATCGGCAGTGATTCAGCTGTCCTGACCGAAGGTGGAAGCTCGTTCCACCATTGAGGTGCCAGGGACGAGAAGAGTCGAGATCGGGATGAGCGACTTTTGAGCCCCCGTAGCGAAGGAGGGGCGAGGCGACCTGCACTGGTGGAGGAGCGAAGGGAGCGCTGAGAGGTTTGGAACCTGACCATGGATTGCAGGTACCGGGGAGCTGACTGGTGTACTGCCCTGTAGGCCAGTACCAGTGTCTTGAATTTGATGCGGGCCGAGATGGGAAGCCAGTGGAGCTCCTGGAAGAGGGGAGTGACGTGAGAGAATTTGGGTTGGTTGAATATCAGACGGGCTGCAGCATTCTGAATGAGCTGAAGCGGTCGGATGTCGGTGGCAGGTAGGTCGGCCAGGAGCACGTTGCAGTAGTCCAGGCGGGAGGAGACAAGAGACTGGACCAGGAGTTGAGTCGCTTCTCTTGTGAGAAAGGGACGGATTTTGCGGATGTTGTAGAGAGAGAACCTACAGGAGCGCGCTGTAGCAGCTATGTTGGCAGAGCAAGACAGCTGGTTGTCAAGGATCACCCCAAGGTTCGTAGCTGTTTGGGAGGGAAGTACAGTGGTGTTGTCAATGGAGATGGAGAGATCTGCGAGAGGGCAGTCTTTTCCTGGGAGGAAGAGTAGCTCGGTCTTACCAAGGTGAGGATACCAGTGCCACCGCCACGGCTAGGGGTGTGCGAGAACGAATATGCAGCAGAGAGCGCTGCAGAAGTAGCAGTGTTTTCAGGAATGATCCAGGTCTCTGTGAGAGCTAGAAAGTGGAGGGTATGAGATAGAGCATGAGCCGAGATGGTCTCAGTTTTCTTAACAGCCGACTGACAGTTCCAGAGACCTCCAGCAATAGTAAAAGGACTGTTTGCGCGCTTAGGGTGGGAGAGATTACCAGAGTTACTACACCTGAAGCAGCCGTGTCTACGGCGTCTGTGGGCTGAGGTTACAACAGGGATGGGAAGAAAACACATAGTTAGGTAGGTGAGTAGGTAGAATAAGAGAGGTAGCAAAAAACCCTATTCTATGGCCTCCCCTCGAAGGACTCCCACAGAAAGACTCCCTTGTCTTTGTGCCCGAGTCTTCGCACACAACTTAAAACACTTACCCACTGAAGCCAAAGTTTAAAATCACAGACAGGTATCCAGAGAAGATCAGCTCTAATGTCAGACAATAAAGTGTAGTGTCCCTCTCGAACTGAGCCTTGAGCGCCTGCATGTTGACCTCCAGGCGCAGCTTGGCATCCTCAGCTGCCTGCAGCTCGTCTTCCAGCTCCTCCAGCTGGGTCTTCATCTCCTCCACCTGCGCATCCTGGCCTCGTTTGGACTTCTCCAGCTCATGGCTCCAAGCCAAAGTTTAAAATCACAGACAGGTATCCAGAGAAGATCAGCTCTAATGTCAGACAATAAAGTGTAGTGTCCCTCTCGAACTGAGCCTTGAGCGCCTGCATGTTGACCTCCAGGCGCAGCTTGGCATCCTCAGCTGCCTGCAGCTCGTCTTCCAGCTCCTCCAGCTGGGTCTTCATCTCCTCCACCTGCGCATCCAGGCCTCGTTTGGACTTCTCCAGCTCATGGACCTGGATGTTGAGGGTGGAGACGTGTCTCTCCACGTTCCTCTTGGCCTCCATTTCCTCCTCCAGCTGCTCCTGCAGGCTGTTCTTGTCATCCTCCGCCTGCCGCAGCTTGGCGGAGAACTGCAGCTTCTGACGTGCCTCCTCAGCCAGCAGCTCCTGTGTGTCTTGGACTTGGGCGGTGAGACTACAAATGTCTTTGCTCAGTTTGTTGTTCTTGCCCTCTCCTTCATTCAGCAGGTTAGTCACACTCTCCAGTTCAATTGTGATCTTGCAGCAGCGCTCTCCCAGCTCCGCCTTCTGCTTCTCGCTGTCATTGAAGCGTGTCGTCACGTCGGTCAGCTGACCTTCCAGCTTCTTCTTCTTCTGCTCCACGTCTTGCTTGCCCTGGGTCAGCGAGCGCACCTCCACTGTCAGCTCTGACGTCTCCTTCTCCAGGGCTTGTTTAGCCTTCTCCAGGTTTGACCTTACTCGTTTGGACTGCTCCAGCTGCTCAGTGAGCTCCTCCACAGCCTGGGTTTGTTTCTGTCTCATCTCCTGGATCTGGGCCTCATGGATCCGGTTTTCATCGTCCATGGCTCTCTTCAGCAGCGTCACTTCCTGCTCTCATTTGGCTTTGAGGGCCTCCAGCTCCTCCCCGAGGTCCCGTTTGGTCTTCTCTGCCTTGTTCCTGGCTGCCCGCTCAGAGTCCAGGTCCTCCTGCAGGTCCGAGATGTGTCCCTCCAGCTCTCTGATCTTCTTCAAAGCGTTGTTCTTCTGGGCTGTCTCGTCTTCTAGCCTGGCCAAAGCATTCTGTAGCTCCTCCTCCTTTTTGGCGAGCTGGGCTTTGAGGTCAGCGATCTGGGCCTGCAGATCTTTCATGTCTGTCTCCAACTTCTTCTTGGATGCTGCCGCTAAGGTCCTCTGCTTACGTTCATCCTCCAACTCGGTCTCCAACTCGCGGACCTGTGAGCTGACGAGCTGTCTCTTCTTCTCCTCTCCCATCTCGTCGCGGGCCAGCAGGTCCCTCTCGAACTGAGCCTTGGCATCCTCAGCTGCCTGCAGCTCGTCCTCCAGCTCCTCCAGCTCGTCCTCCAGCTCGTCCAGCTGGGTCTTCATCTCCTCCACCTGCGCATCCAGGCCTCGTTTGGACTTCTCCAGCTCATGGACATTCTTTCCCACATCATCCTTGGAGCCGACAAGGTCAGTGCCTTGTTGGCTCTCTCCAGCTCCTCCCTGGAATCCTGGGCCTCCTCTAACGCCCTAGCCAGGGACAGAGCCTTGGTCTCTTTCTCTCTGGCCTCGGCCTCGGCGCGGTCTCTTTCTTCTGCGTATTTACTGGAGATACTCTTCTCCTCTGTCAGCATAGGCCATGTCTTTGAGCTGGTCCAAGGTGTGGAGGACAGGAGGTTCACAGTTTTGCAGGAAGAAGATGACCAGCAGCGTCAGAGCGTAGTTGAGCAGAGGACTGGCACCACTGGGGTTACCGAAGCAAAGGCCAGTCTGCGTTGCTCGTTCTGCTGGACAAATTCCTTTGTGACAGCAGTCAAATCCACTTGGTCATGAAAGTCTTCTCTGTTGAACGTACCATAAAAACGATTAAAAACGATTTCAGACGGACAAGCCTGTCTTTATTGTCACACGGTTACACATCAACACATGCACGGAGGGCCACAAACACACACATGCTGACGGTGGCCGGTGAAATTTGTCCTCTGCATTTAACCCATCCTGGCTTTGTCCTTTCCTCCGGGGGGCAGGCCAGGAGCAGTGGTCGCTGCTGATCTTCTGCATGTTTTTAATGGGGGGCCTAGCCTGTATAGGTATCTTTTAACACGGAACTGACGACGGAAGTGTTGAGAACAATCTTTCAGCTGACTGGGATGGACTGGGATGGACAGAGAAAAGAGATTCCAACAGTTTAGGAGGGCAGGAGGCCAGGTAGCAGCAGCGTGACAGGCACACCACCTGGTGCTCTGGTGGACTGGTGCATGGTGGTGAATGGCGGCGCGACACACTCGTTGAGCTCTCCAGGGTTCGCGCCACGGTTTAGGTCAGGCCAATATGGAGGTACGCGAGGCCAGAATCTGGAATATTGGCACCACATTGGTCATCTCTTTGCTTTTGAAAAACTCTGGTATAGATTTCTGGTTCTTCTGGCAGTTCTGCCTCTTCGTTTTTGCGATGCTAAACATGCTAGAGTGCTAAATGTCTGCTAGTTGTTTCCAGTCATAATATAAGAGTTGCGACATCTCCATTCACTCCAATGGACCCGGTTTTTACCTCACAAAAGTCCTCGGAAGTAGGGTTCTGGAGCACCGCTGTCGTGTTGCAGCAAAATGGACCGTTTGTGATGTACTTTGAAATGGTCAGACGTTTAAAGACCGGCTATTCATCCTTGACCTCCGCTGGCGCCACTCTCTCATCTCGTCGCGTCTCGTCGCAGAAGAATGGTGAGTGGAGGTGCGCTCGCTGACCCAGGGCAAGCAAGACGTGGAGCACAAGAAGAAGAAGCTGGAAGGTCAGCTGACCGACGTGACGACACGCTTCAATGACAGCGAGAAGCAGAAGGCGGAGCTGGGAGAGCGCTGCTGCAAGATCACAATTGAACTGGAGAGTGTGACTAACCTGCTGAATGAAGCAGAGGGCAAGAACAACAAACTGAGCAAAGACATAGTCTCACCGCCCAAGTCCAAGACACACAGGAGCTGCTGGCTGAGGAGGCACGTCAGAAGCTGCAGTTCTCCGCCAAGCTGCGGCAGGCGGAGGATGACAAGAACAGCCTGCAGGAGCAGCTGGAGGAGGAGATGGAGGCCAAGAGGAACATGGAGAGACACGTCTCCACCCTCAACATCCAGGTCCATGAGCTGGAGAAGTCCAAACGAGGCCTGGATGCGCAGGTGGAGGAGATGAAGACCCAGCTGGAGGAGCTGGAGGACGAGCTGCAGGCAGCTGAGGATGACAGTGGAGGTGTGTAAGCTAGTTTTATGAAGGTGCTATGCTATATAATTTATATTTACGTTCTAGGCAGCACTGTAGACTTTATGTTGAAGGCCGGAAACGGAAGTGTATGTGGTTGTTGTTGTGGGGAACTTGAGGCTAGATTATAGGAGAACCGGAAGAATAATAAAGCTGGCGTCTCATGGTGAGAATGTTCAAGGTTGGAGTTGCTCCGTTTATTGCTTTTTATATCTAAGTCTAGGCGCAGCCTAACGCTGGGGACATACCAGAGGCGAAAATTGCGCGCATGCGCCGCGCAGCGCACCTCCGCGCAGAAGTCGCTTAAAGTGTCCACACAGAGAGCGCAGCTCTCTTTGCGCGCTCTGCTCGTCCGCTATATATTTTGCCCCAGATCTCCTGTCTTACTTATCATGGCCAAGTAAATGATGACATAAATATCTAAAGTAATATGTTTGGGATAACAGTTAATGGCTACCTTCGTTATAAAATGCAATTGCATCATTTGTCTGTTCTCCTCCCGTTTTCCCAGTGCGTGCTGTTGTAGAGAGAAGGCGAGTCCTAGCTCTCTACTTGTTGCTCCGCAGGCAACGAGCCCCTAGAAGCCGCTCCCCCTCTCCCACTGCTCTTTCTCTCTTTTCACACTTCCAAAGGGGCAATCAACAACGTAAATAAACATTATTTCACTTTGAAATTGGTTTTATTTGACGAATGTCCGGTTTCGGAGTTCCTGTCTGCCCTTATCTGATCTGTTCAACTTGACAGAGTCGCTCACAGGCGCAGACGGCCGCGCAGGAAAATAGAACTCCAGGCTGAGCTGAGCGGCCCTGAGCGTCCGCGGAGCTGAGCTGAGCGGCGCGCTGCGCGCAATTCGGTGTGGACTGACAGATCTGTTAACATGGTGTCCTAATGAAAACTGGCTGCGCACAAGGTCGCAAATGGTCGCGCCGCGCAGCTTACGTGCAGGAGACGCGTGCGGTGTGTTTTCACCGTAACGCTCGGCTACACTGGTGGCAGTGGTGTTTCAAGGGAACGTCCCGAGGAGAACTGAATTATAACGCTAAGGCGAGTGCTGAGCCTGTGCGGCTAACGCGAATAGCTTAGCTTACCAGTATAGTTAGCAGGCGTTGTTTCTCCGTGGGATCCGAGTGCGGATAGGAAAACTAAAGAGAACAAAAGTGGCGCTAAACTCAAGAAAGGTGAAGACGGAATATAAAGGGGGAATGTGGAAGTTTGAAGAGGATCCGCTGGGCTGCAGAGGGGCCCGAGAGAGGCCGTTCGCTAGCGGCGTGAGGATTGAGCTTCCCCCGCCATTCACTGGGGGGGAGAAACAAAATTTTCCCAGCTGGGCGAGACAGTATGAAGTGACCGTGAAAGCACTGGTAGGTGGCACGGGGAATGACTATGAGTATGAACTGGTGAGGATCTTGCCCACACGCCTGACCAATGCTGCTTTTCTCTTGTGGGATAGCATGCCAGCAGCCGTTCAGGGGGATTATGCTTCAGTGAAGGAGAGATTGCAAGAGGCTTTTGGACAGAGACAGTTTCTGGACTGTTTCAGGGCAAATCTCTCTGCCCATGTCCATGCACCAGGGGAGAGTTTGGACGTTTATGTTGCGGATGTGAGCAAGCTGGTGCAGGAGGCATTCCCAGGCTACGGTGCCGTGGCTCAAAATGAAGAGAAATTCAGAAGATTCCTCGCAGGGCTCGACCCGGTTCTGAGGGCCAAGTGTCACGAGCAGGGGGCTACTGATTTGGAGGAAGCCTTGGTCATCGCTGGCCGATGTGAAATGGCCAGAGAGGCTCTGAAGATGGACTGTGTCAGCACGCAGGTACGCCAGACTCCCACTGGTAGCGGCGCAACAGCGATGGTGGACTCCATATCAGATGGGGGTGATTTGTACAGAGCAATGACCAAGCTAACTGAGGATATGAAGGAAATGAAGATGGAGGTGAGACGGATGTCTGAGGAAAATAATCGCCTGAGGTCCGGTGAATGGAGGGCGCCTCACCCGGTACATGGAGGTCAGTGTCAATGTGCATGCGGTGAACAGGGCTGCCTGTCACGCCGCCAACGGGGTGATCAGAGGGGGCGTTCCCCCGGCCCGGGGCTGGCGTGAGCGAAGAGCCGATGGAGGCCCCGGGGAAAGACAGGAGTACCGGGCACCCTATGACAACCGGGCTCACTCTCCAAGTTGGCAAGGCCCTAGAGCTTCCAGGGGCTCATATCAGGATGAACCACCCAGACGGGGAGGAGTCCGTTTTATCTCGCCCAGAGGGGAGAGACCAGCCAGCAGGTCGGGAAACGAGATGTAGCTGATGTTGCGGCTCAGACGCCAGCTACAGTGTATATGGGCCATGCAGAGGGGGAAATGTCGATCCCCTCCACCAATGATGCAGTGATACAGGAGACATCTAAGCAGTCGTGCACCTCATATGTGAGGGGGAGCATTGAAGGGACTGAAATCAACATACTGGTGGATTCAGGAGCGACAGAATCATTCATCAGTGGCAAGTTTCGCAAGTGTGTTCCCGCGCTACGCACACGGCCCCTGAACGCAGACTTTATTGCTGCACGCGCAGTGAATGGCCAGATGCTGGACACATTGGGCACTGTAACTGCCACTCTACGTATGGGGAATGACTCATGGCATGCTCAGGGGGTCTACGCAAACAGCACTGCTGGGTCTGGATTTCCTTAGAACCAACCATGCACTCGTGGATTACGGCCGTGGGGTACTGCAGTTATGGGACACTATTATTCCACTTTTGAGTGGCAAAGACTTGATTCCAGAGTGTTGTAATGTTTCTATCACATCAGCCCTCACACTTCCTCCCCTCAGCGAGATGCTGGTGCCCGTAGGTGTGTATGCAGCCGGGCCCGTGGGTCAGCTCCCTGACTATGTGGGCTACTTGTCGCCCAACCTTCAGAGCAAAGGTGAGTGTGTGGTGGCACACACCGTGACATTAGTAAAGAATGGAGTCACTACAACCCTTTTTTCTTGAATCCTACGGATCAGGAGATAGTACTGAGATGGGGCATGCACCTGGGGGAGTTCTTCTCTGTGGAGGAGTGTGAGCTGGTGTCGCTCCCACTGGGGCCAGTCGGGAGAGTAGCTGCTGTGTCATCCACTGAAGGGCCCGTTGTGTCGCTGGAGGAGTCATCAGCTAGTCAGCAGCAGAAGGAACAAGTGGCTGCACTGCTGGCCGCACACAGGGACATATTTAGCACCATGAAAGGGGAGACCGGCAAATGCACACTTGTCAGACACCACATCAAGACCAGCGATCACCATCCCCTGCGACAGCGTGCCTACCGAACCTCACCGGAGAAGAGAGAAGAAATAGACAGGCAAGTGACAGCCCTGTTAGCGGATGGAGTGATCGAGGAGAGCTGCAGCCCCTGGGCTTCACCTGTGGTGCTGGTGAAAAAGAAGAATGGTGAGTGGAGACTTTGTCACTTGAACAGTGTAACGGTGAAAGACTGTCACCCTCTCCCCAGGGTGGAGGACACGTTGGATGCGCTGGCCGGGTCCCGGTGGTTTAGCACCCTGGATTTCTCCAATGGCTACTGGCAGGTGGAGGTCGCTGAGGATGACAGGGAGAAAACTGCCTTCACGACGGGCAGGGGCCTCTACCAGTGGCGGTCGATGCCTATGGGGCTCACTAACTCACTTGCAACGTTCCAGCGCATGATGGAGCTAGTGCTCCGAGGGCTCCCATGGCAAGTGTCCATGGTTTATCTGGACGATGTGCTGATATACAGCCCCACATTCGAGAGCCATCTCTCCAGCCTGCGGGAAGTCTTCTCCAGGATCCAGACGGCGGGCCTGCGACTAAACCCCAAAAAGTGCCACTTGGCTCGGGACCATGTCGTATTCCTGGGGCATGTTGTTTCTCACCGTGGGTTACAGCCAGACCCCCGGAACACCGAGAAGGTCAGAACATGGCATACCCCACGGAATCCAACTGAAGTGAGAGCATTTGTGAGCCTATGCTCTTATTACAGGCGCTTTGTCAAGAACTTTGCCGAACGCGCAAACCACCTGACGTGCAAAGACATACCTTTCCGATGGACAGTTGAATGTGATGGAGCCTTTGAGTATCTGAAAGAGGTGCTGTCCTCCGCCCCGGTGGTCACCATGCATGATTTTAACGTCCCCTTTAAAGTGTACACGGATGCCTCCATGGAAACAGTGGGGGCCGTGTTGGCTCAGGACAGAGAGGGACTGGAGAGAGTGGTTGTGTATGCCAGTCAATCGCTCGCTCCCAGCGAAAGACGCTGGTCCACATTTGATCGAGAACTGTGGGCTGTTGTGTGGGCTGTACGTCAGTTCCGGCACTACATTGGAGCGGCTGCCTTCACCATAATAACAGATCATAAACCCCTGCTGGGACTGCGCGGCATGTCTATTGACAAGGACCCCACGGGGAAGAGAGCCAGATGGATACTGGAACTGGACCCCTTCAACTGGGTCATACAACACCGGGAGGGAAACCGGCATGCTAACGCCGACGCTCTCTCACGGCGACCTCCGGACCGTGAGGCCAGTAAGGGGGATGTCCCCTCCTGCAGACCAGCCAATCAGGTAAATGCCATCGACTCAGAAAGGAGCCCCGGTGCTCCCCGGGCAGATGTTCAGCTGTCTCAGTCACCCGTGTTACACACTCAGGCCTCTGACCTCACTGATGGGGGGCTACGCGTGGAAACGGACTGTGGCTCAGAAGCCTTGCCCGTCATGCATGCACTTTTGCGTGACGGAACTGAGTTGAAAGAACTGCAACGGGCCGACCCGGAGATTGGCAGAGTGTTGGAATGGATGGAGGGCAATGGTTCTAGACCACCTCGATGGCGGATGAGAGGCAGCTCCAGGGGGCTTCGGAAGCTATGGACGGAATTTTCCCGTCTTTCTGTCACGAATGGACTGCTCTGCTGGGCCAAACGTCCCCTCCAGGGAGATGCTCAGAAACAGGTGGTGGTGCACTCATCACTTGCTCCAGTCTCTTCATGGGGGCCCCGCTTCGGCGCACTTCTCAGCAGAACGTGTATTGGAACGAGCGAGGCAAACATGTTACTGGCCCTTTATGTTCAATGATATTCGAGCGTGGTGCGAGCAGTGCATCCCATGTCAAACCCGCAGGGCCCCGGTGCCTAAGCATCGACCTGGGGGGGTCCCAAGCAACCATTCCAAAGAGTGGCAACTGACATTCTCGAACTGCCAATGACCTCTAAGGGAAACCGATATGTGTTAGTGGTAGAAGACTACTTCACAAAATTTGTAAACATATATGCTCTGCCTAACCAGACAGCTCCGTCCATGGCACAGTGTTTGTTTGAGGACTATGTGCTAGTACATGGCATTTCAGAAGTGGTTCACAGTGACCAGGGGAGACAGTTTGAGGCTGAGATCGTGCAGAGACTGTGTAGGCTCTTGGGGATTAGGAAAACACGCACTACCGCGTATACTCCCAAATCAGATGGAATGGTCGAACGCTTCAATCGGACTCTCATTGACCAACTGGCCAAATCATTGCTTGGCTGCGGAGGTGAATGGGATGATTACTTGAAGCAGGTGGCTTTCGCTTATAACACATCTGTTCATGCCAGCACCGGATACACTCCGTACTACTTAACTCATGGACGGGAGGCCCGTGTACCAGTGGATGTGCTGGTGCCCTCTCAGATGGTGCGCTCGGAGGTGCCGTGGTCCACAACTGACTTTGCGAGTTCTCTGGCCGGATGGCTGGAGAGTGCTTTTGGAGGTGCCAGACACGGAGGTGCGGTCGCCCACGAACAAAAGCTGTACTACGATGGGACAGCCTGTCACCAGCCATATAAAGAAGGGAATCTAGTGTGGCTGCATAACCCCACACAGGACCGTATGAAGCTAGCTCCCCACTGGAAAGGGCCCTACAGGGTCCTGGCGGTGCTGGAATCAGAAGGGGAACCGGGAATAACCTATCGTATTGGCTGTCCTTTGGAACCCGGACAGGAGCAAGTAGTGCATTACGATAGACTGAAGCCCTACACAGTGTTGATGCCCCCGGGTTCGTCAAGTGACCCCCCAGCTTCACCCCCTCACGCTCCCTCGCTGCTGGACGAGGGCTCATCTGCTGGGCATTGGGGGTTTGAGGAGCCACTGGCCGCCAGTGATGCAGAGACTGTTACGGGCACTAGGGGGTCATCACGGACTGAGTTGTGGGGTTGTGGGTTGGTTATGAAGAAAGGTAAAAAAATAAATAAAAAAAAACATCAGCGTCACAGTCTTCAGAATGACACACTCCGTTGTGGCTCCCCGCTGATGCCCGCAACACCAATAGTCCCAGTGTCTCCAGTGAGCAGCGGCTCCTCATCCAGCGACTCCCCATCCTACAACCCTCATAGGCATACAGGAAAAACACGGTAGATGTTGCTCCAGGGCACCGATACGTAAATGGAGGCAGACTGCTGCTATCCTCTTCCGCTCTACTGCACAACCATAACCACACAGTCTCAGTACAGTATGACACACTATTCAGCTGAGAACGATAGCAGACTTTACACACTATACCGGGTGCGACTACATCAAGACAGAAAAAAAACATCAGCGTCACAGTCCTCAGAATGACACACTCCGTTGTGGCTCCCCGCTGATGCCCGCAACACCAACAGTCCCAGTGTCTCCAGTGAGCAGCGGCTCCTCATCCAGCGACTCCCCATCCTACAACCCTCGTACTACCGCGAGCCGAGGGAGTATGAAGAGGTGATCGGACGCTGCTTCCAAGATCCACCAGGCATGTGCAATGTCCCTAGGACTCCAGACATAAATCCACACAAACTCCCTTTACATGCTCATTACAGAAAAATAAAACAAAACACAAGTCAAACAACATGGCAAAACAACATAACACTCCAAGAACAGTTCAGAACTTAGGGCACCTCCACCCTCAAATCAGTCCATGGCGACCCAGCTGAACTCCCAGGACACCAGCTCTCCGGCCCGCAGCTCCAGAGGACCTCCATCCACGCGCTCCTCCAGGGGCTGCACCCGTGCTCCTTCACCGACCAGCTCCCTCATCTCCACCGGACAGCGCTGCCTCGCCGACCGCTGCGCCGTCGCCTGCTCCTCCATCATTCTCCAATGCTCTTTCCCATAGCTCTCCACGCTGGGGAGGGAAACTCCACCACGGCTATCCTGAGCAGCAACTGCTAGCTTACTCCACGTGCGGTGTTTAGCCAGTTAACTCTAGCCACTGCACAGCTAAGCTAACCAAACAGCGCTCACCACGGTCCAACACGTTCTAATAAATAAAAACTGCGGGTCAGAGACGACCACCGCTAACTTCACGTTCGACCACCACTGCCACCAATGTAACTGAGCGTTTTGGGTTCTTTATATATAGTTTATATGACGAAATAATGAGTCAGAGACCGCTTGTTGTCGGGAGCTGCTGCCACTTCTTTACTTGGTCAGGGGCGAGAGAGATAGAGAGAGTGAACACACTGTCCACTTCCGTTTCCGGACATCAAAATAAAACCTTCAAATAAATAGTTTACACAAACAAAACAAAAATACTCAATGAGTACATTAATTACTGTTGAAACAAAATAAAGAATTCGTTTTTAGTAACTGTATCACCCTTTAGTTCTAACATGTAAACAAAAATAAATAAATAAAACAAAGTGCATATTTAATGACACTATCTTCAACTTATTAAGCTAAACAAATGCAGTCCTTCATAAAAGTATTAAACAACAATAACATTAAACCATACCTATAAAAGATCAGCAGGGGGCACAATCAATACAGCACAGTGACAGGCTTTCTCTCCGTCCCCTGCAACAGGCCATGCACAATTGAGTGAAAATCAAAGACAATTTCAACAGAAATAAACGTACTTTTCCCACCAAAGCAAATGACAAAACAAATAAAAGCATGTTAGTAATCTTCTATCACAACATATCATACCGTTCCACCCGTGGTATGTGACATTTTAACATGCTAAGCTAAACAAGGAAATGAGAGCGGCAACACACGTCTTACCAGGACATTAGTTCTCCAACTTCTGACGGGAGAAGGCGACCACGTCACTTGTGTTGCGTTCTGGTGTCACGCTAATTACGGCCCCCCCTGCTACAAGAGGTAAAACGGAACTATATGCTCACATTGTGACATGGACAGAAAAACGATCTTGTAACAGAAAATAACTTACACACGTTTTGAGAATGTTCACAAAATAAAAAATAACATGGACAACATTGACTCAGCTACACGAGCATAAACCCGTGCCAAAATATGCGTTTCGGTGAAATGTGTTAGTAAAATGTCATTTCATGCATGCAATTTTAACGGCACCTAATAGCAGGTCTTAGCCCTAAAAAACCCACAGCGTCTGAGCGCACACAGTATTCTCCGCGCAGTGCAGGAAATCCTCGCTTGGATACATTATGCACGGCATAGATGTCCCTCTCTCTCCAACACCTCGTGCGCGCACACACTCTTCCCTCCTCAGAATGCCATGTTGATTTTCAACTATAGCCTACATTGCAGAAAAAACACACACCTTGATTTAAAAATGAGAATTAATTTGTCGTGGTTTTATTAGGCTACACTGTAGCTTAATAAAACCATGACAAATTAATTCTCACATCTGGTAAGTACCTGGTAATTGCCGGACTGTAAAAGGAAGGGTTACATATATATATATACACACCGTATATATATATATATATATATTATACTGAACCTCAAATTCAAAAGGATTGCTGACAGATGTTTACACTGGAGTAATATGCAGTTAAGATAATCACTGGCAAATACATGTTTTTTATTAGTGTGGGGCAAGGAAAGTAATTGAAATTATTTAACTTACATTAATTTAAGTGCAGGGATGCAAAGTCATGTAGTGAAAAAGGTGACAGATACCAGGTGACTGCTAAAAGGTGACTGTCACCTAAAGGTGACTATATTTACATCCCTGTAAGTGACTAACGTTATACTAACAAGCACGCTCCATGTGTTGATAATCCTAATATGCGTCATAAGAAAGCAATAAAACAAGACTGACTTGGTGCTGTCTAGGGTTTAATCCGGGGAAACGGGATTCCTGGGAGATGCCATCCAACCCATTTCCCAATTAATGACGGGAAACCGGGAACACATGTTGATGTATTTTTACATGTAGAACATATTGGAATAGGCCTGTACTGTTATTCCCCAGTCTCCTCCCAGTGAGCCTATACTGAGTTTTCACAGCCAACTAAACTCTGTATTTGGCAGATTTAATATGAAGAAGTGTGAAACTGAAAAAACTGTAAAAATACAGGTAAGTAAATTATGCAACACACTACGGAAAACGTAGTGTGCAATACAGGTAAGATAACAGTACGTACACACGTAAGTATGAGCAATATTAGCCTAAGCCCTAAACAATGAGGTAAGTATGCTATGGTAAGTAGGCTACATGTAAGGTATGAACAATTACAGCCAACATTATGTGTAGTTGCACAGTAACCAGAGCCAGTCCGCCCTATACGCTCACTACGCAGCTTGCGTAAGGCCCCCAACACTGTGAAAGGCTCCGCACAAATTGCACAAACAAACTTACATTGATAAGAAGTGACAACTAATGGATCGATCCATTGCAACTCCAGCACAGCAGAGCTGCCATTTTGGCCTGGAGGAGAGACCTCTGATTGGCTGTCACCAACCCGTTCTCACTCCGAGCGCGCAGCATATTGACGCTTTGTCACGCCCCTTGTGCGTTGCTTGTTTACTAACACGGTACCCTTGAGCGACCCATGAAACGACTTGGGCTTTCCAACTAAACTCCAATGTAAACCCATAGAAGTAATCTTTGACGCTCAAGGCAACTGCTCCACCTTCCCAACACGCTGTCCTTGTGCGACGGATAACACGACTTAGCAGAGGAGGTTTTTCCAGTGAGGCATAGGAGGATGGTCCTCCTCTATTAGATTGGGGATTTTATATATAAAAAAAATATATATATATATATATATATATTTTTTTTTTTCATTTTTCATTTTTTTTTTTATAATAAAATATCAATCAAATGTGTTTTTCTTATGTGCAGACGCTCATTTTTTCATTCATTATAGCTCCATGCAGACGAGTGACTCTGGCCCTGGTCCCACCTTGGAGTAGGAGATTAAAAAAACATTCGCCCTGTGGGCGTTTATTTATATGGGAATTTATCTAATGAAAAAATAAGATTGGTTGAAAAAGACAGACAGACACAGAGAACACGTGAGATTGATGTGTTTTTACTGTTTTCCCACCAATCAGGTTGAGCTGGAAGTCAGCCCTCCCTTACCCTGGTTAAACCAGGTGAAACCTAATTGGTTGTGTGTTGGATAGATTGCTTGACATTGATTGACATTCTGTATTGTCCAATGCTGAATACGTCTGAAAATCGGCAACGTTGTTCCACTGCCTGGTCTGTGGTCTCTCACGCTGAATCAAGGAGGTGAAATCCACTGCTTGACCTGACAGGAAGGATTTACTGAGACAGTAGCAGCATATCATATTTCCCTCTTATTTTTATTTACTTTTTTATCAATCAGTAAGTGTTCACAAGCCAGACAGTCATTGATATTGGATTACCACCAAAACGAGTTTCGAGTTGCGGGGAGACTTGAGCTGCGCGATACGGGCTTTTTGCAATGTCAGAAAACTGGAATATTTGCAACGTCTCGACTGCAGCGTTTCCCCTACAGACAGCACGGATATTCAAGTAAGTCAATTGATTTCAAGTTATCCGAACCTTCTATTAAATTCGGCGTGGAAATGGTTCACCGAGCAGCGCTATTTTTGTCGTATTGAAGTTTCATCCTGTAATTTCTTATACTAAAACCCGCGAACCTTAAATTCACACATTTTTTAACTGAATTTGGCCTGTAAATCGATAGCTGACAGCGGGCTCAATTTTAAAGCTTGAGTGGTGATCTTTATATCATATGAAAGTAGAAGAAATAAGGAATCGATTGGGATGAAGCATGTCAACCTAGGATGTCGGGAAGGGGGGGTAAATAACGCTCCAAAGTTGATAACTAAATGAGTAGTGCAGCACTGTGCACAGGAAGACACACTCTCATTCCAGATGCAATTAAGTGTAATTTAACGCTATTTGACAACAGTTTCGGCCATAGACTTTGTCAAGTATCATACAAACAGTGCAAGACAGCCATTATAAAGACAGGTTAGCTGATTGAATGGACAACACCTGTCTTGTGAAAGCACACCTGAGTGTGAGACATCATAGGATGAATCAAAACATTGATGTCACAGGTAGGCTGTATACCATAATATATCATGAATCTATGTGAATAAATAGATTTATATAAATAGTAATCACAGCCTAATGCATAGAGATAAATCCTGAAACCTTCTCGCAACAGTTCTAGCCTAAGCCAGTGGTTTTCAAAGTGGGGTCCCCAGCAAAAAGGGGGGATAATCTATTTTCACTATAATAGTGGGGTTTTGTCTCCATGTAAAATGTGGTTTTCATTTCAAATTGATGCAAAAGTTTGGTTTTCACTTCTAAGTTGAAGTTAAGGGTCTATAGATCAATTTTGGTCCGAGGGTCAGACACACAGATTAAAAATTGTCCCCTAGGGGGCGCTGTAAGATATGGTAACATGGTAAAATGGTAAACTAGGTACATGGTAACATTAAACAGCTATAATTTTTGATTGGATCATCTAATTTGAGCATATGAGGTATGTATGGATTCAGGATTAAAAGTGGCAACTGGTACTTCAAGAATTTTAGTAAGCAGATTAAAAGAAATACCTTTTTTGGCCCATTTTCCAAAATGGCCACAACCGAAATTATGCATTTTTGTAGAGAAAGTCTTAAAGTGTCCCCACAGTTGCTATGGAACATAACTTTTTCATGCTATTTTAGGCCCAGACAGTGTGGGGAATCAACTGGAATTAGCACTCAGTTAAAAAAATGGCTTCTAGGGGGCGCTGCAAAACATATTAACAGCTATAACTTTTGATCAGATTGTCCTGATTGTCTGAACATATGAGGTATGTATGGATTCAGGATCAGGAGTATCAATTGGTATTTCAAGCACATTACTTAGAGAAACAATAGTTTGTCCTGCAATCAAAATAACAGACAGAGAACCATAGGGCTTAAACATTTATTTATATAATCTTGAGAACGGCACTCAGCACAACAAAAGTAACTATTGTTGACATTATTCATTTTTAACTGTGCCTATGGTTGTGAGTAATTACTGAGACATTTACTTGTTTGATTGGTGTCAGTCTTGGAAAAATTTCTGGTCCAGCTATTTCTCACATTTGCACTTGCACAGACGTGTGCACTTCAACTTTGCCTTCATGCACTTGCACCGAGAGCTGGCAGGTCTACTTGTACAAGTACTTGTACAAGTGCACTTCACATCCAGTTGAAATATATCCTCAGCAAGTGGTAGGGTCGTCCAAATGGGAAGCAGCTTGCTGTCCTCTTCTTTCCACCCATGATCAGTGGGGTTGTTGACAGGCATTGTGGACCTTAATGAATGAATGAATGAATGAATGATAATAAAATACAATACTTAAATGCATACAGGTGTATACTTACATGTAAGCTGTCGCCCAGATGCTTGCTTGGAAGACACTCCTTCTGAGATGTTGATCTAAAGCATCCATTGTTGGGGGAATTCTTTCAACATCCCTAGTCTTCTGTGAGAATAACCTCATTCGAATAAGATCAACATCATTTTCCTCATTTGATTCATTGGAGTACAGCCTACAAACAAAGTTAACTGCAACTTCTTTCAGCCGTGGCGAAGTTTGGAATGGAGTGTCAACGATAGTTGCGAACTCCTCTGTCAGGTATGGGACTTCGTGCATCAACTTGCAGCAGGATGGCTTACCCTTGAACTTGAAGGAAGATGTGCTGTCTGATCCAGTGAATGCGTGGAAGAGAGCCATAGCTTTGCATGTTGCTGTGCCCAGGTTTGTTGCGAGAGTGTTCAGGGAGATCATTCTCGTTGTCTTTCCAGCCTTAAAGGAGATCCAGATTTCCGCAGCTGCATTCAAAGCCTTGATATGATGGAAATTACTTCGTAGAATTACAACAACATCTGTGTCTCCAGTATGTACCATCCCAAGTGATGCTGTTTGGAGGGCATGGAGAAGATGTACTAGGACACGAGTGTCAGCTTCCTCATGGTTGCATTGATCCATTGGAGGACTGTTCCCAACATGGTGGACTCGATCATCTGCAGTGATGTAGAAATCCTTGTCATCTGGGAACTGTCCATCTGTTACCAACTTAGTTGACAGGAATGAAAACAGTTCCTTCTTATTATCCTCATTTTAAAGAAACTTCTGCCAATCTCCCGGGACTTTGGCAGTACCAGAGACGCGTTGTCGGGTGCCAGTTCCTCGTTTTTCCCTTGTTCCTCCTTTGATTGTCAATGGACGATACTGGTCCCAGACGATGTCCACTCTCCTGGATCTTTTCAAGTCATGGCGAACTCTTGGGCAGAAGACCTTGTCAAAGTAGGAATCAAAGGTCTTCCCTTGGACAGTTGTGCCAGGCAGTGAATGTATCAGTGCTCCACCATCAATAATAATGAAGTTGTAAACATCTGGTGCAACTCCAATCTCCGCGTTATCAGAAATGCCTCCACTCGTACTGACTCCCAGGATGTTCCAGGCTGTTTCCAGGCTTTAGTAGGCTCATGACTTCCGGGTCATGAGCGGCTAAGACGCACAAAGCAGCGCTCCTGAACTCCATGACATATTCTTAAACTTTTCGGCACCAAATAGCCGTCCAACACTATAAATCGACCACCTTTCATCATCGCTGGTTGTTAAACTACGAGTACAACTCCTTGCTTGTTTTCTCCCTGCTAGCCTCGAGAAGCGGTAGCGTAATGGGAAAGAAAGACAAGCTCCCTGAAGCTAATGCTAGTGAAGCTAGCTCCTCCGGCTCCGAAACAGCGTTACTGGAGGCCGTGACAGCGATGCGTAAAGAACTTAAAGGTATCAAGCAAGACATAAGCACGGCAAAGCAAGATATATGTGCTTCGGTTGATACTAAGATACAGGGTCTGGCGGATTTGATGAAGACTGAAATTGCGGGGCTCAGGGAAGAGCACCGCCTCGCTATAGCTGGTATCATAGCTAACGCTAACTCTCAGGCTACTCGAGTCAAAGAGCTGGAGGACGGCCTCTCACATTGGTCGGACGAGACGACCACTATCCAGGAACAATTGCGGTCGGTCACAGCTGAGGTAACAGCCATACGTGACAAATGTGAAGACCTGGAGAGCAGACAACGTCGAAACAATATCCGAGTGCTGGGCATCGATGAGACAGAGGGGACACGGGATCCTCTGGGATTCCTCTCTAACTGGCTGAAGACTGCCCTCAACCTTGGAGAAACACCGCTGCTGGATCGGGCACACAGGTTGAATTTCCAGCCGAAACCAGGAGCCCCCCCCCGCCCTTTCATTGCAAGAGTGCATTTTTTCCATGTTCGCGAAGATATTCTCCGACGTGCGAGAGAAATGGGGCCGATCTCCTACAACGGGAAACGGGCTCTAATCTTTCCTGATCTCACATCGGCTGTTGCTAAGAAAAGGGCGACTTTCAACCAGGTGAAGCTGTTACTTCGCGACAAGAAAGGTGTTAAATATGGGTTTCTACACCCAGCACGGTTCAGGCTGACATTTGAGGGGAAACACAACGTCTTCAACACCAAGGAGGAGGCGGAATCATATGTGAAAGAGCATGTCCTTCGTTCCTCTAACGACTGAGTAGCACGATCCCCCACAACACAACCTTCTGACTCTATGTAAGGTTTGGGTGAGCACTGGCTATCACCACCAGATAGCTGCATTAACAATGACATTTTTTCTTTGGACAGTGCGGGTGAGGGCGTTGGTGGATGAGGAGGATGAAGATAAGTACGGTGGTTACATTACATATTGCCACCTGTGTTTCTTTTGTTTTGATTTGTCTTTCTAGCCCTTACTGCCTGACTGTTATGGGGATAAAAAGAGGTATTTATTTGTTTATCTTATTCTTATTTTTTCTCTTTTCTTAAGAAACAAATAAGGGAAACAAAAAGGGGAAAAAAAAAAAAAAAAAAAAAAAATCTATTCTTGTATTCCCTATTATATTCCCACAAAAAGAAGATAAATATATATATATATTTATATGTACAAATAATTAATTTATATAATAACAGTAGATGGGAGACGAGAAAAAGAAAAAAAAGAAAAAAGAAAAGACAAAAAATAAAAAAAATAAAATAAAAAATAAATAAAAATAAAATAAAGCATAATAAACTACAAAAAAATATATAAAAAAAAAAAAAAAAAAAAAAAAAAAGAGGAGGCAAAGGATAAATGCATATGGGTGTTATATTGCTACCTCATTAGTTTGCCATACTATTAGTACTTTACGTGCTGATCATCTATTATTTATTCAGGAGTGCTGCTGCTGGTCCATTTTTGTTTTGTTCTGTTTGGTTTTGTCTTTGTTCTTTTTTGGGTCATGAATCCTAAAAGCTATTTGTTTGTTTTATCTGTCTATAGTTGTTGTGTGTTGTTCCCAGAGCTCAGGAATCTAAAAAGCTATCCATATGGTTTTCTTTAACTTGAATAAAGAGGATGGAGATTATGAACAAAAATGTTGCCTTGATGGTGGAAACATAAATTGCAGGCAATATGAACCTGAACAACTTAACTATTTAAATACTGAGACCAAGTTCTCCTTGATACACCTAAATATTAGAAGCCTATCTAAACATTATGATGATCTAGTTTCTTTACTTTCTTCTACTTGCAAATTTGATATCATTGGATGCAGTGAAACTTGGTTAAATGACAAGTCATACATTGATATTTTGAATTTAAAGGGTTACAAGTTATTCCACAAAAACAGAAACGGTAAATTAGGTGGAGGAGTGTGCCTTTATGTGAACTCCAGTCTCCAAGCCAATGTTAGTGCCAATGTTAATCTTGATGATCCTTCCGATTCCCTATTTATCGATATTGATCTTCAAAAGGGTAAAAAACTTACAGTTGGAATAATCTATCGACCCCCTGACTCAAATCTGGTCGATTTCAGGGATAAACTAGAAGAAACATTATACTCTATAAATAAGAAAAATAATAACTGCATTTTTATTGGAGATTTTAACATCGATATCTCCAAGGAAGATGCAATTAAAAATGATTTCATAAATACATTACATTCTTTTTCGTTTTTTCCAACGATAAACACCTATACAAGAGTAACATCTTCGTCCAAGTCCATCATAGATAATATTGTCACTAACATTCGTAACACCACATTGGAATCTGGAGTGGTTCTGACAGACATAACTGATCACTTTCCTATTGTACTGTTTCTTAATCTCACTTGTGTACTAGCTCCCCCTCTCTGTAAGAAACCAACAAAAGTGTTAAATAACAGAACTCTGAGCCAGCTTTGTGACAACTTGAAGACAAAGTCATGGAATAATGTTTTCATTGCTCCTGATCCAGACACTGCTTATGACAGCCTGATCAGCGAATTATCTGATTCTATTCGTAACTCAATCCCTGAAAAGACTGTCGTATGCAGAGCTGAAGATCAAAACCCTTGGCTCTCAAAGGGGATATTAACCTCCATAAAACAGAAAAACAAACTTTATAAACGGTATATAAAAAATCCGAGCCTCATTAATAAAAATAAATATAATGTCTTCAGGAATAAGCTCACCCATATAATAAGGAAAAGCAAATGTGTCCATTTTGCTGAACAGCTAAGGACAGCACAGGGTGACACCAAGAGGACATGGTCTGTCCTGAATAAGGTCCTGAATAGGGACAAAAAACCACCAGTTCTCCCAGGTCATGTCAACTTGTCCGAACTTTCCAATCAATTTAACTCTTATTTTGTCTCTATAGGCGAAGACCTGGCCAATACAATCTCTCCTGTTCAAGGTATCTCTTACAACCAGTATCTTACAGGAGACTATCCTAACTCATTTTTTATGGAACCTACTGACTGCGATGAAGTATATGAAGCCATCATGAATCTGAACAACTCTCGTACAGCTGGTGTGGACGGAATCTGCAGTAAAATCTTGATTGCCGTAGCTGCTATTATAGCAAAACCACTTGCATACTGCATAAATTTATCTTTACTTTCTGGTGTTGTGCCTAGGATGACCAAAATTGCAAGAGTAATACCAATTTTCAAATCTGGGGATAAAAATAGTATTAGCAATTATCGCCCAATATCAATCTTGCCTGTTATTTCTAAAATTTATGAGAGAGTTGTGTTTAAAAGACTGAGCAAATATTTTGATAAGCTTAATATTCTTACATCCTCTCAGTATGGTTTCAGGAAAAAGAATACAACTTGTATGGCAATATTAGACCTTATAGAAAAAATAAATGATGCTGTTGATCGGGGGAACTGTGGGGTGGGTGTATTTCTGGACCTCTCAAAGGCTTTCGACACCATTGATTTTGACATTTTGTTGGGGAAGTTGCACCATTATGGGATTAGAGGACTGACTCTTGAATGGTTTCGTGATTATTTGCATTGTAGATACCAGTATGTTGACATACATGATTTTCATTCTCAAAAAATGAATGTTAAATATGGGGTCCCCCAAGGTTCACTTTTGGGGCCTTTGCTCTTTATTCTTTACATCAATGATTTTGTCAACTCCTCTAAATTATTGCATAAAGTGATATTTGCTGATGACACAAACTTATTCCTGTCCCATCATGATTCACATGAGCTTCAAGATCTACTCAATGTTGAACTCAAACAAGTGGATACTTGGTTCAAATGTAATAAATTGTCGTTGAATATCAGCAAAACCAACTTCATTATATTCCACTCTAACAAAAAATCAGTGGATCATATCCACCTCAATATAGATGGAAGGGAGTTGACAAGAGTAGGGTCAACAAAATTCTTGGGGGTCCTCATTGACGAGTCAATCAACTTCAAATGTCATATTGATCATCTGTTAACAAAACTGTCTAAATATGTTGGTCTATTTTTCAAACTCCGTCATTTTCTTCCTTTATCTACTCTCCTGATCTTGTACAAAACCCTGTTTGAGCCACACATTAATTACTGTAACATCATATGGTGTAACACATTCCCCAGCTATCTGAAGAAACTAGAAAGCTTACAAAAGAAAATAATACGTGCCGTATCCTGGTCGGATTTCAACGCACCCACATGTTCCCTCTTCCATAGCTATAATCTTTTGAGGCTTGCTGAGTTTAATATTCACCAAAACGCAATCATAATGTACCAAGTTGTCCATAACCTAAATCCAAGACTCTCCAAGCTCATCCCAGTCAACCGCCCCGCTCATTCCTTTAACACCAGAAATACACATCTTATTTATGGTAAGAAAAGACGACTGAAATGCACCAGTTTAAGTATAACCAATAGAGGGCCGCGGATCTGGAATGGGCTTGATGAGAGCTTGAAAACAGCTCCATCCATCTCTGTTTTCAAGAAAAAAATGAAAGAACAACTGCTTAACCTGTATGTATAGTAATATAGTATATTATAATACATAGTATATATAATATATAATGTATATGATATATAGTATGGTATATGGTATTGATATGTATTATAAGTATACTTATACTTATCCATTGATCTGGGATTGTTTTGTTTGTTTTGTTTGTTACCTGTCCTACTGTGTAATTGTTGTTTTGTTATACTGTACGCAGTAACTTGTATTTAAGTTGTGCTTTAAGTCATTGCTCAGGCTCCTGCCATAAGCTTTAAGTAGCTTCTTTGGAGACCTGCCACTCCACACATTTGTATCTTGATGTTTATCTACATGTCAATTGTTTGTGTGTGTGGGGGGCGAAATAAATCTGAAATCTGAAAATCTGAAATGTAGACCAACAAATCTGATTTGGTACAGGAGTTGAGGGATCCTTCACATGATAATGCGGGTGGGTATGGGGAAGACTCGTGGCGAAAAAACTCTTCCAAATCCCCACCACGGCTATCCAGCACGATAAACGCCTTCCCATAAAGCTCTGCGTGATGTTTGAAGTGCTGCATTCTCAGCTTAGCTGCTGTCTTCTTATGTGTTTTCTTCTCATGGAACAAGATCAAGTTGTTCCTCTTGATTGGTGCTGTCAGAGGTGTGTCATTTGAGTCAAAGACACTCTTTTTGAAGTTGTTGTACTGCTCTTGTCCTGTAGACTCGACTTTAAGGACAGACGCGGCAGCAGCTGCCGACTCACACACCTTGTTGTCTAATGTAACCAGGTCTTTACTGCTCTCCTCAAAGGGATTCCCATTGCTCAGCAACACCTCCATTAGGTCTTTGGTGTGACGTTGAAATCTGTGCTGAGATGCAGATCCTTCCTCGTGATGAGGACGTTCTTGGGTATCATTATTGTCGTTTACACTGGTAAACTCCTCCACGACACGACTGATTTCTGGGCCAGTCACTATCCAGCGTTGCAGCATGTCAGGGTTCTCCGTCAGACCAATCATGCCACCCACAAATGAAGCATAATTTTTAGAAAAAAGAGGAAATTGGTAGCCATCTTTGATTCGTGGCATAGCCTACCTGAATAATTCAAAACACCAGAATATAAATTCCAGTTGTTTCATTACACAGTATGGGCCTAAAATAGTTCCATAGGAACTGTTAGGACATTTTAAGACGTTCTCTTCAAAAATGCATAATTTCGGTTGTGGCCATTTTGGAAAATGGGGCAAAATTTTTATTTCTTTTAATCTGGTGACACAAATTCTTGAAATTCTAGTTGCTACTTTTAATCCTGAATCCATACATACCTCATATTCTCAAATTGGATGATCTGATCAAAAATGATAGCAGTTTAATGTTACCATGTACCTATTTAACCATTTTGCCATGTTACCATATCTTAAAGCGCCCCCTAGAGGCCAATTTTTAATCTGTGTGCCTGACCCTCGGACCAAAATTGTTCTAAAGACCCTTAACGTCAACTTAGAAGTGAAAACCAAACTTTTGCATCAATTTGAAATGACTGAGCAGGGCTCGACGTTAACTTTTAAAAGTGGTTGCCGGAGGGGCAACCTGGCAAGAGCTTTTGGTTGCCCGAATAAAAATATGGTTGCCCAATTTTAGTCGCTTTATATTTTGAGTAATTAAGATACTATGCAGTCATAAGCCGGCTTAATAATGACGATGTGACAGAAAAGTAAGTATAATAATCTATAGTATAGTATAATAGGCCTATTATATTCAGTGTGCGCACCGGGTGTAGTAGTAGTAATAATGATAATAATAATAATAATAAATTTGTGTCATTTCGTTTTCTAAACAAATCTTATTTTTTGTTTTTATAATGCATTTGCACTAAAATGATTTAACTAATATTTGTGAACTTTCATTTTCATATATTTTTCAACAGTTATTGTTCATATTGTGCTTAATTTATTAATTAAAAGCGTTATTGATAATTAAGTAGCCTACCCTCCTCCAGGCCCGGCTCCAGACCCAAGTTACAGAGGGGGCCTGCCCCTAGCTTGGGGGGGCCAAGCTACCCAAGGGGCATCCGGGGGGATTCTCCCCCGGAAGAAGATTTTGTACATTTTAAAGTAAAATTCGTCAACCTGGTGCATTTGAGAGCAAAATGAAGAGGCTAAATCTGTGAAGAACTACACACATCTCTAATGTGTTGTGACTTTACAAATAATTAGGCCTAAACAATCAATATTAAGTGTATTTACACATTGTGCACAAATTGCATTCATTGTGACAAATTTACAATAGTTAATATCCAGCCAGAATCATTGCAAATGGATGTTCAAAGTAACAGTTAGCAATAGCATTGAGTTAATCAATGCCTAATGACAGCCAGATTCCATGTTAAACTTTAAAACAGAAAAACGGAAAAACGTTTTTAGCAAAAAAAAAAAAATTAATTAATGGGGGGGCCAGTTTGTTAAATGGGGGGGCCCGGCCCGGTCAGGCCCGGCCCGGTCAGGCCCGCCCCTAACGCCGGGCCTGCCCTCCTCATGTTCATTCAGGGATACTATGATGACAGTGGTTTGGGGCCCCCACTCTGATGTTGCATAGGACCCCAAAAGGCCCAGAAGCGGCCCTGCAATCCCTTTCTCTCTCACCCCGTATGAGAGGCTGACAGGCCAGGGATGCAAATCATTTCTCAGCACATATACGCGGTGGTAAAACGTTTTTGAAGGATGTCCTGATCGAGGTGTATGTTGTAGGCTTGTTGTAGGCTACATGCTTTGCAGTATAGCGTTATGCTGGAATTATGCTTGAAGTTTGGGCTGTCGCACGGAAATGAGAGACACTGAATCTTGACGAGGAAACGTGTGGAGCGTTTATACACTGTGTGTGGGTTTCTGCTCGCGGAAGTGAGCTGGAGTCTTGAAAACTCCACTTTGTCCGCCCAGCCGCGTCCACGTAGTTACACAATTCGGGGTGTGCACAGCCAGGCGAAAACCGTCTGCACAGCAGCCTTGTGGAGGGGCGCGTCTGCTGATTTAACTCACTTTTCCGTGTGGACACTCACCGATGCGGGAAGCATATGAGACCTAAGCGCTTGTTGTAGGCTACATGCTTTGCAGTATAGCATTCGTTTTCCGTCCCGTTCAAAGACGCACGGGTATTTCACCTCAATGACAATTTCCTCGTCCTTTGTTTCTGTGCGGGGCTGCGGGCGGACGAGGTTCTTCTTGCGTCTTGCAGCCGCTGTGATTGTGTGCGAGCAGCCCCACCTGTCCCAGTCAGTACTCGTTAAACATACCGCACGTGCAGCATGCATCACGTAGGTTCCGACTGGTAATTAGTAACATTGTTTCGATTGTAACAGCAATAAAATGTCACATATATGTCACTCACAACAAGTATTAAAACATTTATTTGGTGTATATTTTGCTGTTTGCTGCTGTACATATTTTGTTGCATGTTAAATCGTGGTTGCCCCTGGGGCAACCAAAGACCGAGAAATGGTTGCCCCATGTTTTTTTTGGTTGCCCGGGGCAACCGGGCAGCCGTTAATGTCGAGCCCTGCTGAGTGGTCAGCAACCCCACTATAATTCCATGCCATCCATAAGTAACACAATCTAAGATAGTGTAGAAGTGAGTAACTAGGCTAATTATAACCATAACAGCACAAATAATTGACAAAAATCTCGAAATAAATATACAGTATTTACTCTGAGAAATGAAATAATGAGAAAAGGAACAATTATTGATGGTTAAAACTGAATAATGACATCACAACAGTCTAATCCTAATGCTAATTTAAAATTAGATTTGGGCGTTTTGGGCAAAAACGGCTGTCCGTACGTCCGTACGATGTTTGTTAACGCGATATCTGAGGAACGCCTGGACGGAATTTCATCAGATTCGCCTTAAACATTCACTTAGGCTCAAGGATGATCTGATTAGATTTTGGTGGTCAAAGGTCAAAGGTCAAGGTCACTGTGACCTCTCGAACGCCATTTTCAAGCTTGTTAACGCGATATCTGAGGAACGCTTGGACGGAATTTCATCAGATTCGCCTTAAACATTCACTTAGGCTCAAGGATGATCTGATTAGATTTTGGTGGTCAAAGGTCAAAGGTCAAGGTCACTGTGACCTCTCGAACGCCATTTTCAAGCTTGTTAACGCGATATCTGAGGAACGCTTGGACGGAATTTCATCAGATTCGCCTTAAACATTCACTTAGGCTCAAGGATGATCTGATTAGATTTTGGTGGTCAAAGGTCAAGGTCACTGTGACCTCTCGAACGCCATTTTCAAGCTTGTTAACGCGATATCTGAGGAACGCTTGGACGGAATTTCATCAGATTCGCCTTAAACATTCACTTAGGCTCAAGGATGATCTGATTAGATTTTGGTGGTCAAAGGTCAAAGGTCAAGGTCACTGTGACCTCTCGAACGCCATTTTCAAGCTTGTTAACGCGATATCTCAGGAATGCCTTGACGGAATTTAATCAAACTTGTCTCAAACATCGACTTGGACTCAAGGATGAACTGATTAGATTTTGGTGGTCAAAGGTCAAGGTCACTGTGACCTCTTGAACGCCATTTTCAAGCTTGTTAACGCGATATCTCAGGAATGCCTTGACGGAATTTAATCAAACTTGTCTCAAACATCGACTTGGACTCAAGGATGAACTGATTACATTTTGGTGGTCAAAAGTCAAAGGTCAAGGTCACTGTGACCTCGCAAACGCCATTTCCAGCTTGTTAACGCGATATCTCACGAATGCCTTGACGGAATTTCATTAAATTTGCCTCAAACATCGCCTTAGACTCAAGGATGATCTGATTAGATTTTGGTGGTCAAAGGTCAAAGGTCAAGGTGAGCTCTCGAGCGCCATTTTCAAGCTTGTTAACGCGATATCTCAGGAATGCCTTGACGGAATTTAATCAAACTTGTCTCAAACATCGACTTGGACTCAAGGATGAACTGATTACATTTTGGTGGTCAAAGTTCAAGGTCACTGTGACCTCTCACACACCCAATTTCCAAGCTCTGTAACGCAACATCACCGGAGCGCCTTGACGGAATCTCTTCCAATTTGCCTCAAATGGCGATTTGGACTCCAGAATGAACTCATGGCGGAGGCATAAGTCCGCGTTGCGGTCGTTCTAGTTTTCATTAGGGCTTTCATTTATATAATATGGGTTATAATATAAATGACCATTGGCCTCCCCAATCCCGAACCAGACCACAGGAAGGAGGGGGGGGGGGGGGGGGGGTTAAGCACAAGCGGAGGGAGCAAAACAGCGCAAAGGAGAACCAACGTTCAAAATCATCATAAAAGCATTATTTTATTTTTAATATGTAGGCCTATGTTTGATATTCAATATGTACACGTGCATGCACATACACACATGCTGTCCCAGTCACTGCTCCACCCCCTCTGCCGGATCTGGGGAGGGCCGTAGGTGGACCTGCACATGCTTCCTCCAATACATGTGCAGTCACCAGCTGCTTCTTTTCACCCGAGAGTGAGTTTCACCGGTGGGACGTAGCGTGTGGGAGGATCACGCTACCTCGCCAGTTCCCCTCCACCCAGACAGGTGCCCCCAACGACCAGAGGAGGCAATTATGGATGGAGATGAGTACTGATAGCTATGTGTAAATTATCTATAATAAGCGATGGGGATGTAATTAAGATAATATATAACTGTTAAAAGTGGTATAGTGGTGGTGACTTGCTATTATAATAATATTAATAAACATAGGTCAATAAATAACCATAGTAGAAATATAATAATAATAATAATAATAATAATCATAATAGTTATAATAATAATAATAATAATAATAATAATAATACCGTAAAATACCAATTATTAGCCCGGGCGTTAATTGACAAAATATGTAGCCAGACCCCGCGTAAATATGGGACCTGCGGCAGTTTGGGACCTGCTTTAATTATTTTTGTACAAAGATATTGCTCAGCAAAGATTGTAAATAGTATGAAATTGTTTATTTAAACCATTTATTTTAATCAGTTGGCTACAGCCCCCCACACGATTGCTTGTCTATGGGGAGAGCCGCGCCTCCCTCTCAGCGCAGCAGAGCATTGCATGCCAGTTCTGGCCTGTACATGAAATCAAATAAAATTTGAGCTGAACTGTGACCTACCGGTATTTACCACTAAACTTTCTCCGCTGAAGGTGAGAGAACATGATCATCATGTGAGCAGATTATTTGTTGCATGCGCTGCCTCCTCCGCTGGCAGGGGAAACATTATAGCCTATCATACTCACATTTCTCAATCAGAGATGTCGGATTTGTAGGCCTACAAAAATCTTCAGAAAATACCTACACAATTTTCATAACTGTCAGGTGTTGCTGGAAAACGAATTTTTAAAAAGTTCATCACTCACGGAGCCTACCCTCTTCAGTAGCGCACTGAAAGTGCCGTGAAATACCAATTAGAAGCCGACTTCTATGCCCGCTGGCAGGGAAACATACCATAGGCACATTTCTCAAAATAATTATTACACCAGAGATGTCTGTTTTAGTGTATAAAAATCTTCTGGAAATGCCTACACAATTTTCAGAATCATCAGATGTTGATGAAAAACACATTTTTTAACCTGTTCCTCGTTTCCTCGTTGTTCGTCTTCTTCATCTGATTTTTCTTCTTCGTTGTGTTTGGGAGATGCATTCAACAGGATCGCAAAGGTAAAAAAAAAAAACATTGAAAAAACTAACCGGGCGTCAAATTGGGACCTGCTTTTATGTACAAAATATGTATCCAGACCCCGCTTAAACATTCCCCCATTCCGACATGAGGTAGGCTAATTAATATAAATGTCATTACTAGGCTATTATCATCACAAGTTGCATTGCGAGTTTTCGCCTGCGACGAATTGATAACCACTGATTTCCATAGGCTATAGGCTATTTGTTTATTTTACAGGGGTAGCCAGTCAATCGAGGCTCGTTTTGATTTGAGACGGGGAGGGAGGATGAGCTCACAGCAGTTCACAATGCGCTGTATAAGACATAATGAGCTAAGCCCGGGTGCCAGGATGAAATCAAATGACTCAGGGATTGATTTGAAATAAATAAATAAACTGCACGCACACAGTCACACACACACACACACACACATCAGTGGCAGGATTGTGATCAGTGAAGCGGCTGGAGATCTGGTTTAGAAGGCTGTCGATTACGCTGCAGTGGACCACTCTGTACCGTGCGCAAACGTCTCCAGCTCCACGGATGCGCGGAGGGCCAACCAAAGCCTTGGTCTCTCCATAGACCTCAAACTTATCTTTTTCCTTTTCGATTGATCTGTGAAGCTCATCCAATCTGGCGAGGCAAAACTGCATATCGAAATGTTTGTTTTGGAGAATATCAAAGACAACATCCGAGTAAGAGAAGATGGCTTGGAAGGTTTTCAACCAAAAGCAGAACTCGAAGCTGTCAAGGAGGTTGATGTCAGCGCGGCTGACAGTGTCATCATCAAACTGTGCATGGTTTTCCACGATGTGCTCGAACACCTAGAAGAGTTATGCAAACAACTTAATAAGACCTCCAATAAAAACAGAATGTATTTAGTAGGCTACCTTTTTATTTTCTTTAATATTAATAGGCTGCCGCGGCTAGCCTACTATTCGTTCTTTAGCCTAGATCTTTTTATACAATTTAATTTATCACAACAACAACAACAACAACAATAATAAGCATTATTATTTCCAAACTTTCCTGAACAATAATTTTGTGCTCAAGCAAGGAATTAAACACCAAATAGCCTAGATGCCGTCAAGCCTGCCTATAGGCTGTTAGGCCTTTGGGGCGGCCTTACCGCTGTATAGGCTAGGCGGATGCGAATTTATTCAGTGATTGAATGAAGCAAATATAATCCGTGGCTATTAATTGCATTTGTACTGTTATTATTATTATTATTATTATTATTATTATTATTATTATTAACAATCATTATTATTTCGAAACTTTCCTGATCAATTATTTTGTGCTCAATCAAGGAATAAAACAACACCCAATAGATGCAGTTCCTAAATCCTAAACAGCCTATAGGCCGAAGCAAATAAAATCCGGGGCTATTAATTGAAGTTTTATTATTATTGTCATTATTATTATTATTATTATAATTATTCATAACAAAAATTAAAATAATAATACTACAATTATTATTACAGTAGTATTCCCACCTCTTTCAGTTCCTGTGTCTGCTCTGCCACTATCCGTGGCTATCCATGGTGCTGATCTTTGTGTGTCAGAAATGATTAAACTGTGGGTGATCGATTTTCCCAGCATCGATTGATTTGATTTCAGCACCATGGTGGCGGACAGCTCCCGTTAATGGAGTGAATCGGGGCTATCCGTGGTGCTGATCTGTCAGAAATGTAATCGTTTTATAAGGCTATGTTTTTGTTGTTCTTGTGGTTTGTTGGACTTTATGTCATGTTATAAACATTATTATTATTCTAAAAAATAGTATTTTTCTCCTCTTACATGTGTTAATGCTTGTAAGCCCCACTGTTGCGGGCATGTAGGCTATGTTGGCGAACCTAAACTGGAATGGTGGTACTAAAATGTGTCGTAATAGGGGCACGTCGGGCATGTCGTAATAGAGGCATGTCGTAATAGGGGGATGTCGTAATAGAGGATTGTCGTAATAGGGGTATGTCGGAATGGAGGTTGCCTCCCCACTGTACTGTTTCAGCACAGACTCCAGCATGTTGACTTTGCTGTTCCAGCGAACCTCACACTCTTGGATCACAGTGTTGGCCAAGCTTGCAAAAGCACCGATTCTCTTCAGAAAGGTAACGAGGCCTTTGCATGCATCCAGCATTTCCACCACATCTTTGATGCCTTCTGGAGCATTTCTCTCACTGACCGTGTGTCTCAACACCATGTTCAGTATGTGTGCAGAGCATGGGATCCAGTGGTACGGCCAGAGAGCAGCCTTTATGTTAGGGCCGCTATCGCTGACAAAGACAACTTTGTCCGCTGGTATTGCATAACCCCTCAACACACTGGTGATCTGGTCATGGACGTTGTCGCCGGTCTTTTTGAGATTGCAGTCAAATTCCACTGTAGCCAGAATCCGACTCTGCAGTTGCCACGTCTCCCCGGCGGCAATGTAGTGACTTTTCAAGGACTCTATATGCCCTTTTGTTGAACTCGTCTGTCCACATATCAGTGGTAACAGCAACTCCACCGACCTCGTCAAGCACTTTTAGTATGACTTCCCCCAGTTTGCTCTTCTCTTCAGCAGCGTGTTTTTTTGCCCTGTCACACACAGTCTGGCGATGTGGTATGACGGCTGCGGCATCAACAGCACCAAATTTAGCACCGATGGGCGGTATATCCGCTGTCAGCGCGGTTATAACCGCATCTCTAATGCACATGTACCAAAAACATATATATGGCGAATTTTTAAATGGTTATGCTGTATATGTTACCATATTTAATCATTATATATATATATATATCATTTATGCAAGATATAGGTGTTGAGCTTATATGACATACGCATATTAATATTTGTGCATGTCCATGTGCAGATAAATGACTGATGACATCATGACTGATGACATCATCTGATGTCACTGATGTGTTGTCACTGATGTGTTGGCCTGTGTCTCACAACCCCTGAGGCGTGCAGCAAACCTGTGTAGAGTGAGTGAGCTCCAGCCATGGGGGGTCAAAGGTCAAACCAGCAGGCCGGAAAAAGTGGCCCAGGCCCGGGTAGAGTTGATCCAGGCAGTGGGGTGGGGGCCTGGGTCTCACAACCCCCAAGGAGTGCACCATACCTGGGTAGAGTGAGCTCCAGGCATGTGGGGGTCAAAGGTCAAACCAGGAAGCCGAAAACAGTGGCCCAGGACCGGGTAGAAGTGATCCAGGCAGTGGGGTGTGTACAACATAGTAAAAGATCAGAGCATTATCATGTTCAGAATATGTTTTGCTCACATTGGACCAACTATGTCAGATGGTCTTAGGGCATAAGGGCATATTTTAGCCCGCTAAAGGCGTAACGACTCCAGATTTTGCACAGGTGATCAGTCCTCACGTCTAAACCAGTGTGCCAAATCTTGGCTCATTGCATCGAGCGGGGGCAGTATGATCGCAATAAAGGTGTTTTTCGTCCAGTTTTGGCTGACTTGACCACATTTAATGGCCGTGCGGACCGACTTCCTGTAAACACAACTCCAGCAAATTTGGCTCACAGCTAGGGCACCCTCCAAAGCCTACTGTGAGCAAATTCTAGCCAAATCGAAGCTACGCTCAGAGAGATAGAGCCCGGCACAGCTGACAAAGTCACAGAACTCATGAGAAATCCTGAGTTTTACAAAAACTTTACAATGCTGGGGGCGTAATACGCCTTTGGACACCATCCACAACATCCATTCTCGCTACAGGCTAACTACAATACCTACTCTAGACTCTCAAACAGTGTTTTCGGCCGTTGCTTCACCAATGGATTTTTAGAGAATTTCCTTATATGACACACATGTAGATTCTCCATGGTTGGGCCAAGACACCCATGTCACTGCTGGGCCTATGAGCTCCATGGCTGGGCCTAGACACCCAAAACTGACTGCTTTCTTTTTGCTCTTTTCAAACTCTCCCGCTTCATCTTATGACTCTGACTCCATTTCCTCATTCCCTCCATCCGCCAGCTTTCGTTTCGCGTCACCAGGCTCTCTCAGAGGGGACAGTCTTTGGTGCTACCTACTGTACCCGAGTGTGTAATATCAGGGCTTTACATACGTCTACATACTTCTAAAGAAAATGCTACAAAGGAGAAATAAATATATATCTGACGATATAATCCTGTATTTTTTTAAGAAAAAATAAAGAGCCTGGAAAAGTTCTCTTCATATAATATAATACAATAATTATATAATTATTGTAAAAATTGTAATTATTGTATTATTATTATTGTTGAATCTGTCCCACTATCTTGCCCCCCTTTTTGACTGAATTGGTTGTTTGATTGACTGTTTAATTTTATTTATTATTATTATTATTATTATTATTATTATTTACTAAATTACCATTATTATATTGACCTATTTCCAGTCCTGAACTATTATTACTGTTATGATTACTATTTTAATTACTATTATTATTATTAGTAGTAGTATAACTATGGTTATTATCATTATCATGATAATAACTGACATTTCTATTATGATTATTGATTACCCCCCCCCCCCCCCCCTTTGACTGGATTGGTTTATTTTTGATTGTTTGACTGTTTAATTTATTTCATGTTTTGTTAATTCATTTATTTACTAAATTACCATTATTACATTAACCTACCTTCTGTTCCGAACTATTATCATTAATATAAACTGTTTCCACTTTGATTATTATTATTATTATTGTAACTATTATGATTATTATTATTATTATTATTATTATTATATTTCTACTATGATTATTTATTGACCTATGTTTATTAATATTATTATAATAGCAAGTCACCACCACTATACCACTTTTAACAGTTATATATTATCTTAATTACATCCCCATCGCTTATTATAGATATTTTACACATAGCTATCAGTACGGTACTCATCTCCATCCATAATTGTACTTTTTACATTTTACACACAGTTTGTTTTTATACACAAACAAACCAAGATACTGTACATCCTGGTCGCTGCACTAGTACCTCCTCTGGTCGTTGGGGGCGCCTGTCTGGGTGGAGGGGAACTGGGGAGGTAGCGTGATCCTCCCACACGCTACGTCCCACCGGTGAAACTCACTCTTGGGTGAAAAGAAGCAGCTGGTGACTGCACATGTATTGGAGGAAGCATGTGCAGGTCCACCTACAGCCCTCCCCAGATCCGGCAGAGGGGGTGGAGCAGTGACTGGGACAGCATGTGTGTATGTGCATGCACGTGTACATATTGAATATCAAACATAGGCCTACATATTAAAAATAAAATAATGCTTTTATGATGATTTTGAACGTCGGTTCTCCTTTGCGCTGTTTTCCTCCCTCCGCTTGTGCTTCCCCCCCCCCCCCCCTTCCTGTGGTCTGGTTCGGGATTGGGGAGGCCAATGGTCATTTATATTATAACCCATATTATATAAATGAAAGCCCTAATGAAAAATATAATAATTAGTGAAAGCCCAGGTCGTTATATTGGTCGCGCAAGGGCAGCGTGTTGGGACGGTGGAGCAGTTGCCTTGAGCGTCAAAGATTACTTCTAGGGTTTACATTAGCCAAACCCTAAGTCGTTACATCTGTCGCACAAGGGCAGCGTGTTGGGACGGTGGAGCAGTTGCCTTGAGCGTCAAAGATTACTTCTATGGGTTTACATTAGCCAAACCCTAAGTCGTTATATCCGTTGCACAAGGACAGCGTGTTGGGACGGTGGAGCAGTTGCCTTGAGCGTCAAAGATTACTTCTATGGGTTTACATTGGAGTTTAGTTGGAAAGCCCAAGTCGTTTCATGGGTCGCTCAAGGGTACCGTGTTAGTAAACAAGCAACGCACAAGGGGCGTGACAAAGCGTCAATATGCTGCGCGCTCGGAGGGGTCATCCCTATGTTCCCCGGGTCCTATGTTCCCCGTTTTTGTGGGACCGGGGAACATAGAACCCCGCTATGTTCCCTGGGAGAGGTTAGGTTTTGGGTTAGGGTCTGGGGGAGGTTAGGTTTAGGCGTGGGGGGTGGGAGAGGTTAGGTTTTGGGTTAGGGTCTGGGGGAGGTTAGGTTCGGTCTCACAAAAACGGGGAACATAGGACCCGGGGAATATAGGACCCGGGGAACATAGGTACGCTCCCCGCTCGGAGTGAGAACGGGTTGCTGTCACAGTTCTGTGCTGTTGTCCCATTGGCCAAACCAGCGCTGTCACAAAGCGCATACTCTTGCCTTCAACTCTGGCCGCACTCGCCTCCTCCAAAGTGTTTTAGCGCGCATCGATGTGGATAATAGTACTACAAGTCAAGTTTGCCGACTGACTGCTGAAAGATGAAGCGGATTTATCCCTCTGGCAATTAAAAAAAGAAGAAGAAAAAACATGAAAGTGAACTGTCTGCGACGGGGTCATCCCTATGTTCCCCGGGTCCTATGTTCCCCGGGTCCTATGTTCCCCGTTTTTAACACTCTCCGTAACATTTGGGGTGTCTATCCGCTATGCCGACCACCCGCAATGCCGACCTTAGGTTTAGGCGTGAGGGGTGGGAGAGGTTAGGTTTTGGGTTAGGGTCTGGGGGAGGTTAGGAAGGGTTCTATGTTCCCCGGTCCCACAAAAACGGGGAACATAGGACCCGGGGAATATAGGACCCGGGGAACATAGGTACGCTCCCGTCTGCGACAACAGCAGGTAGGCGAAACCAGCTGTTAGCTATGCTAAGTCGGGCTAGCCAAGTGTTGACGTCAGTGGGGCAGCTGATCTTTGTTTACATTCGGACCTAAAAGAGGAAGCTGCCTGTCGAAGCATTGACAGTGATTAGTGAAATGTCAGACAGCTCATGGTGGATAGTGGAATATTTGCTGTCTAAAAGACTAGACCTAAAATGTGTTCACTCAGTCACCTCTGTTACATTGTTGTCACTTCAGCAATGTAATGTTAGCTTGACGTGCTTACGTAGTTTGCAATGCATATCAGTGTCTCTCTGTAGTCTGTCTATAACAGTGTTTGTTTGCTAACCCAGCTAGCTGCGCAGGGCATGTATGCCACTGCCAGCCACTTGTACTCTCTCACCAAGTTTGATAAACGTCAACATAGACTGCTATAGTATATATAACCACGTTGTGCCTGCACAAAATGATACTAGCAGTTGCATTTAGCAACTTGTTGGGACCAGGCAGAAAAATCAGCATTGCACTGCTCATGGATGCTTCGATGGATGAGAGACAGACAGACGGATAGACAGATGGATAGATAGATAGATAGATAGATAGATAGATAGATAGATAGATAGATAGATAGATAGAAGATATACTCGGAGAGGAAATTATATTCATAGTTGGGGGTGGTGCACACAAAAAAGAAAGACACAATACAAAATAATAGAGAAACACAAACAATAAGGTCCAAAAATACTAATGCAAGATGGAAAGCAATGGATTTACAGTGACTAGATAGCTATTGATTAAATATTAAATGGATATTAAATCCTAACCATATTATGGATGAACATTGCTCATTAAATTATGACCATCAAGTATTCAGCCAAGCCATAGTATAAAAAGTATTTTAGATTTGAACATGTAGGCTATTTAACAGGAAATCTGGGGGAGAGCAGTTTGAACAGGGTCAGATGCAACTGATAAAATTGAGAATAGTGGTGTTGTTAGGGATGTCCCGATCACCTTTTTTTGCCCCCAAGTCCGAGTCAGAGTCATATGATTTTGAGTATCTGCCGATACCGAGTCCCGATCCGATATTTCTCCAATGCATTAAGAAGAAGAAAGGAAAAAAAGCATCCAAGTTGTTCCTTACGTTTTTTTTTTTAACCAACCAATATGAAATCTTTGTAATATGGCTCTTTTCACAACTCAGTGCAGCATTGGTTTTAAACCAAGTAAAATAATAATATATTAAATAAAATATATTTTAAATATATTCTCTTAATAAGAAAACGAAAATATGTCTTTAAAATAAAAACTCTTAGCAATCCCAGTTAGTGCAGAGGTAGCTTAACATTCATTCACAGAACAGGAATCAAAACAGAAATCTCAATTACACTTCACTTCACGATCAAGTGCAGGTCTTTTTTTTAGGAACACCAACATCTCTACCCTGTCAGCAGAGAGCCGGTTCCTTTTCTCATCAAGGATGTTTGAGACTGCACTAAAGAGTCTCTCACTGCCCACAGAGGTGCAGGGGGCACAGAGAAACTTGGTTGCAACAGCAGCCAGAGAGGGGAACTGATTAGCATGTGCTTTCCAGTAGTGTAGTGGATTGCTTTTCCTCGGCGTGGTTTGCTCTGAGAGGTAGGTCTGCACCTGGACATCTGCTGATGTGGTACTCACGGACCGGGTTGCTGACTGTCTCTCTTCTAAGATCTCATCAAAGGCACTGCGCAGGCTGGTGCTTGCTTCTTGACGTGGTGCCTCCCAGAGGAAAGAAAAATCGGAATTGAGATCTCTTCAATCTCTCATTTGTTTCTCCTAGACAGAAATGAGATAAGTGTGGTACAAAAAGGAGATTACTGCTTAGGTCTCATGTTTCTCGTTTTTTTCTCCCGAGAAACAGACTTGAGCATGTCTCAGATCAGCCTCTGTTGAGCTATACAAGAGATCTCAAAAAAGTCTTAAATGATGTTCAAATTAGTCAGATTTTTGCATCTCAAACTTTGCTCAGACTGATATAAAAGAGAGCTCTCTACATAATCTCATTTAAATCCCATTTCAGACTTTTAGATGCATCTCAAATTGGACTCAGTCTGATCTATCAAAAAGGTCTCCACACAGGCTTGAATAGTTCTCATGTTCATTGCATTTCATTTGCCTCAATTTAATGTTTAAATTATGTGAAAACATTTTATTTAATTAAATAATTCTGCACACTAGGTTGCATTTTTGTTTTCTTGCTTTATTTCATACAATTTGCATATTCAGAAATCATTAGCTGTCCCAAGTATCTACCATTCTCTACTTATAATATGGTGTTTTCACATACATTTATGAGACCCTGAACACTTAAGATTAATAAAAACAGTTGTAACAAATAGTATTCACAATGAAAACCAACTCTAATCTAATTACAGTTCTTGGCCCTTGTGCGATTAAAGTCCGCTTAAATTTGTGTCTCTTGGGCAGTAAAAAGTCCACTTGCTGTTTGCTTGCCGATGGTTAGCCTAGCCACCACCACCACCAGCTATTCCCAGGTTACCAGGTTGCTAGAGATTTCCAAAGCTCTGAAGCACCAGAGAGTTATTCGGCTCTAATTGACATTAAAATGGTAGAAAAAGACGCACTAAAACACTTAGTAAAAGAAAACGGGAGCTTCAGCTTATTTCAGACAATTTGCATATTCAGAAATCATTTGCTGTCCCAAGTATCTACCATTCTCTACTTATATGTTGTTTTCACATACATTTATGAGACCCTGAACACTTAAGATTAATAAAAACAGTTGTAACAAATAGTATTCACAATGAAAACCAACCCTAATATAATTACAATCTCTTGAGGATCAAGATTCAGCTGTGATGGAATTCAAACAAGCATTCAGAAGTGCAGTATGTTAACAGGCGACACCAAGACAGTGTTGTGCAGCTTTAAATACTTCAAACACTAATAGAACTTTTAAGTCTATTCTAAAACATACACAGCATTTGCTGGCCCTATCAATACAGTAACATTTGCCATACAGTGCCTGCACTCCTATTGGCTAGTGTGTGCTCAATCATAACTCTCGGACAGTTTAACTGAGCGGGGGCAGTCTTGCAGCAGACTGTGATTTGCACTTTCAAGTGCTCACAGGGCAGGTATTTGGTGTGCATTGTTCTCAGTTGCCCAAATGAACAAGACAAAGGAGAAAACGCACCAGAGTTTGATTTAGGGTGGGGCAATATACAGTAGCAACATTATAATATGAGACCAGATATCGCCTTAGATTTTGAATATCGTAATATGGCACAAGTTTCTTTTCCTAGTTTTAAAGGCTGCATTACAGTAAAGGGATGACATTTTATGAACTTACAAGACTGTTCTAGCTGCTCTATTATTTCCCTTTACCCACTTAGTGATTAAATCCATATTACTGAGGTTTATTTATCAAAAATCGAAATCTCATTGTGTCAATATTTTGTGAAAGCACTGATAGTCAGCGAAGGAAACCCAGTCTTTCCATGTTATTTTGATCAGTCTTGTTTTAATAAAAGTGCTAATGACATCTCACATGTGGAAATACCGCGACTACACACAGTGCCTAGCCATGCAGGTGGTAAAGGGTTCAAGCTCTGAATAACAGAGTTGTTGGCCTTGTGCGATTAAAGTCCGCTTAAATTTGTGTCTCTTGGGCAGTAAAAAGTCCACTTGCTGTTTGCTTGGCGATGGTTAGCCTAGCCACCACCACCACCAGCTATTCCCAGGTTACCAGGTTGCTAGAGATTTCCAAAGCTCTGAAGCACCAGAGAGTTCTTCGGCTCTAATTGACATTAAAATGGTAGAAAAAGACGCACTAAAACACTTAGTAAAAGAAAACGGGAGCTTCAGCTCTAAGTGCCAGCGTGGAGCGTCTGTGAAACAGATAGTGCCACAACTGTTTTCTCTAACCAACATGAAAAATAACCGTGATAAGCTCGTGGATCAGGATCCTGACTGGGAAAATAAATGGTGATTTGATATTTTGCCATATTGCTCACCTTTAGTTTGATTGACTTGTCTATGACTCCATGTACTGTCTAATCCCTCTCCAGTGTGTTTGGGAAATGTGCAGCAAACACGATACCAGGCATGGAACACAAATCTATGAACATTACCTTGGCCAAAATATTCTCAAGTGCTACAACTGTCCTTTTTACCGGAGTTTCCAGTAAGCGCACAATGTGAAAACATGTACCACCTGTTACAGCATCCCATAGAAGATGGGTGCCTGCACATGAGAATTCATTCAGAAAAGCAAATTTAATCTCATTTGGAGATTCATCCGTTTCTTTGTAAGAACAAAAAAATGCAATCTGACCATATTTCAACTGCATGTCATCATAAAATGTCACAGTGTAATTGTTCCTTATTTTGTCTTTGACATACTGCTTTGAGCTGTACACAGTTCTGCCAATGTGAGCTCTTCTGAATGTTTTGACTACATGACTCCGTGAGCTGTGACCAAGACATTTTTCAAAGGCAGACAGATCATCTGCTCCAAGAGACAGATCACAGGATGCACCAATCAGCATCACTTTGCTGACGACATCACCTGCTAGACCACCACAACTGTTGTTACTGCTCATTCTAGCTAACAGCTTAGCAGCTACATTATCTGGGTTTATGGTTTGAGCAATCGTTGGGAGACACTGTATGAGCTTTACAGCATTAACCATTTGCATTGGGATATTCTGGGTCCCATGAATAAGACGAAGTATATGTCCATTTTTGTCCTCAAAATGAAAGCAAGAGTGTGTCCACAAAGGTCCAAGAGCCCTAACGCTATCTGCTAAATGCACAAGCAAGTGTACATTGGCTGTTAGGTATCGCTCACCATAAAGGCTACGTATCTGGGAACAAAAATTCCACAGAAGTCTCTCAGCATGATCTATTTGTGCAGGCGTTATTGACTCCATCAAAAGAATGAATATTGCCTCACTAAGAAGCAGGAAGTGATTGTAGAACACATCTCCCAGAATTCCCCAGAACACAACAGGCCCAAAGGACAACAAAATGGACCGGTACTCAGAAGCTTTAAAGTACATTCGGTGAGAAAATACAGAGCGTGGATATCGTGTCGAAGCGGGGGGCTGAATTTCCTTCATGCGTCTGTCTATTTCATGTACTGACTTGGCCATGCTAAAAAGTTGTCTGGAGAATTCTGAGGAAAACCACAGAAACATCAAAAGACGCATTACCCCTAGCAGAACAGAGTGCATGTAATCAATGCTGGTGCCAGAGATCAAATCATAGCTGTCTAGTTTGCCAAGCCAAGTAGGACCTTTTACCCCATGCACATTGCTTTTTGTTTCATAGGCCTTCTTAGCATCATCCATGTACCTCTTGTGGGTACGAGGGGGCCCTTTCGGATCTGCTTCTTGAAAAGGAAAGGCATGTACATGCCCCCTTAGCCCAGTTTTTACTGTCTGACCAGGCTGTTCACACTTTAAACACCCAAAGTGCCCATTAAACTGTACTGCATTCAGTACTATTGCTTTAGCTGGTAAATCACAAGTCCCTGCAATGGTCAGAACTTTGCATATGAAAGGCTCAGGGGCTCCAGCATACTGGACAAGAACGCCATCCCTTTCAATTTTGTTGAGGGTTTCACACAGCGGTTTAAGAAATGTTAGCATATCTGGCTTTGAATCCCCAAACCAAAGGCCTGCAAAGATCATGTTTTCACGTTTTGTACGTTCCGCAAAACTTAGTTCATTTATGATACAATAAAACGGCCAAACAGAGAATTTAGAGGACTTGAAGATAGGTATTCCGTCTGTGTTCCACATCAAAGAGATGTTTCTCGAATCACTTAGTGGTCCACCGTGAGTTGTGAAACTCTGGTATATTTCTCCGTCATATATTTCCTCTATGTTGTCGCAACCTTTCTTTTGACGTCTGAACCTGAAATTCAATTTTTCCTCAAAACCAGTCTTAGCAAACAAGGACTTCAACTGTGCTTCGACTGGAACCTCAATGAAATATGAAGCTGACCCCTCCGACACCACACTAGCTTCACAAGCTGGACAATGGGTGTCATTACTCTCGACAGACATAAAGCACTTTTTGCAATATTTGTGCAAAAGTAACGAGGAGGAAGCTGAGCAATCAAAAAACTTTTTGAATTTCTGCAAATTCTTAAGACACTCTGTCTGCAGTTCAGCCGGACAGTGAAGGGTAATCAGTGCTAGTAAGTCACTTAAAGCCTTACCTGTAATTTTATGTCTGTTTGCAAATGTCATTATAAGCAAAAGACTCTCAGCAACTGAAATTGGTGCATTTCTGTAGAGTGGACAAGGCCTGTCTGTCTGTCTGATCATCAAATGGAAGCTCATCATCAAAAGCCCATGCCTCAACAAATTCAAGGAGTTGGTCATCGTGAGTGGAGTCTGTGGGATCTAACTGTTCAAAATCAGAATCTGCATCATGGTCCCATTTATGAATCTCCCTTGTGCAGTCTTGTGATATTAGAAATATCTCATTGATGGTAATGAGGTCAGGTCCATTCTGCTCTGAAGCACCTTCAATGTAAGGAGAAGTGCTGCTCTCCGGACTGGAAGGGCTGGAGGCATCTTGTTCACTACAGGACGGATCTGGTCTCTGGCTTGTTGGTCCTGTTTAGAACAGAGGGGGAAGTCACAATCTTCACAAGATCCAGCAGTTAGCGGTCAGAAATATATAGGCTAAGGCTGCATAAATATGTCAAAAATAAATGAAGTACATTTGCCATGCAAATTTCTGGCAGTGTATTAGACAGACAGACAGACAGAAAGAAAGACACACACACAGTATAATGTTGAGACATGTCACCTATAGGATGTGCGATTAAACGTTTAAACAGCCCCACCTCGCTAGTCGGCACGAGAAAATACTAGTCGGCTAAACTAATAATAACTCCATTAATAATGTACAATGCCAGACAGTATACATATGTAAACTGTCTAACAGGGGGAAGCCCCCGCACCCGCTCGTGTGCGATATAAACAGACCAGTGTAGTGAAAATGGGACCAGACAGATAACATCTTGTAAAACCAGTGCGATTTGTCAGTTTGATCTTGAAAATTTAAATAAGGTTGTATGTAGGCTGTGTCAGATAAAACTGGCATATAACCACTCGACTGGACAGCAATGCGTATCCACGTTCGGCACAGGCCTATGGACATTAACCTGCAAGGATATCAGGCTGCTGGGTAGTCAGCCACATTCTGCAAACCAATATGACATTGTTTGGCGTGAAAAGATAACGCAGCTCATTACGGCATTGAATGACTGTGCAAGATATGCCTCCACTCAACTCTGCTGAAGGCAAATGCTTCCTAAAGTTAATGGACTATATTGAGGCCGAATACACAGTGTGTCGCTACTCGGTACCACATCTGCTCGGGCTACCATATCTACTCAGGTGAACGGGATTTTTGTATGGGGATTTTGGTTAAATGCTTCAAAGAAAGTCTGTGGTGAACAAAAGTTAATTAAATGGCGAACTTCGTGTTCAGCAAGATAATCTTTACGAATGAGGACCACTTTTATGATTTTTTAAGTGTTTTGTGAAAATCACAAATCTTTTTCAGTTTTGAAATCATATTTTACGCTTCGTCATGAAAGTGGTCCTCATTTGTGAAGATTATCTTGCTGAACACGAAGTTCGCCACTTCATAAATTTTTGTTAGGCAGACCTTATTTCATGTCTTTAACCGAAATCCCCATGCAAAAATCCCATTAGATCTGGTAGCCTGAGCAGATGTGGTACCGACAGTCATGTTTTGTAATGTGCAATGCTCATAATAAATGGCACAAAGTGCCGCACAATATTTTGTGACTAAAGAGCGTAATTAATGGTTTCAAATGGCTTTGAAATACATACAATATTTGTTTCATGATTTTAATCTTGTAGATTAAATTGTGCACAATTGAGTGTTTGCTTACTTGCAGACTATTCTAAAATTAGACTAAGAACAAAAAGGTTGAAAACGGCTAGTTGACAGGGAAATTAGTCACTTTAGAACATCACTAATGTCACCATAGTGAGGTGAGACAATTTTTTTAAATAGCGGTATATAAGACAAGCATTAAGTACCTGGACTCTGCTCTTCATGGGGGTCCTGTTGAAAGGTACCTGGACTCTGCTCTTCAGGTGGGTTCTGCTGAAAGGTACCTGGACTCTGCTCTTCATGGGGGTCCTGTTGAAAGGTACCTGGACTCTGCTCTTCATGGGGGTCCTGTTGAAAGGTAAGATAGAAATGTAGTTTTAACATTCTAGTTCTAACACATTCAGTCAGGAAGACTATAATCTGCACTTCACACTTCCTCAGTTCACTTCTTTCTCCACCCTTCAATCTACTCTCACACTCAAAATAAGCTGTCAACTTCCGGGCTTCAATTGAATAATCAGCTGTTTGCCGCGTGGTCTCTTTTAACCAATAGCATAGCGTCACATCACCTCTCACCCCACACACCTCCAGTGTAGCTTATCACATTGTTTCTCACCCCCCATTGTAAGCCAATCACTTGGCAGCGGTCTTCTTAAATATGCTTTTAAGTCTCATTCAGCCTCTCAAGACCACTGCTGTCTGTCTCGAACCCTCCTCCTCCCCCTCTCCTCCCAGTCTTCGCAGACCTATCAGATTATTCAGTCGGAAGAGTCTCATCATGAGTCTCGAAGGAGAGGCATCACCATCACCACCACCAGTATGTAGACTCTGGGGGATATATCTGGATGCTGCTCTGGGCTGATGCAGATCTATCTCAATATCTCCCTGTGGTGCCTAAGCGCCAAAGACTAATAACAATACCTTATTCTCATCATACTTTCTGTAATGCATCATTCACTTTATTGTAATAAATATTATTTTATTCATTCACTAGTCTCTCCTGATTGAAATGGACTACATGTATGATATTAACTGCTAAGTTCAATGTCAAAGCTTCAAAACCAAGTCTTTGATACACATCAACAATATAGCCAATAGCTAGCAGTCACTGAAACGCATCTTAAAGCAAAAAATATAGAAATCATATAAACTTTGACAACTTATAGCCTATCATATAGACTTTGTAGGAGAAAGAGAGCCAGCACACAAAAATGTCCTTTCGTTGAGTTTATTCCAGCTTGACACCAGGTACAGCACACGGACGTTTCAGCCTAACGGCCTTCTTCAGCGTGTGGTCGTGAAGGCCGTTAGGCTGAAACGTCCGTGTGCTGTACCTGGTGTCAAGCTGGAATAAACTCAACGAAAGGACATTTTTGTGTGCTGGCTCTCTTTCTCCTACTAAGTATCTCCTGTGCCATGCACCGAAACTTTAAAAACACCGGTGAGTGTGCTCGCTGCTGGCTTATGCCAGTTTGTTTGAATATCATATAGACTTTGACAACTTATCATATTACAATACCTGTGTGGACCATTTTTAAACACTCACCAACACACTTCTTCTATAACGTTTGGAGGTTTTGTCCTCTCTCACTTTTGTCCTCCATCGTTGGTTGGGTCTTTGTGTCATATTCCAAAAGGCATAAATTAACACAGCCTCAAGCAAAACTTAATGAAGGCCACAGCACTGGAGCACCTAAATGGATTGGAAGTTGGAGAAGCCTTATTAATGTTTTGTCTGCATCTGTGTTATTTCCTGCCTTTAAGACACAAAATGGCCACTGTGAAAAGGTCTATTGGGTCACCTGACCAAACTTTTCATAAAAGGTCTTAATTTAGCATCTCAAAAGCTGAAGACAATTCTAGGTCTTTTTACACATTTAAAAAGAAAGTCAGAATTAGCCAAACTATAACACATTATTGAAGGTATAAACAGGTGAACCAAGTTACCTCTTCTTGGAGGGAAAGAACTGGGGACTCTGGGGTGCAGGACTTCCTTCTCAGCAGGCACTCTGTTGACAGCAGGACATTATGATCATTATGCTGTACTTGCCAGTCACCCCACATGGAATGACGTATTTGATGACGTCTCCCACCCCTCCCACCCATGGATTGTATTATAAGAAGGAAATACACCCATATACAGCTCTTAGTGGCTTCTGAAGAAAAAATGACCCCATAAAAAAACATTTGATAATTAAAAGAGTCGTTTTATACTTTAAGTGACACCCGGAAAAGATTCCACTGGGTTTAACAGCTGCCGGGATCCCCATGCAAGTGAATGGGAATTTTCCTTTCTGGGCTGCATGGCGTCACGTGACTTGCAATACAGAGCTTCGCCACCATGTTCAAATGGCTTCACAGCCCAGTGCTATTCGGCTTAATTTGGACATGGCTCTGGGATTATAGGATGAGCTTTTGTGGGGCGGGCAAATTTCAGAACCAATGGCAGAGGTCTGTGCATTTCCTGCTGGCGCGTGTGTAGTTTCAGTTAAATCCAGATAGTGCTGTGAATGGATCTGCTGCTACTGTTTCTCCCTTCTCCCCCTCCCTTCTCAAGTCAAAAACACCAGCATTTGGATATTTCCCAGAAACCTTTGAGCTTTTCTTAACTTTTTAGATAAGATAAGATAAGATAAGAAAAGAAAACCATCAAATCTGGCTAAAACGTTAGATATTGTAGCGAACCAGAGTTACACATAATGTGGTGAGCAATAGAAGTGTCTCGGTTGCAGATAGGAACTAATGTGTGGGAGTGTTACTGGGGGGGAACACTATGCTGGTGGGAGACTTCCGGGGGAGACAGAGCATGCATGTGTCAGTCTCCAGATACCGCCAAAGAGAGAAGCAGCTAGCTAGCTATGTGCGTGACAACCGCCAAGAGTTGTAATATGACTAACTGTGAATAAAGAACCCTGTACCAGCAAGAAGCCTCTGATTCTCTAAATACCAGGAACGCTACAATATAAATAGTATTTATTTTGTAACACAACATGCAATTCTGGAATATTTGAATATTGGACAAAATTAAATGGAAACCCTAAGAGAAAGACACATACATCGATGCAGTGGGATAACGTCATTGCCATGGGCCCTATTGTTATAGAAAATATGGACTCACTCATTATTTTTTCGTCAGGCAGATTGTTGTCTATTGTGCCCCCGAAGGACCCAAGATGTAAACAAGAGCCATGCGCTACGTGAAGGTTTATTCCTCCAGCTCCATATATGGTCAATGATGTCATCAGAACCTCACAGGAGATTCCGCTGACACATGACACCAATCCACTGAATCTAGTAAACTAAACTTAAAGCTATATCATTTGTTAGCCTAGTAAGCTAGATCAATACAAGTGCTGACTGCATAATACAGCATGGAAGTTTATTTGGAGTGGCACTGCAGCAGAAACCGTAAGTAGGCCTACGTTATGGCTCCCCAAAGCGAGACTCGCTCTTCATGGGCCCTTGACAGCTCTGGGCCCCGGTCCACCGCACCACCTGCACCGTGAATCCTTACGCCAGTGCATCGATGAGGTGTATATATACCTCTCGCACATACGTGATAAGTGGGAGCTTACATAACATGTTTACACTGTGCTATCCACTCCAACAAGACTAGCTTACTTGACGCGCACTTTTTCAATATAAGTGCGCGTATAAAGTGCGCGTATGCAATGCATGTATGCAATTGTTTCATTCTGGTCCGTCTTGTATTAATGACCCTACAGAATGGACGGTTAAAGCATTGACTCTTGCTTACTTTAAAACGTTTATTGTAACAGACATATATAACATAAACATAACGTTTGCTCTAGTCTAGCCTAGCTGCTGTACTCCTCAGTATCCGACTGGTGTGTCACTGTTATTGTTCCCCCGAACAACATGCACTAGGAACTAACAATCCTATTGTTACAGCATTGACTTTACATGATGTATATTTATGTCGCCTGTGCTGGGATGTGCAGGAGCAGCAAGTAAAAGTGATCAAACTAAGCCTGTCCTGAATGAGCCTTGTTCATTAATGTGAAAGTTAGCGTTAGCATAGTCCCCCTTCATTCGCTTGGGGCTGGGGCTAGTCTGGTGCAATATTTGTTATTTAGAGCTCTACAATGTCATCATTTAAAACACTTACCTTCGTATGTAGTAGTGGATGATGAACATTAACCTTGGGTGCTCCTAAAGTTTATCGTCGCCAACAAAGTCTACAACGAAAAGGTGTAGCGTAGCGTTAGAAACTTGCTAAAACTGTGGACTTTGATGTGGGTTTTGCAAAAACAGTCTTCCGCATTTTTCTTCCTTTGGCGCGCACTGGGGCGCAGACCTTCTAGAAGAGCCTGGTGACGCGAGGTTACGCAGACCACCTCATTGGATACGACCGCAGCTGGACCGCCTCTCCAACCGAATCTTGAACGCCATTGGACACCAAAGCGGAACCTGCCTGTCGCTCTCTCTCGCTCTCTCTCTTGCTCTCTTTCACATAGGCGGCAGCTGGCGCGTGTGAAAAATGAAGAGAAAAGCTCCACAAAGTCGCGGGAAAAGGTATGGCAAGTCAAATTTAGCACATGAATATAGTTTGTTAAAGGTTCAAAGTAATTATGAGAATGTTAGTGGTGTTAAGGACAACGCATCCTGCAGCTCTGCTGTCAAACGCGTTGCGAACAGCTACTAGAGGCCTCATGTTACCACGTTGATGCTAGTTTGCGCTAACTGGCTAAATAGCTAACGCTACAGCCATCACAGTGTACTTGCTGGGCCCCTAGCATTGTCGGCCACAATAGGGCACGAGGCACCGGGGACAGCTTGTCCCAGAGGCGAGTTCCTATACCCCATTTCGCGGAGCTAACATGCCAATGTTTGCTGGAGGGTAACGTTAGCTGTGTCACTTCCGACTGTGCCAAACCCTAGCTAGCATTAGATGGAGGCTAGCTGTATACAGACAGTCGTGCATGAGGGTGCTGAGCACAACAGTTTAACGTTAGTGTGGTTATTTATTCAGGGATGTAAACTGTGAAGTGGTGTGAAAACATGTGAACTAAGCATTAAGCTCAAAACACACATGCTGTTGCAGCGCTGGTGTGTGTACTCAAACGTCCCCCCCAAGGTCGGTATAGGTCTGTAGCTAAACTAGCTGTGCATAGCTAATCATAGAAGGTTGCCTGCTTGTACTAATAGGGTGTAATTAGCTGAATAGCTGCCATGTGGCTATTTGGGTGCATACACTCTGATTAATTAATATGTCTGCTATTAATCACTCCCCTCCCCTCAATTTGTAATGTTTCAATGGATTTTACTTGATCCACAGCATGGCAAACCCAGCTGGGAAAAAGGACTTGCCTAAGAGACAGCGCCTTCCAACACAGAAAATGAAGGACCGAGAAATGGACAGCGAACCAGACCCTAAAATTAGCCGAAATGACCAGGGTAAGTGTGTGTTTTTAACCGTTTTATTATGTATTTTATATTTAGTAATTTGTTTAATTACAACCCAAATGTGAGCAGCCGAGCACACTCGCAACAGGTGCAGTCACACACACATACACACTCACACCCAATCGTCATGTGTGCGCGCACACACACACGCCCCCAATTGTCATGTATGTGTGCAGAGCACATGCATATTTCCGCACGTCTTTCAACTCGCATCTGTTCTTCGCCTCAATCGCCTGTCATCCGACCTTCACTGTCAAAACATGTAAGGTAAGCAAGCTACGTAATTAACGTGCTCTGATTCAGCTTTTGAAAGATGAAATAACTTAATTAGCGATTACACGGTTAATAATGTGAAGTGCTTTGGTCCTAACTAATGTTACATTGACTTGACAAAAATTACTTACCAATTGCTTCATTTGCGGTCTCCTGTCGGCTTGGATCAACTTTCACTCTCACACACGTCCATGTCAGCACCGGTTCCAACTTCGATTATTTCCAATATGCCCTTCAAACTGCAGCTTTTATGAGTTGGATTAAGTTAAAATGATAAACTAGCTAGCTTGGTGAATACGAGTGAACAAGACTTTGAACGCTGGCATTTTATCTCTCTCTCTGCTTATTGCCTTTCCAGCGATTAAATGCTACCATGACTAGTGACTACTATCTGGCAGGTTGCGGTCAACTTTTTGAGTAGAAATCGCAAATGGCTCACTTTTTGGCAGCATTGTCACTCCGATTGGCTACACTACGTTAGCTTGTTGTTTAGGGACATCTGGTGGTTGAGACATTTATTTTTTCATCATTGTAAAAACCACACCACAGTAAAGAGGCTGTGTAATTTGATGTTTTCCTCATACATCTAGCCTCTTTAATTTGTTCAAAGTGAACCATGTTTTAAAATACATACTACAGCATGCGCTAGGACGCATCAGTGATGTTATCTGGTCGTAAGGTGTTTCGGGTCTCTCATCATACACCATATTCCCAGCCAGGTAAATTCCAGTACCATTGTTCCCAGAATAAAATGTTACCTTATCAAATTCCCATGTGAAGTGTTCTATATCATATAAAACACGGCTACTGACTGCCTTTCCGAAGCCCTGCCACTCCGAACGTTAACTTCCATTATTCGGACTGGCGGTCGTTCACCTTAGAAGCCACAATGCCGACCTTAGGTTTAGGCGTGGGGGTGGGAGAGGTTAGGTTTTGGGTTAGGGTCTGGGGGAGGTTAGGTTTAGGCATGGGGGGAGGTTAGGTTTGGCGTGAAAAACGGGGAATATAGAACCCGGGGAACAGAGACATGATCCCTTTCTGAGTGCCGATATTTCGGAGTGGCAGAACGTCGGAGTGGCAGCACGTCGGAGTGGCAGCATGTAACCATAAAACACATACATCACTTATCTTCAATCTCCCAGGTCCCACGTGAAATTTTGGGGAGAGCAGGGGGGGGGGGGGGGGGGGGGGGTAGAGAATAATTTTTTTTATTATTATTATTATTTTTTTGCAATTTCTTAGAGCCGCCAACTAAAGCTTCGGGAGCTGCGCAATGAGGAACTAGGATATCAACAATAATTGTTTTATCTCAATTATCTTGTTTTCATAATTGTGGGAAGCTGAAGTTGAGATTAAAATTTGATTAATTTCACAGCCCTATATATTAGCCTTTGAAAGTGTTCTACCCAGACTGTCAGTGGTCCTCCTCAGGATGCCTTTTCCTTTATTGAAATTTCAACATGTCAGAGAGGAACTCGGTCACCATCTCCTTCACACGGTACACTGTCAATCACTCTATTAATACTATTGATCTTTCTGTTTTGCTTTCTTTCAGGCCTCTTTGTTTTTTTAACATTCGAGGATTGCTACACAGCCAAAATCTTCAACACCTCTGACATCATGAAGGAGGGTGATGTGGCGATTGCTAGCTTCAAAGACTTGACACAAGGAGAAGTGGTCCTCGCCAAATGGTCCGACCAAAAATTCTATACAGCTACAGTGAACTTCATTGGCTCCGACTGTGTTGATGACAAGAAGAAGGGTGCAACAAAGGACACCAGAAGCCATGATGTAGCTGCTCAGAGGTTCTACTACTGTGACCGTCCATCACCGTCTTCAGAAATTCTACATACCTCTCCACTTCCACTGCCTTTGGACCTTTCTACCTTTTCACCGCCTCCCGGCCAATCTGCCTTTCAACCTGCACCTGCATCCAGCCAATCTGCCTTTCAACCTGCACCTGCATCCAGCCAATCTGCCTTTCAACCTGCACCTGCATCCAACCAATCTGCCTTTCAACCTGCACCTGCATCCAGCCAATCTGCCTTTCAACCTGCACCTGCATCCAGCCAATCTGCCTTTCAACCTGCACCTGCATCCAGCCAATCTGTCTTTCCACCTGCACCTCCATCCAGCCAATCTGCCTTTCAACCTGCACCTGCATCCAGCCAATCTGTCTTTCCACCTGCACCTCCATCCAGCCAATCTGCCTTTCAACCTGCACCTGCATCCAGCCAATCTGCCTTTCAACCTGCACCTGCATCCAGCCAATCTGCCTTTCAACCTGCACCTGCATCCAGCCAATCTGCCTTTCAACCTGCACCTGCATCCAGCCAATCTGTCTTTCCACCTGCACCTCCATCCAGCCAATCTGCCTTTCAACCTGCACCTGCATCCAGCCAATCTGCCTTTCAACCTGCACCTGCATCCAGCCAATCTGCCTTTCAACCTGCACCTGCATCCAGCCAATCTGCCTTTCAACCTGCACCTCCTGGTCAGTCCCAATGGAACGGTCCTGTTTACATGGATTTGGATCAGCAATGGAACGGACCCATTCCACATAACCCAACTCCCAGGGAATCCTTTCTTGGGATGTTAGTCCCTGTGGTTCCTCAGCAAAGTCCGTCATCCTCATCAGATGATACTGAAATAATCGACCGCAGTCCACTGACCGAGCATGGAGAAGTTTCCTCTGATGGTGGATCAAGTGCAGAAGGGTGGCAGCCATGTGAAGCATGCAGGCATGAAGTCGCAAAGCTAGTGGAGGATAAGAAGAAACTGACTGATCTGCTGTCCAGTATCAGTAAGTTGATCTATTGCCTGTCTGTTCTTTTTTGATAAAATAAAAGTGTTTACAAGGGTTCAAATTCAAGTTAATTATGAAGATGTGAAAACTATATGTGGAGCAAATAATTAAACTACATTTGTGTGCTTAGAATATCTATTTATAAATTTCAAGTGTAGTCTAGGAAGGTAAATGCAAATGGAAATTATATATTAAAAGAATATTGTAGATTATAAGGAGTGTAAAGTAGAAAAGCAGCTGTATTGGCATGGACATAAGGACTTAATACTCAAATCAACAAGCGCAAACCTTTTAGACCACGCCAATTTTTTGCTCTAAAAGTTCTGAGAGATGAGGGCAGCTGAAGTGAAGCAGTTTGTACCCGTAGGATCTACATAAATATCAGTAAATATCAGTACAGACATGCATACACACACACACACACACACACACACACAAACAAGAGTAATAAAATTAGTCACCATGATAGTCGTCAGCATGCATAGTGGTTAAATATTCCAGGCTTGATATCTTTTCATGTGAGCGGTTTTTATTGTTGAGATTTTGCCAACAGGATGAGTTGTTGATTACATTTGGAAATGGAATTTAATTTTGAGATGTAGGGATTGCCATTGTTTTGCAAATACTTACAGTAGGTGAATCACGTTTTTCTTTAATTGCAGGCATTGAGCAACTTCAAGGTCTCCAGGTCTTCCTTGACAGCGTCGGGGAACTCAAGAACGGAGCCAACAACGACATTCCAAGCTCCGGTGTTGGACAGCAGGAGCTCTATCCAGGTACGGATGCAACGATTATAGATTTTGATTGTATGATTATAATCTGAGTAAAGATCGCGGTTTCATGAATATTACGGTATGCATAAATTTATTTCGCAACACTACAGATACTTCACAGCGATCTTACCCATACATCAGATCGGCAATTAGGCCTCGCCCCCTTTTAGGGGGAAAACACAAGCCTTTCCCCATTGACTTAAATGTGAAATAGCACGACCCCGAAAAATTATAGAAAAATAACAGTCAATCTTGTTCATTAATGACCCCAAAACACCATGACATGACAATATATTACAACTCGTCTGGCCATAGAATGAGCAAGATACACCGGAAATATTACTTTGACCTATCTAAAATCCTGTGACACATATGACGTTCCGTTTTTTACAGCCCCGTGACTCGCGGAGCCCAGCGCCGTTGTACCCGGCTACTTGGTGGCTACTACTAGACTTGACGAGTCACAGGGTTGTAAAAAAAAACGTCACATGATTTTGGATGGGTCAAAGTAATATTTACGCTGTATCTTACCAATTCTATGGCCAGACGAGTTGTAATATACGTCATGTCATGGTGTATTGGGGTCATTAATAAACAAGATAGATTCTGTTATTTTTCTCAAATTTTTTGGGGTCGTGCTATCTTACATTGAAGTCAGCGGGGAGAGGCTTGTTTTCCCCCTAAAAGAGGGGCGGGAACATGTGCCGCCTACAAAATGACGTATTGCCGATCTGATGTATGTTCTTGTGTGTCTATAAATTATAGATGGGTTAGTTAATCAATTGACCACAGTAGTGTGTGAATGTATTATAGACTATAATACATTCACACACTACTGTGGTCAATTGATTAACTAACTTTCCCATACAGCGAGGGGTGGTCACGTTTTGTGGTCTGCGACAACAAGTAGGAAGTTAATTGTGTTAAATTATAGAAAAGGTTTGAACTCTTCTCGCCGTTGTCTCTGCGTTTTCCTACCACACAACTTCCACAGTGCCATAATGTCCTTTTTTTAGAGTGGGGACAGAAACACGCTGTGTAGCTGAGCCTTTATGGTTACAAAACCATGACGTTTTAAACCACGGTTAATAGAGAGCTGCAGGAATGAGTCCGGAAAACATCGATGCTAACACTTCCGGGTTCTTCACTGTTTCTGCCTATGGGATTTTTGAATGGGTTTTTGGTGCGATGCTTCAAATGAGGTCTGTGATGAACACAAGCTTATTCAAACGCGAACCTGTGTTCAGCAGGATAATCTTCACACATGAGGACCACTTTTATGAGTTTTGAAGCTTTTATGTGCCGTTAAAAGCGCGGCTAGTTAGCAAACGGCTGTTATGAGACTACACTGTTAAGTCGACAGGGATATTATGTCAATAACATCATCAATTCAAAGGACGAACACGGAAATTCTCTTTCCCTCACCTGGTTCAGCCTGGGTTATCAGTGCACAGCAGCGCACACATCAACAACACTCCAGGTTGAATTTGGCTGTGCTGACGTGACGTGGAAGCCTATGCGACACTGTGTGTAGTTCTGGAATAGCTTGAGCTTTTTACTTCTAGGGCTCGCATTTACGCTTCAAAACTCATGAAAGTGGTCCTCATGTGTGAAGATTATCCCGCTGAACACAGGTTCGCATTTGAATAAGCTTGTGTTGCCCACATACCTTATTTGAAGCATCGCGCCAAAAATCCCATAGGCAGGAACAGTGAAGAACCCGGAAGTTCTGGACTTCGGCGTTCCGACTACAAAAATACATCATCCCTGCGGTACTCTGAGAGTGAATGGCTCAATTAGGTTCATTATGTCTTCTTTATTCAAATAATAGTTTTTGTTTCTTTTAGACAGACAAATGCGTAGTAGATGTTTTTTTACGTTGACAGTTTCGCCTGACATCTGCAGTCTTCCTCAGAAAAACATATACGTATTTGTCTAAAAGAAACAAAAATGATCAGGTTAATAGTGAAATTGGTTAATTGCTGCATCCCTATTCCCAGGCAGTGGCCTCTTCCTGTCCTCTGTTCGACTGGCAGCCATTCGTCAAGAGGCGAAACAGGACTGCCTTCGCCTGTTCCACCTACTGTTTGATGTGTTCTTCACACCAGAAGAGTGTCTCAACTCCGTTGCCTTTGGAAAGCATGGCAAAGCTCCTGAAGGGAAGAAGATGCTGGACCAGGCAAAAGTCAATGGGATTCTAAGTAAGTATATTCCCATAGATTTTTGAAGTAACAGATAATGCTAAATCATGTTTCCTTACCCTTTGTTCACACCTGGTGCCTAACATAAGCAAAGCTCACGCTTAACCGGTCACACAAGAAGCACGTTTCCTCAGCGCCTCTCTTTGCTCGCCTTGACAACTTTAATTGACTTCATGCCTGGAAGCTTCACGCTTGGAAAATAGGACTGGAATCCTGAGCGTGGCTTGAGTAAGGCTGGTGGGGAACGGCTTCACCTGTTAAAGGGATACTCCACTTTTTCGGATGTTTAGCTCATTTGCCACACACCCCCCCCCCCCCCCACACACACATAACCAAGATACACCATGCCTTACCGGCACTGTCCGCTCAGTTTACAGTGAGCTACAGTCATGACGTTAGTCTCGCCATAGAATGGAGGCTAATGGTATAGCTGTTAAAATTTTGCCAAAACACACATCTCACAGCACCAAAATACATGTGCTTTGGGGACTCACCACACGATGGAATATTAATCTGAAATGCACATAATCTGTCTTTTTGGAAGAAAAAGTAGCTTTCCAAACATGGCCGCCGACCTCTTTTCCTTCCAAAAAGACAGATTATGTGCATTTTCGATTCATATTTCATTGTGTGGGGAGTACCCCAAAGCACAACATGTATTTTGGTGCCGTGAGATGTGTGTTTTGACAGATTTTGAACAGCTGCACCATTACCCTCCGTTCGGCGATACTAACTAACTTGACTGTAGCTCACTGTAAACTGAGCAGACAGTGCCGGTAAGGCATGGTGTTATCTTGGTTATGTGGGGGGATGTGGCAAATGAGCTAAACTCCCGAAAAAGTGGAGTATCCCTTTAAAAAGGACATCGAAATGAAACTTGTGGGTTCAGCGTAGGTTGAGCATTGCTTCGGCATATGGTGTGAACATGCGCTTAGGAGAAATGCTTGAGGCTAGTTGTTGGGAGTAACAATATCTCAGACCTATAACAATCTTTTTGTTTCGAACAATTTTGCTTTTACTGACAAACTGTTAAACTAACCACTTTCACAGTCAGTTCATGTTCATTGTATAAATACTCTTATGCTCTAGCTGACTGAGCATTTGATCATTCTAGTTTGTTTGCATTTCACCTCAGAAGTCAAGTCAACTCAAGTCAACTTTATTTATGTAGCACATTTACATACAGCAGCAGCTGAAACAAAAGTGCTTCACAGGCGAGGGGCAAATAAGGAGCACAAATATAAACAGGTGCAGAAAATACTAAATAAAATGCAACACAATACAAGATATGATGGCAATTAACACTTTCAGTGCCACGGCCCTTGGGCAAAAGGTTGCTTGCTGTGCCACATAGGCCGCAATGCATTTTAAAACAGTCATATAATTTTTTTAATAATTACTATGTAAACACTGAACACGCACAAATAACGATGAGACTCTCTTCTATCACCTGCAAAAAAAAGTTTATTGATCCCATTTTCCGTTCTTTAGTTATGAGCCGGAGAAGATAGCTTGATTGAACGAAAAACATACCTTTTTTTCTACGAGCTGAGATAATGAGCCTTTTGTGAAATTAAACATTTCAAGCACATCTCTGACTCTGAAGCTAATTTTCTGATGTCTGGGTCTGTCTGGGTGAAGTGTATGCTGCTCTGCTGCTCTCCGTGCTCCCCCCCCCCCCCCCTCAACTGCACACGCCTCCTGGGTGTGTCTTATGTGTCTGGTGGCTCTCAGTCTCTGCTGAGTTTGCTGCGCACACACAGTGAATGGTGCGCGACATTCAGCTTTTTGGTTCCGCGTGTGTTTGTCACGGGCTGGCATGCTTCCAGTTCGGAATAATAATGCTGATTATGTGAATGTGCTGTTGCAGCGTACATGGAAGTGCTCAGTTGTGACAGCGGATGCTGCTGCTGGGGGCACAGCTGGCGTTGTGCTCGTTTATGGAGGCACGTCGATGCATACGGACGGATGCAATGCGATTTCCTCATTTTCACCAGTGACTATTTCTGTGTGTTTGGCTCCTTTTTCTCTGATCAGGAGAGTGCTGTCGCCACCTAATGGGTTTGTAAAATAGGTTATCGACCTCCAATAGCTACAATATTGTTAGAGGCGACGTAAGAAGCTTAGATCGACACCCCCCCGTCAAAAAAACAATTTGGAGTTATGACGCCATTTGGCGTCGCTGGCACTGTACGGTAAATTTCTAATGACGCCATATGGCGTCGCTGGCACTGAACGTGTTAAAAGGAGAGAAGAAAAGGACTAAAAAACAATAAAAGCCAGGGACCTATTGAAAGCTAGGTGGGGGGAAAGGCCACTGCTTTCAAAGTCTGAAATTTACCTAGATTTGGTAGAAAGATGAGCAACATTTCAGATATCCGCCAACTAGGGTGCTGCCAGATGTCACTACGTTGAATGTACAGTACAGTGAAGTAGTAAGGATTTTGAACATTTTGATTAATCAAAATAACCACAATCCAAGTCAGAAATACAACTGCATATGCTGTGACCTTGTTAGAATTCAAAATCTTTACTACAATACTTAACTAGCCTGTACTCCACTACTGTACTGTACTGTGCACATAGTGACATCAGCTTGCAGCACCCTAGTTGGCAAAAAGCTCAAATGTTCATCTTTCTAGCAAATCTAGGTACATTTCAGACTTGAAAGCAGTGTCCTGAGGTGAAATGCAAATTAACTAGTCATGTGATCAAATGTTTCATGTCCTCTTTAACACACAAGGATATTATTACAAGAAACAGAAAAACATACAGTACATGTTTCTTTGCCCATAAAGAGGCTAGTTCATTGTGCCCCACCAAAGGGAGGACTATGGATGGGTCTCGTCCATTGGTTTGTCACACTAAGGTTGACTCAGTGCGTCTAGGGGTGCAGCTGGATCGTTTAGTGCAGGGGTGGGCAACATTTGTTTCCAGAGGGCCATACTGACTTACATCAAGTAAGCAAAGGGCCACACATTGGAGATCATACCTGCCAACACTCCTGATTTTTGCGGGAGTCTCCCTATTTTTAACCCTCTCTCCTGTTTCTTGTTAATCTCCCGATATAATAGTGATACAAATCCAATGGCTGTAGCAGATGAGATTTATTAACATAATTCTGCATAGGGATGGGCATTTTAAGCAATTTAAATACTCGAGTACTCTCCTTCTATTATGAACGAGTACTCGAGTGCGGGGGGGGGGGGGGGGGGGGCGGTGGGGGTCTATGTGATTACGGTACTATGGTAATGACGGAGCAGGGGTAATCTGCTGTGTGTGGGGCTGTTCACACATAACGTTTGCATTTTTGCATGGAGAAAGCGTTAACCTGGAGCATGTGAGTAGAGGGACTGACTGACTGACTGACTGTGATATTAGGTGAGGTGACGCTAAGCTAACGTCTAAAGCCTACCTCAGACAGCATCTCCGATGGTTGGATGGATGGCATTAGGCTTCGGAGCGGACAATATTGTTGTGAAACAAGCGAAGGCTCAATTCCAATACATGTCCATTGTCCAGTATCATCCATTTTACTTTATGATCACTGTTACACTAACGTAAATCCACGGCTTACAAGGTCCGGTGTTCTGCCAAAAAGTGAAAACTGACCACTGACCAGTGTGATTAACGTTACAGCTGCAGCTAAATAGTGATCACCATGAAACGATTGTCTCCCAAAAAGCGATTCTTTCTCCACATTTCTTGTGACTAACGTTATGGGAAACGACAGTGTAGTTGGTAAACTACTGCAAAGTTGTGAATTAGTTTTATCGGGCGTGCGCTATGAAGAAGCGTGCATCTGTCTCCTTCGGGAGCATATCTTCAGCCACCATTTTCGGGATGAGCTGGAAAACTTCCGGTTAAAACTTTCAAAATAATGTTACTTAAACAAAAGTAAATAGCTTATTGATGCACGTTGGAGGAGAAAAGGGTATTTCAACGAACGAAGCAGCAAACCTTGTATCAAAATACGCGTTGTGATGTTATATGGCGTGAAACTATGGCTGTAACGCATTACTCAAAATCAATAAGGTTACAACTCACGTTACAATAAGCCTTTTATTTTGAAATCAACAAAGCGGATGACGTACTTGTACATTCTGGCTGACTTGACGCCCGTGCAGTTCATGCTGCCAGATCCATATGGCCAGATCCACATAACGATGCATGCGTAGATTTAGACCATTTTTAAAGGGGTGGGGAGTGGGGCGAGTACCCGGACAGCGGAAACGTTACTCGAGTACTGACGTTATGAACGAGTGCTCGAGTACCCGAGTACTCGCGCCCATCCCTAATTCTGCATATTATTTAGTTTTTGGGGGTTGTTTTGTTTTTCTTAAAGGACCTTGGGGGCCGGATTGAGATGGTCCAGCGCCCAGGTCCGGCCCATGTGTGGTTTAGTGTGTTCATGCACAACACTGGTTACTAAAACTCTTTTCAGATATAGTTCCCAGTAAATTACTGGGATAGCCTTTCAGGGACCACTAATGATTTTCACTACATTTGCTACGTTCAGCGACATTTCCATCTTGCATCTATTCTGACACAGCATGGTAAACCAGCCGGTCAGGTGAACTCACATTTCATTTCCTTATACCAGGCCGTGTGGCTTCAAGCCCTGGGAGGGGCAGAAACGTTAGGGTTGTGCTACAACCCAGGTTTTACGAGTGAGAACGAGAGCTCTCACTAGTGCCTACTTCGCTGCGTACGCAGCATTATGGAAGACTGTCATTTTTGCTGAAAAAATTACTTTTACATTAAAACCTGACCACGCCCCTTTAGGTGACGTGGTGCCCCCCTGGGCTGACTGGGCCTCCCACCTCGCCCCCGTGACTACGTCACGGCCAGTCACCCCAGGGGCCGCCACTCATTTCTTCCAGCCAGCTGAGATCCGACGCACCCAGAGACGCATCGACGCAGCAAGGCTGGGTAGTGAGAGCTCTCGTTCTCACTCGTAAAACCTGGGTTGTAGCACAACCCTAACGTTTTACTTTGTTTCGAACTCAAGCTCTCACTAGTGCCTCCATTCAACCGACCTTGCTGCCGGGAGCACCCCACAGGGCGACCCGAAAGGCACCGGTGAACCACGGCCATATGGCAACGTTTATGCCTAACCGTCTGACATATTAGAGTGGCAACGATACTACTTTCTTGCCACCGACAGCACCGCGTGCGCAAACTGCGAACCGGACACGTCGAGACTGTAGTACCTGACGAAAGTGTGATGAGAGGACCATGAGGCCGCGGCACACATGTCCTTCACCGACACACCACGCAACAACGCAGAGGATGTCGCAACACCTCGCGTAGAATGCGCCTTGATACCCTCCGGGGGAACCTTGCCCACGGCAGAGTATGCCAACGCGATCGCCTCCACTATCCAGTGTGATAAGCGATCCTTGGAAAGGGGTCCGCCCTGGGCCCTTTGCCCAAAGCAAACCAACAGCTGATCTGTAATGCGTAAAGCGCGCGTCCTAGCCACATAGGCCGAGAGCGCCCTTACGGGGCACAGCATGTGCAAACGTCTCTCCTCACCCGAACTGAACGGCGGGGGACAGAATGCCGATAAGTCTATTACCATAGACCTATAGCTGGCATTAATATTCTTGGGCTGGTACGCCGGGTTAGGTCGCAACGTAACCCTGCGCCCATCGTCCCCAAAAACCATACAGGCCTGCTGTACCGAGAGGGCAATCAGGTCACTGACTCTCTTCCCTGACGATAAGGCCAGCAGCAGCGCAGTCTTTAAGGACAGAACCTTTAAATTGGCGGAGTCCAAGGGCTCAAACGGATGACCCGTTAGCCCGTCCAGCACCGTAACCAGGTCCCATTTGGGAAAAACGCACCGCACCGGCGGGCGCAGTTTACGCGCCCCCTTCATGAAGCGCGAGACCAAAGGGCACACCCCCACGGGGGTCCCTTCAATCCCCATGTGGCAAGCCGAAATCGCGGCTACGTACACCTTAAGCGACTGCGGGGACTGCCCCGCGTCAAGCAAGCTTTGAAGGAAACAGAGAACTGGACGCACGCTGCAGTTCACTGGATCCACACCCTTACTTGTGCACCATCGCGAAAAAACCCGCCACTTGTACGCATACTGGGTGCGGGTCGAAGCGGCCCTAGCACTCTGAATAGTGCGCACCACATTGTCAGGCAAGCCCTGTGCTAGCAACTGGTCCCATTCAGGAGCCAGACTGCTAGCTTCCACCTGCCTGGGGAGGGGTGGAACACCTCCCCCTCCGCCTGGGACAGGAGATCGGCCCGCACCGGCAATGCCCACGGCGGGCCCTGCGCCAGGGAGACCAGGTCCGCAAACCACGTCTGCCTGGGCCAGAACGGGGCCACTAGAACGAGCCGGAGACGCTGTTCCCTCACCCTGTCCAACACCTGACGGATCAGGGGGATCGGTGGAAACGCATAGAGCCCCTCCCGTGGCCACGCGTTCGCCAACGCGTCGTGTCCCAACGGGGGGCTGTCCTCCTGGATTGAGAACCACAATGGGCAGTGCGTCGCGCGCCGAGATGCGAAGAGATCGACGCGGGCACGACCGAACCTGGCCCAAATCTGTTCCACCACCTGAGGGTGGAGGCACCACTCCGTGTGACGGGGGTAGCCTCGAGACAGCAGGTCGGCGCCGTAATTCAGCCGTCCCGGCAGATAGACCGCCGACACTGACAGGAGACGGGGATACGCCCACAGGTGAATCTCCGCCGCTAACCGGTTCAAAGCCTTCGACCGCACACCGCCCTGTTTGTTCAGGTGGGCGATCGCCGCCATATTGTCCGAGCGAATCAGCACATGGCGTCCATGTATGACTCGCTGGAAATGAAGCAGAGCGAGGCGGATCGCCTCCAGCTCCAAGACGTTTATGTGGCGATGCTCCTGGGCTTCCCACCGGCCGTTCGCCGACAGAAACCCGCACACCGCACCCCAACCCCAGAGGGAGGCGTCGGTGCGAATCACTAGCCTGAGCGGGACCGGGCCCAATCGAGTGCCCCTCGATAGGTAACGGGGGTATGCCCACATGGCCAAAGCCAGGCGGGCCTGACCTGTCATAGGCACCCTGCGATGACGGTCCCTGGCTGGATCCAAGCGCAACGCAAGGAACCAGATCTGGAACGGACGCATGTGTAGCCTCCCCAGGGGGAGCACATGCAGCGCCGAGGCCATCAGGCCCAACATAACTGTGCACTGAAGCACTGACACCGAGGAGCATCGACTTAATGTCCTCGCTGTCCGCACCGTGCGCGCCTGTCGCTCCCGCGAAAGGCGGGCTCGCATAGCCCGGGAGTTCAACTCGAGCCCCAGGAAGATCGCCGTCTGTTCTGGGGCGAGGCAGCTCTTTTTCCAATTCACCATAAACCCTAAGGTTTGCAGGTGATCGGTCACCACCTTGGTATGTTTCATGGCCTCGATCCTCGAGCCGGCCACAATAAGAGCGTCGTCGAGGTAAAGGAAGATGCGAACCTCTCTCGCGCGGAGGGGAGCCAAGGCCGTCTCCACGAAGGCCGTGAAGGTTCGCGGGCTCAATGACATGCCGAAAGGCAAGACACAGAACTCGTAAGCCTTCCCTAGGAAGGAGAACCTCAGGTATTTCCTGTGTCTCTTGACCACGTGGACATGGAAGAACGCATCTTTCAGGTCCACGGAAGTAAAGAAATCCCCCTGTCTCAACGCGTTGAAGAGGTGGGGAAAAGAGAGCATTCGGAACGGGAGCTTCCTCAGCGTCTTGTTGAGGCGCCGGAGGTCCAGAATTGGACGCATGGAGCCGTCCTTTTTGGGCACGACGAAGTACCTGTGGTAGAACCCCGAGCGTACCTCTGCCTTGGGGACCGAGCGGATCGCCCCCTTGGCGAGGAGCGACATGACCTCCTTGTGGAGTATGTTTATAAACTCCCCCTCCACGACCGTATCGTGGGTCCCGTCAAACCTGGGTGGGGCCCTGGCAAACTGCATGGCGTAACCCTTCCGAAGGGTGCGCCGCAGCCACGGGGACGGGGAACACAGACGCTCCCAGGCCTCGAGCCTGTCGGGCAACGATGGTCTGTTTAGTATATTGTTGGGCACCGGGGGACCCGGTGCTTTGGTTGGGGAAGAAAAAGGGGGGGGCGGGACAAACGAGGCTAAGCCCCCCTGCCGGTTTCTTACGCGGGCTCCGCCTACTGACGTGCCCTGTGAGCGTGTTGAACCGGCGAAACCCCCCAGCCGTGCGGCTTTCGCCGGCTGGGGGGCGTAAGGAGGCAAGCCTCTCTTTTGACCGCGGGATGCGGGCTCGTCCGCTCGCGCGGTCCCCAGGAGAGCTCCCGACCAACGATGGGCCCATGGCACCATCGATGGTGGGCTTGTCCCGGGGGCCTCCTGACGGCGGATAAGCGATCCAAGGAGAGCTCCCGACCGGGCTCGGGAGCTGGGCACCGAGGACGGTGGGCTTGTCCCTAAAGCTACAAGCCGAAGGCTGGCCCTGAAGCCAAGCCCTGGCGAGCTGGGTTGGGTTTCCCCCTGCTGAGTCCCAGACCGAAGTTGAGCGCTGAGCTCCAACGACGGTGGGCTCATAGCCCCCCCCCCTTCCCCAGGGAGGTGACTAAGTACGGGACTGGTTACCCGCTCCCCGCGCACCTCCTCGTTTTGGGGGGCGGGGGCCGCGTACCCTGGCCTGCCGTGGGACGAAATATGGGCCCACCGCGGCTGGGTGGGGCGCATCCACTGGGGGCGCCCTAGCCGGTGAGACTTGTACCCGCTGACGTGGGGCGGTCCGCGGCGGCGGAGGCCCCGGAGGACGACTCTGCGCGCGCGCTTGGACCTGGAACCGGCGGTCCTCCCCCTTCGCCCGCTTGGGCAAGAAGGAGCGGACCGCCGCCGAGTCCCTCTTAGTCGTCTCCAACCGCTGGGCCAAGTCTTCCACGGAGGAGCCGAACAGGCCCCCCGGGGAGATCTGAGCCCCCAGCAGCCTCCTCTTATCCTGCTCAGGGAGCTGGGTAAGATTTAGCCACAGGTGGCGGTGGGTGAGAACAGAGAAGGCCATGACCTTCCCACTGTTCTGCGCCAGGCAGTCCACCATACGCATGGCGTAATCCGTGGCCATCCTGAGCTCTGTAAACAGCTCGGGGGCAGGGTCACCTTGCATGTCCCGCAGGAGCACCGCCTGGTAGCCCTGCAGAATGGCCAGGTTGTTGGTCATGGCGGCGGACTGCCCCGCCGCCAAGTACGCCTTTTCGGCCAACTTGGCTGTAAGTTGGCACGCTTTAGAGGGCAAAGCAGGCCTCGCGGAGTTAGGGGCCAGGTGTCTGGCCACCATGTCCTCGATAGGAGGCATCGCGGTTAACGCGAGTTTATCCGCCCCCTCTAAGGCCGACCACGGAGCCATGCCCGCGCAGAGCGGCTTGGCCTCCTGAGGCCTTTCCCATCCTGACTGCACCGCGCGAACCACGTCTATACAGACCGGCAGCCGGGGCTTCGGGCGAGGTGCCTGTGGTGCCTGGAGCGGCTGGTAGTAGCAACCCTGCAGCACTGATTCAAGGGGCGGAGGTGTTTCGGCCCGAGCGATGCCAAGCTTAGCTGCAGCCCTAGACATTACCCCCAGAAACTGCTTCTGATAGGGCTCGTTGAGGCTAGCCTCCGAACGGGTCCCTAACAGAGAGGTGGTCGCGGTTGCGCGGTCCCAATCCTCCCCGCCAGACAACTCCTCTTGGGGGGCGTTCTGGGGGGGAATGATGGGGTCATAGGGGAAAAACCCCCCCTGTTCTAACACAGGGTCGATGGGCTCGTCCCCCCAGTTCAAACTCTGCCGTTCGGGTAGGACCGGGGAGCCCTGCTCTTCAGGTAACTCCTCTTCCTCCGAGCGGTCAGACCCACCGCACGCGCCTCCCTCGGGAGGTGCGTGGCTAAGCCGCGGGCCCACCTGGACAAAGAGCATAGCTCTCTCCCGTAAAACGGCCAGGGTAAAGCCCTCGCATGCCCGGCAGAAGTCTGACTTCAACAGGGCGTCGCTAGCATGGTTGTGCCCGAGGCAAAACACACACTGGCTGTGGCGGTCCTGGATCGCCAAAGTAGCCTCACAGCTAACACAGCTCTTGGCTGTCTCCCTCTGTCTCATGTCAGCCGCCCGGTTCATTGTGCGAGAGAGCGGAGCTAACCCGCCAACAAGATCCGCCGACTGTACAAGAATTAGCGGGAGTTAACGTGTAAGCTGACTGTTTACAGTCGCTTGCAACGGTAAAGATGCTGGAGTGCTAAGCTAGCTGCTAGCTGCACGAGACGACTAGCTAGCTATCTATTTAACGTTACTCCAGCCGGAGAAACGTGCGCGCGCTAACGCTAGTAGCTGGCGCCTACAGTACCTAGCAACAGCAGCACAAGCACGGATGCAAGCTAGCTAACTGTGACAACTGTGCTAAATAGCCTGTTGTTCTAGTGCTTAACGGTACAAGCTATTCTGCACGTGTGCAACCTAGCTAAAAGTTATGAGTGCAGACCTGAGTCTTGCGCTCGAGCCAAACAAACGTTAACCCAGCCGGGGAAACGTCAATACATGCACTGTACGGCGACAGTGATACAAGCACTGCGCAGCGGCAGTATTATAAAACAACAGTTAGCAAGAAGATACTCTTAGCTTGGATGACTTGATCCGATGCCGCTGGTGAAGAGAACAGGAACGGGTCCCCGAATCCTGATTTATCTCGTCCACGCGAACCTCTCGAAGGCGGGCAAATTAACCGGAGCGAGTCTAATTGTCCAAACTCTGAAGAGCGCTGACTTTCGAGCTAACCGCGGAGCTTAAGAAAACGACGTCCTCACACTGGCTGGAAGAAGCGAAGAGTGGCGGCCCCTGGGGTGACTGGCCGTGACGTAGTCACGGGGGCGAGGTGGGAGGCCCAGTCAGCCCAGGGGGGCACCACGTCACCTAAAGGGGCGTGGTCAGGTTTTAATGTAAAAGTAATTTTTGGAGCAAAAATGACAGTCTTCCATAATGCTGCGTACGCAGCGAAGTAGGCACTAGTGAGAGCTTGAGTTCGAAACGAAGTAAAACTTTTTTTTTTTTGCAGAAACTGCAACGCGTAGGAGCCAATCGGCGACCCAACTCATAGTTGACATTGTATTAGTTCTCTTCACTGACTGACCCAATGGGTGGAACGTCAGTGGTGGGGGACAACATGTTTGCTTGTATAGCTCATTGAATTTCTTCTGTCTGCAGCCTATGTCATGCGGTGTGCTGGACTGACCGGATGGACATCGGTGGAAAAATCAAAGATAAAAAAGGCCATCATTAACAAGTGCCGCCCCAGGCGCCCACTTGAGCAGTAAGGTCAGGAGTCTCCCCATTTCTCTACCCCCAGCACTTTGACTTTCTACTTGCTATGGACGGTATGGGAAACGGCGTCTCCGTCATTGCATTTGGTTGTCTGGAAAAAGCGGTTCACGTCACCCGGCACTTTCGGCACTTTATTTTATTTATTTATTTATTTTTGTATCATTCTTTTGACCAACCAAACATTGCCAACCAATTGCGCAATGTTATCCTGCCAAATTGTGGTAATTGTTTTTCCTTTTTTCACCCTTTTTCCAGAAAGTTGTAACATTTCTGAATCATTTGAAAATGCTCCGGTCAGAGGCCTTTTGTGTACCTTGTAGTCAGTCGCCTCCTGTTTTTGTTTTAATGAGGAAAGGGCACTGGTGCACGTTATAGAAAAAGAAAGAAGCTATGGACACACAACCTTTGTAGAAACCTGTTAATATTATTTTGACTCTAGCGGTGTCAGCCGGAGTTTAGTCTTCTTGACAATTTTGTGCACACAGGATAGTTGGGTACAGTGCCTGGGTGGCGAGCAGACAACGATATTTGACAATTTAGCTAGAACCCTGTCAAATGTTATTTCATAGTTTTCATTGTGAATTAGAAAATAGTTGGGGGGCCGCATCTGGCCCCAAGTTGAGTATCACTGCTCTAGTTCATTTGCATTTCACCTCAGACAAGACAGAACACTGCTTTCAAGTCTGACATTTACCTAGATTTGCTAGAAAGATGAACATTTCAGCTTTTAGCGAGTACGGTAGTGGAGTGCAGGCTAGTTAAGTGTTGGTATGGCTTTTGAATTTTAACAGGCTCACAGCATATGCTGTTGTCGTTGTGTTCCTGAATTTTTTTCTTTTTAATTCATCAAAATGTTCGATAACCTTACTATGTACTGTACATAACCTAGCATCATCTAGCAGCGCCCTAGTTGGCAAACATTTCAGACAGTGTCTTGTCTGAGGTGAATTGCAAATGAACTAGAGTTCTATGATCAAACGTTCTCAAATGTCCTCTTTAATGCCTTGTTCATAAAGTTGTATACCAAAAAGTTTAATTCACCTTATGTAGCCCTGCCCACTTGACCCAGTTGTGTTATGACTTCCTGTTCAAAACATTTGTTTTACCTGGTCACTAGTACTGTACTGTCACAGGAAATGTAAGCACAACAGGAAGTAACTGTCTGACCTCTGTGATGGGAACATAAGAAGATAAAAATAAAGTTTTATAAGTAACATTTGTGACGTTTGCTGTATATCTCCATTATTGCTCCTTTAGTGCTCCAAGTGAGAAACAGGTATATCTCCATTATTGCTCCTTTAGTGCTCCAAGTGAGAAACGGGTATATGGTATCTCCATTATTGCTCCTTAATTGCTCAAAGGGAGAAACACTGAGTCATCCAAGAGATTGAACCTAACCATTAGAGAGATCTCTCCTACGTCTCATTTATCTCTCACTAAAATCTCAATTCAATGTCTCCTCTTTGGCCATCTTATTGCTCCTAGGCAATTTTAGGAGAAACAAATGAGCCTTAAGTGAAAGTGAAATGATTCACAAATGAGAATCAAAATGTTCTCTCCTTGCTGTCTCCTGAGCAGTAGAAGATCTTGCATTGAGAAACAAAATTTTCCTCTGGGCTTGCTCACAGGCTCTGCTGCCGCTGGCAAACTTGGTCAATAATCTGAAAATAGATGAATGTAACAATTACGCACCACAATTAAAAAGAAGAACATAAGACAAGACACCACATAGCACAGCAGTTCAGTCAGGCAACTGCCTTACATGTACTCAAATAAATAAAAAATCCTCTAACCATTACCAGAAATAAATCTAAATTTAAAGAAAATAAATTTAGAAATTGGCTGATTTAATACTGGTGTCTGGTGGTGACTTTAATGATTCATTATAAAGTAAAATACTAAATAGCCATTATCATGGCATCCTGTCACGAACGACAAGGAACCCAAATGCAGACACAGACCAACAAAAGAGGGGTACGGTGGTGCAGTGGTAAGCGCTGTCGCTTCACAGCTCAAAGGTCCTGGGTTCGATTCTCACCTGGGACGCTGTGGGCGCTGGAGTTGTGACCCCCCCATATCTTCAGTGCCTACTGCCCAGGTGGGCTATCTCGTCGAAAGGGCCTTTCTGTGTGGAGTTTGCATGTTCTCCCCGTACCCCCCAGGGGGTTCCTCCGTACATAACCCCCCACTAAAAACATGCAGAAGATCGTCATCCGACCAGTGATGACAACATCTGAAGTTGGTCCAATGATGGTCCAATGAAGGTCCCCGGGCGCTGGAAAGAAATAGCGACCACTGCTCCTGGCCTGCCCCCTGGAGGAAAGGACAAGCCTGGATGGGTCAAATGCAGAGGACATATTTCACCGGCCACCGTCAGCATGAGTGTGTGTTGTGGCCGCATGCATGTGTTGTAGTGTGTTCGTGTGACAATAAAGACGGCCTGCCGTCTGAAATCGTGTTTAAGAAACGTGTTTGATGCTTAAACAAATGTTTTACTTAAGGAAAAACTTAAAGAGTGCCTAAAACAGGCAATACAGTCACACTATTTTGAGAATGTGCAGTCTGTAGGTCCAGAAGGAGCTGTGGCTTGTGTGGCAGTCCAGATGGTATTGTGGTTTGGCTGTGGCAGTCCATATGATACTGTGGCTCATCTGTAGCAAGTCCAGGAAGATCTGTGGCAAGTCCAGGTGGTACAGTGGCTCGGCTCTGGCAGAAGAGATAGAAATCAATGGCAGTCCATGCAAAAGGTTCAGATGTTCAAGGCTGGCGTTCGTACTGACCTATACGGTATTACAAGCAGACACTGAATGGAGGTCCCGCCAGATATTTAAAGGCCTCCAGCTGATGAGGACCCAGCTGACGGCAATCCTCCTGATTGGCCACACCCACACCTCCTGGAGCAGCTCACAGCTCCAACCTAATAGACCTGCACAGATAGAGCATTAAAGACACAAGGAGGGCAGACCTGCCCAGTTGCCATGACACATTCAAAAGGTACATTTACTGTACTTGCCCGTCTTTGTATCTGGGATCCACTAGAGTAGCGATGCTGTAGAGTGGCTGGGTTTCAACATCAGCGAAGCGTTTCTCCACTGCCTCCAGGAGAGTCTTCTTCATGGTCTTGATTCCGTGGTCAGTGCTCTCCTCCCGAGAAAGAACACGTCTGAGGGCTAATGAATGAAATAATTAATGAATAGTTTATTTCTAACAATATATATATATATATAACCATTATTTATACAGGGGGAGTCACACTGAGAGCAATGCTCTCTTTTTCAGGAGCAGCCTGTTCACATTCACACACACATTCACATCTGGAAGCTGACCAGTACAACATACAAAAATACAAATTACCTGTTATGGCAGGGATCACATCAGCTGCAGTTGCAGTATCCTTGCTCACATCCCTGGTCAGTTATTCCAAGGGAGCTAACACCTCAGCTGTCTTCTCCATCAGGGTCCACTGGTTAGCTGTCAGTGTGGCTGGTAGGCTGTGTTCAGCTGCATAGACACTGAGAGCCCGCTTTTGCCCCAGGATGCTCTGCAGCATGTACAGGCTGCTGTTCCATCTCACCTGCACATCCTGCTGTAGGCGCCTGACGTCCATCTCCAGATCAACCTGGACATCTTCCAGACGTGCATAGGCCAGGGGGGAATGTTTGAAATGAAATGCCCTACAATCTTCCTCGCGTTAGCCAGTGCGTCTGAGAGGCTTCGCTGAGAAAGCAGACCCTCGTGCACAACGAGTTGAAGCGTATGTGCAACACAACCCACACTCGGCACTCCCATATCATCCATCGCTCTCTTCATATTTGCAGCTTTGTCCCGCAAAATTACATGGACGTGTTCTTTTTCTATCCCCCAACTGTTCAGCATGCCTTCGATCGCATGTTGCACATGCTCTGCTTTGATGGATCCGCGAAAGTGCTGGGCATGCAAGGTTGCGCGGTGTAAAACAAAACCGGAGTCGACCCAGTGTGCAGTGAGGCTAAGCAATGACATCGGGCAAACAGACGAACTCCAGATGTCTGTGGTAAACCCAAAGGAAGGCACGTCTGATAAAAGGACTTGTAGGTGGTCACGAAGCTTCTTGTGAAGCGCCGGCATAGCTGTGTCAGTAAAGTAGTGGCGAGAAGGTATCTCATAACGTAGTTCAAAGTGCTCCAGGAGCCGGCAAAATCCCACATTAGTTAACACAGAGAACGGCTGGTCATCCAGCGCCATGAATTCAGCTATCTTGACTGTGATCTTCTTGGCCTTATCGCTGTCCTCGGGCAACTTCTCTTTTTTCTTCAAAGTCTCTTTTAGCGTCGGCTGGCTCAGTGTCTTTGCCTGATTTGCCTCAGTGAACTGAGAGTATTCTGTCGGGTGTTTTTCAGGTGGCGTATCAGATTGGTAGTGTTAAACGCAGCTCTTTCCTTTCTGCCTCGCGAAATGCCCACTTTGCAGACATCACAAGTGGCTGTTGCGCTGCTTTCGCCTTCCAATCTAAAATATTTCCAAACTGCAGACATTTTCACTGCCTCCTCAAGACGTGTGTGCTCCTCGTTAGCCCAGCTGCAGCTACTACCTAGCAGCTCTAGCTAGCTAGCTACTACCAAAGTATAGCTTCCGCCTGCCGTAAGTGTGTAATGTTTACGACAGTGTTGTTTCCGTTCATTGCGTCTGTGCAACAGTAATGTTTTGAAACTTAAAACTAAGCCATTGTTTTTCTATTTGAACCTCTGGATGACTGAAATGAACTTGAACCCTCTTCCACTGGTGCATGAACAGGTCTGTTTTTGGAGAACTCTCCAGGAGAAGGTAAGGCCGCACCAATCTTCTGTGTGAGAAGAGTTGCAGGAGTCAGGATGAAGGGTGCTTCTGGGTCAGATGAAACAGGCACTAGAGGTCTTGCATTGATAATGGCAGTGATCTCAGCCATGAGAGTGATCAAGACTTCATGGGTCAAGTTTGAGTGACCACTCTGCAGGAGCATTGAGTCAAGGATTCTGCGTGCAACCCCTATCATGCGCTCCCAAGCGCCCCCCATGTGGGAAGAGTGTCGAGGGTTGAACACGCAGGTGCATCTCTGCTTGAGAAGATGATCCTCCAAACTGGGGTCACCGGGACTCAGATAATCAGGGATTAAAGTTCTCCGTCGTAGCGACGGATTTCCGTCATTTTGAAAAAAGTGAGAGAGAAAAAAACAAAGTTACACGTGTGTTTTGTTGTGGTACCGTTTATCCAATGGAATCATGTTTGCGGCATTCAACTGACGCTGTTTTAAATCAATAAAGTAGCTACTAGACAGAGCCTTGGTATTAGCCAATCAGAAACAGCGGAGGCGGGTCAATCATATGGACCCGTGCAACTGCGAGACTTGTCGAAGTTTAGCAAAACATTATAAACTGGGGAATCGTGGATGTATTTTACCAACTCAAAATGGACAGCTGATGGATAACATTAGGCTATCTGTGGATATTACTGGTGGATAACGTCATCTGAGAGCAGCTCTTCGGTAAGTGTCTTCGCTGCTATTAACGTTACCAAAATGTCCTGTTAACGTCATGAAAGTTAACGTTTGTTAATCTCCGTGTTACGCGATGTGTCCGTGTTACGGGGATATTCACTTGGCTTCCGTAAATTATCTAGGTGCTTAACATAACGTTAAACTAAAGAGTAGCACACCGGCAGCATGGACGCGCTGTTGCTTGAGGAAGGCTCCGACTTATTGCAGGTGTAAAAAATAAATGGAGATGGGCTTGGCTCAGCGAAACAGGCGACGGCGGAAAGCCTTTTAGATCGTGGTGCCGGAAACTGAAACTGCCAGGTGTGTGCATGTGTATGGTATGCCACAAGAAAATCCAGTACGGCAGTAATGGCAAAAAAGTGCTTATGCGCCATCAGTTGGAAGCAAAACACAAGGCTGCCGTTCGTTCTCTCCAGCACACTGCTTCCCTGCCGGGTGCAACAACGACCACGACCGAGGTACGAGCATCTATGGCTGACCGTGTGTGCAACTTGAAAGTTCGCGTGTGTGCGTTCATAGCGGAGCACGACCTGTCGTTCACTATGTCGCAGCCACTAGTCGAGCTCATCAAGTCGGTTGCTGAAGATAAGAGCGCACTCTCCAGATTATCAATTTCTAATGCACACGCCTCCTACCTCTGCACACATGGGATTGCTGCCCAGCACAAAATTGAACTGTCAGACAAATTGCAACAAAGATGTTCTCTTTAAATGCTGACGAGTCAACCAATGCAAACATGGACAGGATCCTTAATGTTCTGGTCAGATATTTTGATGAGGATATGGGTAAAGTACTGACCTAACATCTGGCCACAAGAAAGGTCAATATTGCAGATGCCACAACCCTCACAAACACACTGACTGATATTCTCCAGTCAAACGGTCTAAACTGGGATCAGGCTGTTTCTATTCTGTTGGATAACTGCAATGTAATGAGAGGAAAAAGGTCTGGAGTGGAGACACAAATAAGAAAAGAAAACCCATCACTCCTGGACATCAGTGGAGACACCGTCCACATGGTGTCAAATGCAGCAAAGGCCCTGTTTACTCCATTCCAGGGATACGTGGAGGAATTTTGCTCCGATGTCTACTATGAGATAGAAAAATTCCCCAAACAAAGAGAAGTTTTTGGAGAGTTCCAGTCCTTGCTTCATTTTGAGAACAACAAGAGCTTAATGCGTCCCATCAGTAGCAGGTTCCTGCAAATGCTGGATGTGTGCAACAGAATACATGAGCTTATTGAGCCCCTGATTGTGCACTATTACAGCATCCTGTCTCCAGCTGACCAACACAAACACAGGTAAATTAGCATCATTGTTTTTATATCATGTGTGGTCGCCTAGCAAAACCCCTCACATGGTGCTGCTACATGTTTATGGCAACAAGCCAAAAAAGATTGTAAATATTGTATAGTTACTTTTATCCTAAGTATACATCATGGTGTATAATTATTTTAAGAAAACAACTGTGAAAGTATTTATGTTGTTTGTGGAGGGTAGTTTGGTTGAGAATGGAATGCTGTGGTATATTTAAAGCAATTTTCCTCATGTTTTATTTTTAGACATAACTTTTTATGTTTGAAATAAACTTTCAAAATCAAATAAAAAATTAGTAACAGATTAACATACTCATTACTTTTGATGTGAGAGAGCTACCTCTGTTTTGATTTTCTCATTTATGGAAATATCAAAAAATGAAAATGTTCATCATGTGAAGGATTTTCTCAGGCCACCACACATTTTCTCTGTACTAGGCCCAATTTGTAAAATCTCATGAAATAATAGAGAAACATATAGCAATTTCTGTTGTCTCCCCTTTTAGTTTGTTAAATTGTTAATGTGCCTCCCAAGGTTATTATAGTTAACTAAAACTAAACTAAAAATTAAAACAAACAAAAAAACATTTTAGTAACTGAAATAAAAATAAAAACGAACTCAAATTACATTGTATACTTACAAAACTAACTAAAATGAAATATAAATATACAGGAGATAATCATTCAAAAATATTCAGCCACTTTTAAATAATGTTTTATTGTGTTTTTCAGGTGTACTTCCAACTTTCCAGGTGTTCCTGAAGAGGTTGCAGGTTGAGAAGCCCATGGTCCATTCGCTGCATTCTGAGATGGTGCTGCTGGTCAGGGACCTTCTGTCAAAGTTCATGAAGCCTGCTACCATCCCCTTGAGTGTGGATGCCTTGTTGATGCTTGATGTTCAGAGCAGAAGCCTGCACCACACTGACAAAAGGTTGTCTGTGGGAAGGTTCAGCTACTGTGCCTTGACCAAGGCGAGAGTGGAGAAGAAGCCCTGGGTGTCTACAACTCACTCAGAGAAGGCTACATCAACGCAGCAACATTTCTCCAGAAAAACCTTCCTCTCAACAATAAGACCATCCTCTCGTTGTCTGCACTAACACCATCATTGATTGTCCATGAAACAGTCCAGGATGCATTCATCACCTTGGCCAAATCCTTGCCAAATGCAGTGAAATCAGAGGAGCTGGGGCAACTGGTTGAAGAAGTGCGAGCTTACCAGGTAGACCCAGATCTAGGAGAACAGGCCAAAGGCTTTAATGAGAATACTGCACAAATTGATGTGGACTGGTGGAGTGGGATCCTTGCCATGAAGACACCAGCAGGAGGGATGAAATTCCCCATCTTATCCAAGTTGGTGAAGGCTCTTCTCTCAGTGTTCACTGGCCCTCTTGTCGAAGGATCATTTAATATTATGGATGACATAAATGATAGTCAGGCTGAACATTGAGACATACGAAGGCTTAGCCATAATCAAGTCACACATGAAGGTGACAGGGAAAACAGCCTCAGATATTGAAATCAGCCCTGCAATGAGGAGCAAGTGCCTCTCTTCTTATGAGAGGTATAAATCTCATTTGAAGCAAATTGGAAAACAAAAGGAGAGGAAACTGAGAGAAGCCTTAAAAGTCCTCTCAGCCATTAAGGTTAAAAAGGTAACAAAATCCGCAGCCTCCTCCACTGCTAGAGTCAGAGCTCCTGGACCTGCTACAGCCTCCTCCACTGCTGGAGTCAGAGCCCCTTGACCTGCTACAGCCTCCTCCTCAGCCTCCTCCACTGCTGGAGTCAGAGCCCCTGGACCTGCTACAGCCTCCTCCTCAGCTGGAGTCAGAGCCCCTGGACCTGCCAAAGTCTCATCAGCCTCCTCCACTGCTGGAGTCAGAGCCCCTGGACCTGCCAAAGTCTCCTCCTCAGCCTCCTCCACTGCTGGAGTCAGAGCCCCTGGACCTGCTATAGCCTCCTCCTCAGCTGGAGTCAGAGCCCCTGGACCTGCCAAAGTCTCATCAGCCTCCTCCACTGCTGGAGTCAGAGCCCCTGGACCTGCCAATGTCTCCTCCACTGCTGGAGTCAGAGCCCCTGGACCTGCCAAAGTCTCCTCAGCCTCCTCCACTGCTGGAGTCAGAGCCCCTGGACCTGCCAAAGTCTCCTCCTCAGCCTCCTCCACTGCTGGAGTCAGAGCCCCTGGACCTGCCAAAGTCTCCTCCTCAGCCTCCTCCACTGCTGGAGTCAGAGCCCCTGGACCTGCCAAAGTCTCCTCCACTGCTGGAGTCAGAGCCCCTGGACCTGCCAAAGTCTCCTCCTCAGCCTCCTCCACTGCTGGAGTCAGAGCTCCTGGACATGCTACAGCCTCCTCCTCAGCCTCCTCCACTGCTGGAGTCAGAGCCCCTGGACCTGCCAAAGTCTCCTCAGCCTCCTCCACTGCTGGAGTCAGAGCCCCTGGACCTGCCAAAGTCTCCTCCTCAGCCTCCTCCACTGCTGGAGTCAGAGCCCCTGGACCTGCCAAAGTCTCCTCAGCCTCCTCCACTGCTGGAGTCAGAGCTCCTGGACCTGCCAAAGTCTCCTCAGCCTCCTCCACTGCTGGAGTCAGAGCCCCTGGACCTGCCAAAGTCTCCTCAGCCTCCTCCACTGCTGGAGTCAGAGCTCCTGGACCTGCTACAGCCTCCTCCTCAGCCTCCTCCACTGCTGGAGTCAGAGCTCCTGGACCTGCTACAGCCTCCTCCTCGGCCTCCTCCACTGCTGGAGTCAGAGCCCCTACACCTGCTACAGCCTCCTCCACTGCTGGACTCAGAGCCCCTACACCAGTTGCTCGTTCCACCTAGAAGCGGGTGTCAGGTGTAGCCATGCTTGAAGCATTTGATTTCACTGCCAAAAAGAAAAAGTAATTCAAGCACCAGCTATTTGCACAAGAATAGCGTTTATAGTTATATGTTTATTGTTTATTGTTCTTTAATGGCACAATTGCACTTATTTGTTCTGTTTTGTTGGGTGCTCTAATAAGCTAAATAAAACATGCACTGAAAAGATACATAGATGGTTGATTATTTGTATGACTACATTACAAACTGAGTCAAGCCGTGCAAAAAGTATCAGTTTTATTGAATAGATTCTGTCATGTGCTGATAATTGCAGTAAAACCTTTTATTTTTCATTGTACGTCCTTAGTTTTTATTCATGTTTGTTTTTAGAAGTGCATTGCAGATAGAGTAAGGAAACCAAGACAAGAGTTAAATAAATGTTCATTTAAATTCAGCAATTGTGTGTCTTATTTATAAAATTAAATATCAACTGCAAATGAGTGAATAATGATATCGACATCAGCAGGTGGTGGTGAGTGAGAAAATGAGCGAATATTAGTGTTTCCCCTATATAGCTACATCTGGAGCAGAGCAGTGCCACTCACTCAGCAAATTGATGGTTAAGACTGAAAAACAGTCTAATCTTAATGTTAATAGTCCTCTAATCTGGTTTCAAGCGGCCAATTTTCCTTCGGCGGCGCCATCAAATTTTTGGCGCCCTGCCGGCATCCTCCCCCCCCCCAATGCAAGATCAGTTTTCAGTCAAAAGATTTTTTTTTGCTTTAATCCCTGCAGATAATCCAACTTCAGTTCTTTGGCTGCTCCAACGAAGTTTGTACTGCAGTCTGACCTCAGCTGCTTAGCAGGTCCTCTAATAGCAAAGAACCTGCGGAGTGAGTTGATGAATCTGGAGGAGATCATGCACTCTATGATCTCTATATGAACAGCCCTGGTTGACATGCAGGTGAATAAGACTGCCCATCTCTTGCCCTTTGCTTGACCAGTTCTGGTGCGACGTGTAATGACCTCCCATGGACCGAAGACATCGACTCCAACCTAGGAGAAAGGAGGATCTGTCTGGAGACGTTCAGCAGGTAAGTCTGCCATTTGTTGCTGCTCCAATTTTCCCCGCAGCTTGCTACAGGTCACACATTTGTGGATGATGCCAGACACCTTGGGGAAATTTTGGTCGATTTTAACTGCATGCAATATCAAAAAACGGCCACTAGACGGCAAACAAACTAAATACTAATTGGAAACAAATATGCCGACAGTTTACTTTCTTAAAAAATATAGCCTATGTTTTAAAAGAACATGTAATATAATAGGCTACTATAAGCATTGTAAGTCGTTAAATGATCAAAATGTAGGCTATGGGAATTTCGGAGACATCAAAGTGAATCAATCAACCAACTGTAGTAATCCAGGGAATCACATAGAATCCATGGGAATAAAGAGGGAGTCGCTGGGTTATGCAAGTAAAAATCCTGTCTGGTTTATTGCGCGCTCTGCATTCATACTGACAACCCAACATTCATACATCCGGGTCTTTACATAGTGTTCCCACAGACGTCACCGCGCGGGGCGTCTGGGTAGTGTAGTGAATTCGTAGAGTCTATGCTTAGTGTGCGGCTGTGGGCAGTCACTACACACGTCCCCCCCAGAATTCACTCCAAAAAACGTGCAGGAGCCCAGATTAATCTTCCAGAACGGTTCCTAAACTCCCCAGCAGCTGAATGAGGCTGTGGCTGAGGAGAAACCAGCCGTTGACGGGCAGGCTTAGGAAGGTCAGGTGAGAGAACCTTCGGGGTCAAGGTCCCTGTTCCACCTGCTCTGGCAGGAGGACGGCCACGCCGCGGTGGGCGAGCCACTTCAACGTCCCTGTCCAAATCTAAATGTGCCGGCTTCAAACGGTCCACCGAAATGTGCTCCATCCTTCCACCCATGTCGACGATGAAAGTCTTGTCGCCCGTTTCCACGACCCGATAGGGGCCGTCATAGGGAGGCCGCAGGGGACCCCGATGTGAGTCATGGCGAATAAACACATATTTCGCCGTCTGCAGATCGGGGGGAATATATGCCTGTGGGAGGCCATGCACCGAGGTCGGGGTCGGCAAAAAAATCCTCGCCTTTTCCAGCAAGGCCCGCCGCTCCTTCGGGGCCGACCAAGAAATCGTAGGCTGCGGTATAAAATCCCCTGGGACCCTGAGGGGCTGACCATACACCAACTCTGCAGAAGATGATAGTAGATCCTCCTTCGGCGCCGTACGAAGCCCCAACATCACCCAGGGAAGTCTATCAGTCCAGCTCTCGCCCTGCATGTTAGCCTTCAGAGCAGCTTTCATCGAGCGATGGAAACGTTCACACAGGCCGTTGGCCTGCGGGTGGTAAGCCGTGGTCCTATGGAGCGAAATCCCCAACTGCTGAGTGATGGCAGTCCACAGCTCTGAAGTGAACTGGGGCCCTCGATCAGATGAAAGATCAGAAGGGACGCCGAACCGACCCACCCATGTGCTGATGAATGTGCGGGCCACCTCCTCCGTAGAAGTTGTCGTCAATGGGACCGCTTCCGGCCACCGTGTGGTCCTGTCGACCATAGTGAAAATGTGAGTAAATCCCCTACAGGGTGGAAGAGGACCGACCAAATCCACATTCACATGGTCAAAACGTCTCTCCGGTACGGCAAACTGCTCCAACGGTGCCTTGACGTGACGCTGAATCTTGCTGCGTTGACACGCCACACAGGTCCTGGCCCATGCCCGCACATCAGCCTTCATGCCAGGCCAGACAAACTTTGCTGCCACCAGCCGCTGCGATGGTTTCATACCAGGATGGGAAAGGCCGTGTATGGTGTTAAAAACGTCCCTTCTCCACCCCTGGGGCACCAACGGGCGAGGTTGACCTGTAGACACATCACAAAGCAGTGTGGCCCCCTTATCATTAAATGGCACATCCACCAACTGAAGGCCTGTGAGCACTGACCTGTATGCTTGTACCTCTGAGTCCGAAACCTGATCCACTGCCATACGAGCATAGTCGATGCCCAGATGGACAGCGCCGGAGAAAGTGCGGGAGAGGCAGTCGGCCACTGGGTTATGTTTCCCCTCCACATGTTGGATGTCCGTGGTGAACTCGGAGATAAACGCCAAATGGCGCTGTTGCCTGCCAGACCATGGCTCTGCCACCTTTGCCATGGCGAAAGTCAATGGCTTATGGTCCACATAGGCAATAAACGGACAAGCCTCCAGTAGGAAACGGAAATGTCTGACCGCCAAGAACAGGGCAAGAAGCTCCCGGTCAAAAGTGCTGTACTTCTGCTCGTTCGGGCGTAACTGACGGCTGAAGAAAGCCAGGGGTTGCCAAACCCCCTTCACCAACTGCTCAAAAACAGCACCAACAGCCCAGTCCGAGGCGTCCGTTGTCAAGGCGATAGAGGCTCTAGGCACTGGGTGGGCCAGCATGGCAGCTCCTGCCAGAGCCTCCTTGGCTGCCGAAAAAGCCTCCACCCTGTCGTCAGTCCAGTCAATGGCGTGCTTAGGAATTTTCCCCTTGAGGGCCCCATACAGGGGGCGCATAAGGTGGGCCGCCCGTGGTATGAAACGGTGGTAAAAGGTCACCATGCCCAAAAACTCCTGCAGGCCCTTTACGGGAACAGGTCGCGGAAATTGAAGCACCGCCTCCACCTTCGAGGGCAACGGGACGGCTCCAGCTGCTGTAACTCGATGGCCGAGGAAATCAATGTTGGACACCCCAAACTCACACTTCGCTGGATTAATTATCAAGCCATGCTCACGAAAACGGCTGAAGAGGAGGCAGAGGTGTGACAGGTGTTCTGCCCTTGATACGCTGGCAATCAGTATGTCGTCCAAATAGACGAAAACAAAAGGCATGTCACGTAGTACCGAATCCATTAACCGCTGGAATGTCTGTGCTGCATTTTTAAGGCCGAAAGGCATCCGTAGGAACTCAAAAAGTCCAAAAGGAGTTATAACAGCTGTCTTGGAGATGTCCTGCAGATGAACAGGCACCTGGTGATATCCCCGGACAAGATCCACCTTTGAAAAAATGAATGCACCAGCCAGGTGAGCCGAAAAGTCCTGAATGTGAGGGACTGGGTACCGGTCTGGCACCGTGGCCTCATTCAGGCGTCGGTAATCCCCGCACGGGCGCCAATCGCCATTGGACTTGGGCACCAGATGTAAAGGCGAGGCCCAAGGGCTGTCCGACCTGCGGATGATACCCAGCTTCTCCATGGCGCTGAATTCCTCCCTGGCGATAGTCAGCTTGCGTGGGTCCAGACGACGGGCCCGAGCATGTACCGGTGGTCCCTGTGTAGATATAAAGTGCATCACATTGTGTTTATCGGGACCGGCCGAAAATGTGGGAGTTGTAATGTCCGAAAACTCCAGCAGGAGCCGGGTGAAATCGTCAGCTGGCGAGAAGGCGGAGGAAAGCCTAGTTGAAAACACATCACTATGCTCACATGCCAGCGAATCAAAAGTCTCAGCATTGACAAGTTGTTTATTCCTTACATCCACTAGCAGCCTGTTTGTGCAAAGAAAATCAGCACCCAGGAGAGGGAATGAAACACAAACTCCCAGGTGAAACATTGTCCAGCAAAACACAAATCCACGGTGCGAGTGCCGAAAGTAGGAATAGCACTGCCGTTGGCAGCCTCAAGGACAGGGCCAGTCCGTGCTGCTCTAATGTCCATGTCCGATGCAGGCAACACGCTCACCTGAGCGCCTGTGTCGCAAAGCAGCCTGCGGCCGGAGAGGGAATCAGTGATGAACAGCAAACCGCTGGGCCGGCCGACACTCACGGCTGCTAACGAGTGGCGGCCAATGCGTTTCCCGACGCAGCGTAGTTGCACGGGGGCACGCACCTCCTGGCCTTGTTGCCGAACTTTGCATGAAAAAAACACAATCCTGAAGCTCTCACACGGCGAGCCCCAGCACCGACAGAACTGATCAGCTCCTGTGGCGAACGCATATAATCCTCAACAGCAGTGCCAGCAGAGGCAGGCGGCATGACAGAAAATGTTCTCCTCCCAGCTGAAAAAAACTCATCAGCCTCCCTGGCAAGCAGACGAAGATCCGTCTTCACCGAGTTAGCCATAGACAAACGAACCTGATCTGGGAGTTGCTGCAGGAAAAGCTCCTTAAACAGGAAACACGGAGGATGATCACCAAGCAGGGCAACCATATGATCCATTAATTCAGAGGGTTTTGAGTCCCCGAGTCCCGGAAGCGAAAGCAGCCGCCGTGCCCGCTCCGATTCAGACAAACAAAAAATCCCCTTCAAATGTGTTTTCAGTGCGGTAAACTTGTTAACTCACCACCCTCGCAGCTGTTGAGTTGGTCAGGGAAGCCACCACATGATAGTATTTCGTGTTCTCCGATGTTATTTCCCTCAGGGCGAATTGTGCCTCTGCCTGCACAAACCAAGCGTTTGCATTCTGCTCCCAAATTTCGGGTAGCTTCATAGCTACTGCATTAGCCATGTTCAAAAAACTCTGAAAAAACGTCCCATCACGTCGGGGTCACCAATGTAGTAATCCAGGGAATCACATAGAATCCACGGGAATAAAGAGGGAGTCGCTGGGTTATGCAAGTAAAAATCCTGTCTGGTTTATTGCACGCTCTGCATTCATACTGACAACCCAACATTCATACATCCGGGTCTTTACATAGTGTTCCCACAGACGTCGCCGCGCGGGGCGTCTGGGTAGTGTAGTGAATTCGTACAGTCTATGCTTAGTGTGCGGCTGTGGGCAGTCACCACACAACAATCAATCAATTGTATATTTATAGCACCAAATAAGGAGGTATTGCAATGCAGATTTTAAGATTAAATACTAGCTCTCCAACATTGCTACAGACAGTCATTTGAAAATTCATATCCTTTGCAGAGTGGAATTAATTTTAGATTTTATTTCGGCGTATTTTGGCTATAGCGCCTTTGTGCGCTGTGCACTGGTGGAACACACTGAAAATGAAATGCATAAATGAGCATTGCCACTAAAATTGTATTGCAACGTACGTCTGTCAATATAATCACAATGGGCTCTATCTTCTGACAGGTGCTATCCCCTAATAGCGCTTGCGCAACTGTTTGCACGTGCCTTAAGGCACGGAAGATAGCACTCCGCCTTGCGCCGTCCGCCAGGTGTTCTGCCGAGTTTTGCTCCCCCACCCAGCATAAAAAAAAGCATCCCCACCTCACGGGAACATATGTAATGATTTATACATAAAATGTAATGTTTAAAAGTGATATAATTGTCTGGTAGACGTGACCTCCATGATTTCTAAGTTAAAACAGCCCCGAAATATGTTGGGGATGCGGCTGGGATGCGGAAAGGTTCACGGCACGTGTCGCAAGCGCAAATTGGAGCCGTGCCAAAATCATCTGCGCCCCAAAATGTCACAAACGGGATTTGGGCAGTCTTAACTACCAGAATTATTCACAGGCGTGGCCAGGCAAGGCTGGGCATTACGTCAATCAACGTCAGATTCCCGTCTTGCAATGGCTGTTTGCGCGAGGCAATATGCTGTAATTCTCTCCATGCGTATCACTCGTACGAGGACAGAGAGAGCTTATTGACAGATCGTCTGTGGTGCCAACGACCCTCCGGGTGGTTATGAAGGTAAATAGCCTATGTCCATTGTCCAACAAGTTTTCTCAATTCACTTCCCTCTTTGCAATGTGATAAAAGTTTCTCAGTGAGATATGCGTTGATATGAGTTGATTGCCTCACTGAATTATCTGCTAATACCCAATTTTAGCAGCATAATTTGATGACCTGGCATGACAAGGCTGTGCGTAATGACATATCCAAAAGGGATTTTAAGTCAAGTCAAGTCAATTTTATTTATATAGCACATTTCATACATAAAGCAATTCAAAGTGCTTCACAAGACATTACAGACATAAGAGAATAAAAGAAGATAAAAAGACAATAAAAAGCAAAAGAGCAGTAAGATGCTACACGTTTGGTCAATACAGGAAAATAATAGGATAAATAGACATTTCAACAGTTAAAAGCAGTGCTAAACAGAAATGTTTTTAGACCATTTTTAAAAATAGGAAGTGTTGAGGAAAATCTGAGGGCCTCAGGCAGGTTGTTCCAGCTAACAGCAGCACAGTGTGTAAAGGCGGCCCTGCCCTGGTTCGAGTGGATCCTTGGGACAGCTATTAGGCAAGACCCAGCTGACCTGAGAGGTCTAGTTGGTTCATAGCGAGGGAGGAGATCTGCTATGTATTGTGGGCCTAGGCCATTGAGTGATTTGTAGGCTAAACGAAGGATTTTAAATTTAATTCTGTAACCTACAGGGAGCCAGTGTAGAGATTTAAGAACAGGGGTAATGTGATTAGCCCTCCCAGTCCTAGTTAAGACCCTAGCAGCACCATTTTGAATGAGCTGGAGTTGTCGAAGTTCTTTATTTGACAGACCTGAAAAAAGGCTGTTACAGTAGTCTAATCTACTGTAAATAAAGGCATGAATTAGTTTTTCCAAGTCCTGACTGGACATGAAGCCCCTAATCCGAGCAATATTTTTAAGATGATAAAAAGCAGATTTTCTGACCGACTTAATGTGTGAGGTGAAATTAAGATCGGAGTCGATAGTAACTCCAAGGTTTTTTACTTAGTCCTTTGGCTTAACACTAGCAAAGCCGGGACATTTTTACCTACCACAAGGGCCAGAAGAGGGGTCAACTGACCCCTAGTCATTTGAATGAGAGGCTGTGCATTTGCACCTCTTGTGTGGAGTCTCCCTGTCAATTCTATTCAAATGCAAAATGAATTCTAGTCAAATGCTAAATGTACTGGCCGGGGAGAGGGGAGGTGTCTCTGCTATCATGGCAAATTTGTCCTCCACAAGGCCGGCAGCCCTTGTGCTCTTGTCATCAAAGCGTAGATAGCGCATGATATCGGTCTGATTTTGAAAATGTATGAACACAGGGTCGTACAACAGACATATTTAGGAAAAGTCAAGAAAGTAGGGATTTGGAACTCGATCGAGTGCAAAGATATATTTTATTTTAACTCACAGGGGTCACGTGACCCCTTTGACGGCCCTTCTAGTGTTGGGAGGGTGTCCAGGCAACACGTGGATGACTTAAGGCCATGCACAATTTCATCCAAAGTTTTTGGATCAATTGCGCTAAAGTGAGACAGACTTATTGAGTGAGCTAGGATCGGGGGGGATGGTGGACTCGCATCATTTTTCAGTGAGGAGCCACTGATGGCTTGTCTGATCTTGATGATTTTGTCATTAAAAAAGGCAGCAAACTCATTACATTTATCAGTGGAAAGGAATTCAGGTGGTACACATAGCGGGGGGTTAATCAGTCTATCAACAGTGGCAAAAAGGGTACAGGCATTGTTTACATTTTTGTTAATGATGTCAGAGAAGTATGATTGTCTCGATTTTTTTAGCTCAAGGTTGTAGGAGTGAAGGCTATCTTTGTAAACAGTGTGGTGAACATGCAGGTTCGATTTGCGCCATTTACGCTCAGCTTTCCTGCAGTTTTTCTTCATATTCCTGACAGAGGCAGCATTCCTCCACGGTGCTTTAAGCTTGCCAGATACCATTTTTGTTCTAACAGGCGCCACACTATCAATAACATTCAGGACAGTTGCATTGAAGATAACAAGAATGTCATTGACAGAGGTAGGAGGAGTAGAAGAGGAGGAGGTTGTTAAAGGAGAGAAGAAATTTTCCATGAACAGAGAACTGGAGCTAGGAGTAATGTTACGTCTTTTGATGGTTTGTGATCTGGGAATGGTTACAGGGGAGATCTCCATTACAAAAAAGATACAGAGGTGGTCGGACAGGGCAACATCGATTTTGGAGATAGATGAACATATAAAACCCCTCGAGATGACTAAGTCGAGGGTATGGCCTCTGTTGTGAGTAGGGCCAGAGACATGCTGGGACAGTTCAAATGTCTCTAGTAAATTGATCAGTTCTTTAGCATAATTGTCATTAGCATTGTCAATGTGAAAATTGAAATCTCCAGAAATAGAAATGCAGTTATATTTTATGGAAATTAATGACAATAGTTCAGCAAACTCATCAAAAAAGCTACTTGAGTACTTTGGTGGTCGATAAATAATAAGTATTAAGACAGTGGAGGAGCTCTTCAGGGTGACAGCGAGATATTCAAAGGAAGAAAAGTCTCCAAATGTTACCTGCCTACATTGGAATCTATCAGAGAAAATAATCGCTACACCGCCCCCCCCCCCTCTTGTCAGGCCTGGGAGTGTCAATAAATCTAAAGTTCGGTGGGGCTGATTCAGAAAGAACAGCCATATTGGTGTCCTGATCCAGCCAGGTCTCTGTCAGAAGCATTAGGTCCAGATTGTAGTCAGTAATCAAGTCACTGACGAGCAAGGATTTGTTTGACAGTGACCTCACATTGAGGAGAGCAGCCTTGATATGTTTGGGGCCAGAGTCCAGCTTATTGTTGTTGAGAGGGAAATCGGGTAGATGGGGCTCTGTGCTGGCGACCAGAAATTCTGGCTGGCCCGTGGCAGGCAGCCCACCTGGCCACAAGGGGGGGATAGTGATGTTCGAATGGGGAGCAGGGGGAGGCTGGAGGGGGCCGGAAGTGACCGGAGGGCAAAGGAGAGTGGTCAGTGGAGATTCACGTAGGAAAAGTGGAGGGGAGGGGGTGAAACGCTGAATAATACTACCAGAGATATAATGTCAATATTTCAGGGTGGCTAACTTGCGGGAGATATTAGTGGCCAGGACTGTAATTCCTTTATTGTTGGGGTGAAGATTGTCATGTTTGTACAGATGGGCTGAATTCCAGAAAGAGTTGAAGTGATCAATGAACTCGTAGCCACATGCGGAGGTGAAATTACGTAGACATTGATTACAGCAGAAGATACGGCTAAAGGATTCAGAACCTCGTCTGAGGGTGGGAATCAAGCCAGAGAATATACAGATCTTCCCCAGGCTTTCTATCGTATCAGCAAGGGTTTCGAGGTCATTCTGCAGCTTCACTGATTGTTTACACCTGGTGTCATTTGTACCCACATGAACGATAACTGATTTAGCAGACAGGTAAAGCTCGACGATGGATGGAATATATTCTACCAGATTGAGAACTTTTGCTCCAGAGAAAGAGTATGTTACACATTTAGGGAAGGCGACGTGTCTAATAATCGAGTCGCCTACGAGGATGTAATCGGGGGGCGGAAAAATTATGCTAGGGGCCGGGGAGATGTTGTTGACATTAGCTAGGCTAGCTGCAGCAGTAGCTAGGCTAGCTGTGTTAGCATGGGCAGTGGTACGGGCTAGCTCAGGTGGGTTAGCGGGGCTCAGGTGGGGGAGAGAGGGCGACGAGGGGGGAATGTGTCGGGCTCGCTTTTATTGTGCCGGGGGTGACAGGGATTTGTCGTTTGTCATTTTACTTGCACTGCGCTGCGCTGCACGGAGATTATGGTGCGCAACCCAGCGCAGAGAGGTATTTGCGCGTAAGAGGTCATTTTCAAAGCTCTTAGCGCAAAGTAATCGCACGCTGCTGACGATAGCATAATGCCATCTATCACCACATTTTAGCGCTGAAATGCCTGCTTTGGCTTGTGGCAGCCAATGCCCAGTACAATTATCACAGGCATGTGGTTGTGTCTGCCCTCAATTTGCATTGCGCACGGCGTTAAACAAGCACAAACGCTAAATTATCGCTTTTGGGAAGATATAGCCCAATATCTTTTGCATATCGTTCAGCCCAACCAGTGGCCGACCTCTCCAGGGCCCCGGCCCAGCATCACGTAGCTGTGGCGCAGCTCACACCTCCACACGCTGCCCACCAGTGCCTGTGAATGTCCCAGCATCCAGTGGGTACGGCTGCATCCAATTATTTTTCACTAAAAATTAAATTAAACATTTTACATTCTCAGTAGAATTGTTGTGCAATGTCTGTTAATATAATCTTGATATTTTTTGCATAGCTTACCGTGCAGCCCTACCAGTGGCCGACCTCTCCAGTCATCCCGTGGCCGACCTCTCCGTGGCCGCGGCGCAGCTCACACCTCCACACGCTGCCAACCAGTGCCTGTGACTGTCACAGCATCCAGTGGGTAGGAATGCATCCAATCTAGTGATGGGAATTACGGCTCTTTGAAGGGAGCCGGATCTTATGGCACCGTTCCTTTCCGAGAGCCGTTCAAAATAGCGGATCCTCGCTCTTTTTTTTTAGGGGGCGTGCACTACTGTTTATCTGCGAAATCACTAGGCTAATGATATGGTACGATTTGGATCAGATTTGATCTTAGAGCCACCATATTTCATTTTGGTGAACTGCAGCAGCACTAAATTACTCATATTCCAGACCTCATGTCAATGATCTGCATTGTAAACATGACACAAGGTGACGCCATATTATCTGCTTAGTCAGTGAATTTACTTCTTCTATGAAATGTGTGGTGTAAATCAAGTTGGTTTTCCTTGAATGCAATTCATGCAACACTTCGTTGCCCAGAAAGTCGGCAGATAGCCCGTTTTGATATTAAAGGAACACTCCGCCCATTTTCAACCAGCTTTGTATCATTAGAACATCAGTAGTATATCAGAAAGCTGTAAACGGTTTTGAAGTCTGTCATTTAATTTGACAGTTATTGAGTGTTAAAGTGTGGACCAGTGACATCACTGGTCCACACTAACTCAAATTAATAACTCATTAAATCAAATCAACTCTCAATAACTGTCAAACTAGATGAATGATGAATAGTTTGACAGTTATTGAGAGTTGATTTGAGTTAATGAGTTATTCATTTGAGTTAGTGTGGACCAGTGATGTCACTGGTCCACACTTTAACACTCAATAACTGTCAAATTAAATGACAGACTTCAAAACTGTTTACAGTTTTCTGATATACTACTGATGTTCTAATGATACAAAGCTGGTTGAAAATGGGCGGAGTGTTCCTTTAAGCTGAGTCCGCCCACCCAGGCCACCCAGTTACAGCATGCGCCCGTAACGAGTGCACCTATCCTCCCTGCTCAGTGGACTAGCAGAGGGAGGGGGAGGGAGGTCTACACTGTGTGTGTGGTGGGGAGTGGCAGGCAGTGACATTTGGGAACAACATTAAAACGAATGGCTCTCAAGTAGGACTCGGTTCCCTTCGTTCATAGCAAAGAGCCGTTCAATAGATTCGGGTCGTTCGCGAACGTCACATCACTAATCCAATCTCTTTTTACTGAACATTAAATGCATAAATGAGCATTGCCACTAAAATTGTATTGCAACGTACATCTGTCAATATAATCACAATATCTTTTGCATATCGTTCAGCCCTACCAGTGGCCGACGTCTCCAGGGCCCCTCCCCAGCATCACGTGGATCATCATCAGTATCAGCTCACACCTCCACACGCTGCCCACCAGTGCCTGTCAATGCCCCAGCATCCAGTAGGTATGGCTGCATCCAATCTTTTTTCACTGAAAATGAAATGCAAATATTAGTATTCCTAGTAGCCTAACAATGTCTGTCAATATAATCGCAATATATTTCTTGCATATTGTGCAGCGCTACCAGTGGCCCGCCTGTCCATGAGCCCGCTCCAGCACTGCAATCCTCCTCCACTGATGAGACTTCTGAGGACTTCAGTCCTGAAGCGTTCCTCCCTTTCCCCAAGGCCGGACCTAGGAACGCCGATCGAAAGCCAAGAAGGCAACGGTCAACAGCCATCCTCACCAACACTCCTTTCAAGCGAGCCCTGGAGGAGGAAAAGGAAGCCAGGAAGACTCCAAAAGCACGGAGGCGGCTGCTCAAAGAAGTCTGTCCCACAGAGACACCAAGGCCTACCAAAAAAGCTTGCCTTCAGCAAGACAAAGCTGAGTGCCTCGTGTGTTGTGAGAACTTTCAGTCTTCCAGGCCAGGTGAGGTGTGGGTCCAGTGTGTCTTCTGCAAAGAGTGGGCACATGAAGAGTGCACTGAGGGAAACACAAACAATTAGGGTTGTCTGTTTCTGCCTTATAGCCTTTAGCCCAAGTTGTCCACTAATTGTTCTGAATGTGTTTTGCACTTTACTGTTCCAGATGTTTATGCTTTAGTTAAGGCACTTTAGCAAGATCACTTAACCAGGGAGTTTTATATATTTTTCTGAATGTTTTTTTTATGTGTTTGCACTTATGGTTAGGCTACTGTTCCATATGCTTTGATTAAAGCACTTGACCAGGGGAGGCAAGGAAGTTGCATGTTCAGCATGGTGTCTGTTTCACTACTGTACAAAGCAAAAAAAACATTGTGTTGACTTGAAGCCTATAGGGCCTACCCTTTTCTATTTGTTTTGAATGTTGAATTCATGTTTTGAACTGAAACCCAAAGTAAAAGAAAGAAGGTTCACCTTGCAACTTTGCAAACTCATTATTGTCATGCATGTTATCCTGTATTTCTATAGCCTATGATTATTAGCCTACACTAGACTTGCTAGAGAAAAAATGTAGCACACTTATCTTACCAGTAAATATGGTTGCTGATCAGGTGAGTGAACTGTACACCCCTTAATTACAATGGCATGCTTCATTTAATCCCTGTAGCACACCAGTGGGGTGTGCATTTTGGCTAAATTGTAAATATGTACCGGTAATATGGTATTGTAATCTATTACATGACAAGAAATATACATTTTCAAATATTTTTTTGGATAAGCCATTTAAGGGAGGTAAAATATTGATCACATCAGCAAAATATATAGATAGAAGTTATAATTAGGGATGTCCGATATTATCGGCCTACCGATATTATCGGCCGATATTAGCATAAAAAAATCGATATCGGAAAATATCGGTATCGGTTTTCATGCCGATATATATATATATATATTTTTTTTTTTGAAATACAGGGCGAGTCTCACTGAGAGCAATGCTCTCTTTTTCAGGAGTGCCCTGTTCACATTCACACACACATTCATACCTGGAAGCTGACCAGTACAACCACAGTCTGATCTGTTGGCCACTGAGCAGCTCCACTGGAGCGGTTGGGGTTAAGGGCCTTGTTCAAGGGCACCTCAGTGGTGGTAATGAGGGAGGGGCAAGCGCTGCCTTTTCACTTTCCCCACCCAGATTTATCCTGCCGGTCCCGGGGATTGAACCGACGACCTTCTGGTCACAAGCTCGCTTCTCTAACACTTACAAATTTAACACAACATGCATATTATATATTAAACTCTTCAGCTACATTAAGCTACATTATGTAACTTGTTACGTGAAATTTTGGTGGAAAAAAAGCCCGCTTATATCGGTATCGGTTGATATCGGTTGATATCGGTATCGGAAATTAAGAGTTGGACATTATCGGATATCGGATATCGGTAAAAAAGCCAATATCGAACATCCCTAGTTATAATTATATTAATTTGCAACATATAACATACTAAAATGTATTTCATAATACTTATAGTTTCTTAGATGACTAAAAGATGAAGGAATTGTATGTTAATGCCAGAAAAAAATTGTTACCTGGGTGTTTTTGTGCCTTTTTCACAACCGCTCCATTAGTCCCCCGCCTGTGCTTTATTTGTCCCTCCACTTCGGGACAAATGGAGCATTGCACAGCTTCTGGTTGCCGTCTGATGACGTCTGATGTATTGACCCGCTGAATGAAACTACGGTTGGTATTGCCAGAGGACGTGTAGGTTGCTTACATAAAAATATTGTAACTCCAGCTGAAACAATCTTTACACAATGACAAAAAAAACCCAAAAAGTGCTTCATTCGTCCCTGTTCTCCCCTACTATATAGCCTACACTTCTGACCTGCTTGAGGGGATTGTGCCATGACCGTTAACCCTTTTAAACCTAAGCCTGATTCAGTCCGCCTGGATATATTTTTTTGTTATTGCTGTAAAAGTGTCAGAAAATGTGATGCGAGTAAGTGTTTTTCCCCCTTTTTTCAGAATCACTTCATTTTTCATTATCTGGCAGTGCTTTTCCTTTGCTGTATGTTTTGAGTGTGCAATAACAGTTTAGAGGGGGGAAAAAAAAAAAAAAAAAAAGCGGAATTTGATTTGACTTTTGATTGCATTTTGATTGTTTTTAGTGAAGCAGAAACTGCAATTACACATGGAGAACACTTTACACATGTACACATGTACATTTTGAACATTCAACTGTTATGCAACTGTGCAATACATTTTTAGCTTTTAGATTATTATTTTTTGGCTCTTTTTTTCTTGTATGTCCAGGCGAAGTTTAGCCTTTGTGGTAGATCCTGAAGCAGTTTCTCTGTAACTGCAGACACAGTCCCACATTGCACTCCTCACACTTCCAGGGAGTTGTCTTTTTGCAGAGACGACACTTCCAGCGTCCCATGGTGGCTGTCTGTCCTTTCTCAGGTGGTAGGTTGGCTGTGGGGACAGGGAAGTGGTCATGGGTGGGTGGGGGGGCGTACCTGCGTACGGGAGTCTACCCAGTGCGTACCGGAATGCCTGCTGCCACGCATAGGAACTCCTATGAGCTGAGCGCAGAGCTTCTCCTGGAAGGCCTGCCGTATCATGTGCTTCTTCTGCTGAGTGATGCGTATCTCCTTGTCGATTATGTAACTGTTTGTCATGCTAATGTCCAGAAAATGCTGGAAAACAGTCATGTTCCATCTTTTTGTTTTGTGGTGGACTGAATTGGTACCCAGCATTTGATCTGATGTGTCGACGCTTCCCATGTACTTGTTGTACTCTGCCACTGCTGTGGGTCTGGGGACAGCGATCCTCTCCCTCACCATCAACTGTCTTCTGCCAGTGCAACACTGTATCCCCAGTGTACACAGGGTGGATGTTGCTGCAAAGGGAGACCTCTCTCGTGCCCATCCACTTCACAAATAAAAGGTCACGATCCCTAATCCAGCGGATCGACCCTCTTGGTGACTTTTTATTCAGCGCATTTTCCTGGGTGGCTGGAACACCAATTGTTGACTGCCTGTATGTTCCACAAACCCCAAATCCCTGCTGGGCCAAGTGGTGGAAGAGGAGTGGACTTGTATAGTAGTTGTCACAGTAGTATATGACGTACCCAGACCCAGGTAGTCTTTATTGATCAGTGACACCACCACATCGTAGGACAGCCCCTTCCCTGATGAGAACTTTGATTTTCCAGTGTACAGCCGATAGTAGATGGTGTAGCCATTTACATCAGCAAGAACGAAGAATTTTATGCCCCACTTGGTGGGTTTGGCCTTCATGTATTGCTTGATAGACAGCCTGGCCTTGGTAGCGACCATCCGCTCATCAACTGAGATGTTCTGCTTTGGATGGTACATGGCCATGGAGCGGTTGTTGATGATGTCAATGAGAGATTTGACCTAATGGAGAGCATCATAGTCGGCTGTGCCCTTTTTCTTGTCATTCTCTGCATCATCTGATAGATCACTGATGTGCAGATTGTTGGAAATTGCCAGGAACCGGTCTCTGGAGAAAACAGTGGCAGGGAATGGGACATCATTTTTTTTTATCTTTCCTCCAGAAATCAACCCTCTTTGGCAAATCCATTACTGACATGTAGAGCAACAGGCCCAGGAACTTTTTCATTTCATGTGGGGTTATATTTTTCCACTTGAACTTCTTCCCTTTCGCCAGATTTTTGGCTGCATTTTTGTTTGTGTTTGCACACAAGATTCTATTAGGGTAATTTCACGCAAATTCGTGCAAAAGCACCAAATTGGCGTAATGTGGTTGTGCGATGTCAACAAAATAGCCATCGTGATGGTTCCACTGTGAAACATCGTGATGGACGATGGCATCCTCATTGACGGGGGGTGGGGGGAATAATTAATTATTTATTAAGTCGCTGTGGTGCTGTAATGCCATTTGGTTATGCCGCTGCAATGCGTTCACTGCAATGCCCGCATCAAATTCAAGTCACTGGTACTGGCCTACAGGGCTGCACACCAAACAGCTCCCCTGTACCTGCAATCTATGGTCAGGTTCCAAACCTCTCAGCGCTCCATTCGCTCCTCCACCAGTGCTGGTCGCCTCGCCCCTCCTTCGCTACGGGGGCTCAAAAGTTGCTCATCCCTATCTCGACTCTTCTCGTCCCTGGCACCTCAATGGTGGAACGAGCTTCCACCTTCGGTCTGGACGGCTGAATCACTGCCGATCTTTCGGAAAAGACTAAAGACTCACCTTTTCAGGCTCCATCTGGGCCCTTCTTGATCTAACTTCGTTCTCTCTCTCTCTTTCTAAAAAAAAAAAAAAAACGAACCTAAACTTGTACCACTAACCTAAACTTGTACCACTGTTCCTTCAGAAGTTGTAGTTGTCATAGACTGTACTCCATAGTTGATTGCTCTATTGCTGACAAAAATGTGTCATTGTAAGTCGCTTTGGATAAAAGCGTCTGCCAAATGACGTAATGTAATGTAATGTAATGTAACAACAGGACAACTGAGCTCTACATGAGACCTGCGGGCTTGGATAGGCTACTATTAGTAGACATGGGCGACTGGAGCAGTGGCTGTCACTACCAGCAATTTGAACGGCACAAAACAAATAACGTTAAGGTTACCGATCCTCACCAACAACATGTGTGTGTTGAATTTAACTAGCTGGCAGAAAACTGACTGAATTACTGGCTGATATAACGTTTACGCTGCTAGCCGGGCGCTCTCACTCATACTGAGTGTTATGAGCGAGAGCGCCCGGCTAGCAGGGTAAATATAATGTTAGATTTGCGTGGGCTTTTGAACCTATAATGAGTGATTTGACTTTTCATTGGGAATGGTTACATTTGGCCTAATGTTCATTAACATTTCGTAAAATCCATTAGATTTATTTTTTGTGGGAATTAATCATTCCTAATGAAAAGCCAAAGGTTTAAGCTCGCAAATGTTTTTTATCTCATGTTTCTATCTGCTACAGAGCCTAGGAAATGAAGGTTTTCGTCAATGTTTAGTGAAAGTTTTAGTTTAGAGGGGTTGTTTTCAAACACACTTTAGGTTTAGAATATAATTTGTGAGCATGCGCTTATGGGTATCAATTAAGTACTCACCCAGTTCACAGATCACAGGCATCAGGTCACATATCAGACTGGAAGAGGTCAGGTCAGTGGCTGCAGAGGGAAGTCTGCTGACATAATTCTATGTTGGAGCAATATGGAGAGAGATATTAGAAGATGGAGACAGAGAAGAGAAGGTGGCATGTAAATGACATGAGGAGAGGGATCACATCTACAGCACAGGCAGCAGCAGGTCATTGGGCTGGCTGCAGGGACATGAAGGTCAGGTGACATGCTAGAACAATGTGGAGAGATACTGTATATTGGAAGCTGGAGACAGAGAAGAAGAGAGGACTTGCACATGAGAAGAGGGATCGCAAGTCTAATGGGAATGATCTCAATGAATAAGGTAAAACTATACTCACTGTGCATGTACTCAAGTCACATACAGCTGTGACAACTTGTCACAGCTGACGGACAATTCTTCACAATCATTCCCCATACATTATTGCACCTCCCTCTCCCTATGGGAAATGACGTCTGAGCACCAGGTAGGCCCGTCCTCAACTGAGTCCTCAGCCAAATACCCACTCCAACGCCACAGATTTTGTGATATTGCGTACAAGACAAAATTGTGCTTCATGGTTGTGCTAAAGAAAAAGTCAAAGTCACCAACATTGACAGGGTTTATTGCCTTGACATGACAACATGACATACATGACAATTTAACATTGACCATAAATGGACATGGCCATCTATACTGGGCCTGCCAGCCTGCCAACTGGGCAATAATACTCTCAACAGAGTAAGTGGCCGTGCACATACAACACATGTGAACCCTTTGAAAAGCATGTCAAGTGTGCTTCAATTGCGCACAAAACACAGTGCATGGATCGTTTTTTGGGCTTTGCTTTGTTTTCCCTTGCAGTCGTGTGCAGTACAGTTCAGGATGCAACGATCACACAGCTGGTTCCGTCTGTTTAATGTTATTGATTGTTCACACTGTAAACATGAAAGCCATATTATTGAAAATTCTGGCAGGAGCGTAGTTTGAGGATCCCCCTGTCAGGAGAAGAGGGAGGAGTGACATTGACGAGCAGTGTGCCTCTCCTCCAAACGAGCACTCTGCCAAAAAACACTACACGCTAAGAGCACTTAAACGCCAGCTGCGGTCCTTGAAAGAGCACGCTATACGCGTCCTTACCATAGAGAATGGAGCTGGCAGCTGAAATAAGCGCGTTGTATGTGCAGGCCGCCTAAAAACTATAATTTCTTTAAAATGCTTCATCTATAAAAACATTTGTGTGGCAGCCTGGAAGAACCCCTCAAATGTTGCTGCTACAGATTGGTTGGTAATAAGCCAAATAAGGTTGGACATTAGTTTTTGCAGGTCTTTAGAGATTGCAAGTGATTTGGTTACTTCCATTTCTGTATACATCATGGTGAATAATTATTTTCATAAAACCAGGGAAAGTATTTATTTTTATGTTTTTGATGGAGCGACTGTAGAAAATATTATGGTATGGAATGTTTAAAACAATTTTTTTCACATTTTACTTTTAGACACATTATAAATTGAAATACTCTGAGAGAGCTATCTCAGTCATTCAAATGTAGTAGGGAAAGTTTATAATTAATGCAAATATCACATTTTCACCATGTGAAGGGTTTTTGCAGGCTACCACACATTCTGAACAAGGTTTTTGAAATGCAACTTAACGGGATACACCACTTTTTTTGAAGTTTAGCTCATTTGCCACATCCCCCCCACATAGCAAAGATACCCCCTGCCTTTACCGGCATTGTCCAAGCAGTATACAGTTAGATACAGTCGTGAAGTTAGTAATTTTCGCCATAGAATGGAGGCCAATGGTATCGCTGTAAAAAATCCGCTAAAACACGCATCTCAAGGCGCTGAAATACATGTTGTGCTTCGGGGACTTACCAGACGATGAAATATCAATCCAAAATGCACGTAGCGGTGACTCCGGGGAAAATGGTCAGAGAGCATTCATTCTTTGGATTCAGCGTGCTTTTGGGATGCACTATGTGATGACGTCACCGGAAATGTATAACTTGCGGTGTAACAGGCTAAAAGGTCCGTGATCCAACTAACCCACTGATCCGAACGTACCGACTCTCCCCTACTGCTCTGTAGGCTAGTACTAGTGTTTTGAATTTTATACGTGAAGAAATGGGAAGCCAATGGAGGTCATGGAAGAGGGCGGTGACGTGGGAAAATGTGGGTTGATTGAACACCAGGCGAGCTGCGGCATTCTGAATGAGCTGGAGTGGTTGAATAGCAGAGGTAGGTAAGCCAGCTAGAAGGGCATTGCAATAGTCTAGCCTGGATATGACCAGTGACTGAACCAGGAGTTGTGTCGCTTCTCTTGTGAGGAATGGACAAATTTTGCAGATGTTATAAAGTGAGAACCTACAGGAGCGTGCTGTTGCTGTGATGTAGGCCGAGAAGGACAGCTGGTTGTCGATGAACACACCAAGGTTCTTAGCAGTTTGGGAGGGTAATACAATGGTGTTGTCGATGGAGATGGAAAGGTCAGTCAGTGGGCAGTCTTTACCAGGGAGGAAGAGCAACTTGGTTGTACTGAGATTGAGTTTAAGGTGGTGAGCAGACATCCAATTACTAATGTTTCAACCATAAAAAAAATCATCCTGGCCACCACGCCGCAGACAGATGGGTAGGGGGATCGATGGACCGATAAACGAATTGGCAGACAGATGGACGGATGATAAATGGATGGATGGATAAATGGATGTGTGAATGGATGGATAGATAGGCATTTTTACACATGGCTGTCTGTTTGCATTCCTGTCATGTCTGAGGCTGATTGTTCACGTTGTGCAAATGTGTGTGTTGTGTGTGTGTGTGTGTGTGTGTGTGTGTGTGTGTGGGTGTGTGTGTGTGTGTGTGTGTGTGCGCGCACACACGCGTGCCCAGCGTGCATGGATCCATGCATGGACAACTGTTTTTTTGTGTGTGCCTGTGTGTTTGTGTATGTGCGTGCACGCACATGTGTGTGTGTATGTGTGTGCATATTATGTGAGTCAAGCAGCTGTGTTCAACAGACAGGTTATCTTGAAGGGATGTGCATCAGATGGCAGGCTGATATTTATTTAGAGGGGCAGATTTGATTTCTGCCGAGGCGGTCTTCTACTGTATAGCTGTTCAACCGCTTGAGATTCTGCAAACATATGAGACAGAGACCGGGGTCTTCGTCCCCGGGGTTCTCCGATGCCCTTTGGGGACCCTAAACCTAACCACACCCACCCAATGCCTAAATCTAAAGACCACCTCCCATTAGGTTGTTTCCAACCATGTGATTCCGATGACGCTGACGATGTTGCTAGGTGGTAGCTCTCCCAGAGCTACTATGGAGAATGGAGAAAAGCGAGTACACAAGAGGGTTGGATGCCACTCCACACTGCAGGTATTGCCAGAAGATGCAAAACATATAGGATATCATCCATATACAATGAAGAGAAGCCATTTTCCAACAACTTGTCTGAAGCTAATGCTTTCCTATGTAGCCTGCTGCTGGTTGACACCCAACATGATCACATAGTTTGCAAACAAGCCAATGGTCAATAGTCTCGCTGGCCAGCCTCCTCTCCCTTCCGTCCGAGGAGTCTGGCGCCGCAGGTCTCCATAACTGGGATAAACCCTCCCCTGCTCTACTCTGCTCTCCCATTGGAGCGACTGTTTCGGTGGCAGCCGGATGTCCGCTCCCGGCTTATTACAAGCTCTGTCATTGGCTCTGACCATGTCAATCAGAGCGGCTTGCGCTCCCTCCTACCTGTGTGTCACTGTAAATAGTGCCCTGCCGCCTCAGTGAAAACAACAACGCTAACTAGCTAGCAAGCTAACGGCAGAAACCTACACACTAGCTCGTTGCTACACGCTGAAAACGGTAAATTGGATTGTTGGAAACTATTTTCCAAGCGCCGCCCATCGCAATCCCACTATGGAGACCTGCGGCGCCAGACTCCTCGGACAGAAGGGAGAGGAGGCTGGCCAGCGAGACTAATGGCCAATTGTCTTGCCCCGGTCGCCATCTTGACATGACATCACCTGAAAACCACCTATGCCTAAACATAATCCACCCCCCCCCCCCCCCTCCTAGTGCGGAAACAGTTCCCGATACTAAAGTGTGGTGAACTTTTTGTGGACCATCAGAGATTTTGGTGGACGAACCAACAGGGTGACAGAGGTCGCTTTAGTCCGCTTTAACCATGCCAGAGTTTGTTTCCTCGGATAGTGCGGTTCATTTGGGGTGGTGTGAAAGCGCAAACAAACTCTGGGGCGGAACAAACAAACAAACTCTGGTCCGCTTGAAAACGTGGGTCTCAGTTCGCTTCCAAGTGAACCCTGGTGCGGTTCGTTTGTTGTGTGAAAGCAACCCGGACTAAACACAAGAGCGCCAGTGCATCTGATGCACTCATGCAGTGCATCATGAGTAGAAGACGGTAGAAGGGAGCAAAACAAACACTGTGGCGTGCACACGTGTACAGTACCTGTGCGCCGTATCATAACAACAACACATCGTTTCTCAACAGCTGGCTTGGCTATCTCCTTCAGTACGTAGGCTACTCGTCTCATCTGCAGAATGAAATGTTCAACAGCTTGCTGCCTCATCTGCTGCTCATATTAGGCACATTCTTGTTAAATAATTATTTGATAGTAACACCAAAGTAAAACCAGAAATCCCAATATCGCAGGTGGTGTTGCTCCATGGTTTGTGTTTTGTGGATTCACTTGTGTTGTTCAGTCAGCCCTCAGCCAGGCAAGAAGCCTGCTGAAGAGAGGAGAGATTTCCCTTCTCTATTCTGTCCAGTAGACGAGTGACTGTTTCGACCACGTGACATTGTTTAGAAAGTTTGGTGCGCTTGACAAATTGCTGTGTGAAAGCGAACCAGACCAAATGAAAATCGCAACAATGTCCACCAGCTTATATGTGAAAGCGACCTTAGAGCTGCTGCCCCTGCTGGACGCAGCTACAATGTCATTACAAAGTGCAAATCTAATTTGTATGGAGAGCCAATTTGTCTTATTTGTGATTACTACAGCAGAATAAAATGCAGCTCTCTCACAATATGAATCATCACATTTTTGCATTGCCATTTATTGAATTTCAATATTGTCTCATCCCTAGCAGATATTGAAACTATAGCTTTCCCAAAATTCCCACAAAGCTCTTTTCATATAGGGAAATTGTAGTGTGCATGCACATATGCATCCATAGTTGAATAAGACCTACAAAACATCTTCCAAATGACTATTGCTTTGCTCAATTTAAAATCAAATCATTACGTAAGTTATATTCCTAGATGTCTGAGTACACAGCCAACCAGACATAGCTAGTGTAATGACTACATGTAAATAGCAATCTTAGCTGTCCCTCGAGCCTTAAAACCCCATACACCACAGATGGTATAATTCTGTTTGCTTGGAAGGATCATCTCATAATCTATCAAACAGTTAATTCAATTGTGTTGGATTAATGCTGTGTTTATCACACCGGGTTGTTCATTGCATGTGGATGATATGTGACAGTACCCTTGTGCTAATGGGAAGCTATTACAATATGTAAATTGTATGTTATATTTATGTTTATCAACATTATTAATACGAATAATTTCTATGTTTAAAAGTTTGGTAAATTCCCGTTTATGTATTTTATTGAAATCCATGTTGTGTTTGCTGTTTTTCCATTCTCAGGGGTTTAGGCTGCAAAAAGCAATAACCCTGTATATGAAAGTGCTGGGAATGAGTCATTAATTATGGGACAATGGTTTGGCGAGTGGCCACCGAGTGCAATCTATGAATTAGGAGCCGGCCAGCAGCCCCATTTGCATAATACTGGGGGACTAAATTGTGATTCCAGCGATCTATTGAGGAACAGTCGCAAGGCACAGCTAATGCATCTAAGTCACAGGAAGCTGGGAACACATTCATAATAAATTATATCCCTCATCTATGCAATCGCATGTGAATAAATGATTGCACTCCTCTCTCTCATTAGCAGGCTTGGGAAGTAACTGATTACATGTGAGCTGGTTACTGTAATCAGAATACAAAAAAGGTAACTGTAATCCCTTACAGTTACAGAAAACAATAAGTAATCAAGATTGCAGTTAAAAAAAATAATGACTAGCAGGACTACAATTTAAAATACATTTTTACATACATTTAAAATAAATTTATTGATATCATACAGTGTATGATATCAATAAATGTATTTTAACACATTCACTGCCAGCCTTTTTTTTTTTTTACTGTAGGTAGCTTCTGCCAGAGGGTTTTTTTGAGGATTCCGGCTCATCTTTCAAGACCCGAGGATTCTTTTCTGCTAAGATTTTGTGAACACAAAATATCTCAAAAGAACTAATAGAATGTGTGCTTTCTCTGTCTAAAAGAGTTAGTTTGTAGAGTTAGTAGTTATGTAGGCATTAGCACTTGAATACAGCATGGTTTCAGTGTCTGAAAATTTAAGCTGAGATAAATAGCTTTTTGTGAAATTCGATAGAACAGTCACTTTAACCATTCATTTTTGGCATCAGTAAGACGTCAGACATCTAAACAATAGTTTTGAACAGTAATTTCCTCCATAACAGCAGGAAACCCCCCTCTACTTCAAACTCCTCCCTCCGTGTGTGTTCTTCTTGGCTGCGTGTCACAAGCGAGTTGCTGCTGCTGCTGCTCCTGTCTGCTGGCGGCCGCTCTTTGGGCAAGTCTGGATGGGCTCGCTCGTTTCTTGGGGTTTCGGCTGAGAGCTTTGATGAAGCTTTTGCGATTCTGGTCTTATTTATGCTGCGTGTTTCAAAGTGTGTTGCACCCATAATCTATTATGCAAATTTGCAATCCCGCACCGCCAGCAACCAGCGCGAAAACGAAAGTGTTTTCGCCAATCCATTTTACAGTATGAAAATGGTTTCATCGCGCGTTCCCCTGCAGTTTTGGCTCTGCTTTTTCTTGTCTGGAGAGGACTGTCGACACTTAGTGGGTCGGTGGAATGGGTTGTACACGTTCGGTGGCTCCCATATTTATATAGAAGATGTAAAAGGGTTAGATGCACATCCCACCATCAAAAAAAAATAATTCTTTTTTTTTACGTATTAACACGTCATTGGCAGTCAACCGTTGGATTTTTTTTGACGTATTAACACGTCATTGGCAGTGAACGTGTTAAATTGTAATCCTGCTAGTAATCCTTTTTTTTTTTTGTATGACATACAGTATGACATACAGTATGATATCATATGTGACAGGGGCTGGTAATTTGAGTACAAAGTGGGCCGAGGTAATTTTTCTGTTTTAGCAGATTATGAAACTACAGACTGTAAGCTTGGGGTCATCCCTATGTTCCCCGGGTCCTATGTTCCCCGGGTCCTATGTTCCCCGTTTTTAACACTCTCCGTAACATTTGGGTTGTCTATGCGCTATGCCGACCACCTGCAATGCCGACCTTAGGTTTAGGCGTGAGGGGTGGGACAGGTTAGGTTTTGGGTTAGGGTCTGAGGGAGGTTAGGAAGGGTTATATGTTCCCCGGTCCCACAAAAACGGGGAACATAGGACCCGGGGAATATAGGACCCGGGGAACATAGGTATGCTCCCGTAAGCTTGCAAATAATGTGTCACACATCAAAATCTGAAAATAATTGAAGAAGATCTGCTTATTTGAATGTTGGTACACCTCAAATCAAGTTTCCTAGAAAATCAGCCTGAAAGGTGAGTACTTATCAGCCCCTGGGCCAGCCAGATAATGGGGGAGTGAACAATAGCTGCTCATTTACATTAAACACTCCCCATGCACTCCAGCTGTCATCTGTCACAGGTCCCCAGCAAAAAGGGGATACTTATTTTCACTATAATTCCATCCACAAGTAACATAATGATAGAATGTAGGACTATTTTGGTCATGGGTTTCATACACTTTCTGTAATAAAACATCTAAAAGCACAACTGTTATCAAAGGGGGGTCCGTGGACAAAATAGTTTCAGTCTAGGGGTCCTTGATGTGAAAAAGTTTGAGAACCACTGTCTTTAGTGACCTTGGCCTCTATCTTCCGACAGGCGCTATCCCTAAATAGCGCTTTGCGCACTGTTTGCGCGTGCCTTAAGGCACGGAAGATTGCATTCCGCCTTGCGCCGTCCGCCAGGTATTCTGCAGAGTTTTGCTCCCCCGCCGAGCAGCAAAACATCCCCACCTCACGGGAGCTACTTGTAATGATTTATACAGAAATGCAACTGTTTCAAAGTGATATAATTGTCTGGTAGACGTGACCTCCCTGATTTCTAAGTTAAAACAGCCCCGAAATATGTTGGGGATGCAATTCTCGGCGGGCATGCGGAAACGTTCACGGCACCTGTCGCAAGCGCAAATTAGAGCCGTGCCAATTCTGCCAAAAATAATCTGCGCCCCAAAATGCCTGCGCAAACGGGATTTGGGCGGTCTTAACTACCAGAATTATTCACAGGCGTGGCCAGGCAAGGCTGGGCATTAAGTCAATCAAAACCAATCTGATTCCCATCTCGCAATGGTTGTTTGCGCGAGGTTGCCTCGCTGAGGCATGCAATATGCTGTAATTCTCTCCATGCGTAATAGAGTACTCACTCGTGCGAGGACAGAGGGAGCTTATTGACAGATCGTCTGTGGTGCAATGACCCTTCGGGTTATGAAGGTAAATAGCCTATGTCCATTGTCCCACAAGACTTAATTTCCCTCTTTGCGATGTGATAAAAGTTTCTCAGTGAGTTATAGTTGATTGTCTCACTGAATTATCTGCTAATACCCAATTTTAGCAGCATAATTTGATGTCTTGGCGTGGCAAGGCTGTGCTTAACTCATTGAGTGCCAGCCACTTTTGGAGAACGGATGCTCCCAGTGCCAGAGTTTCAGAGCGTTTTCAGTGATTTCTCGATGTAAACACTGAACATGCACAAAGAACGAGGAGACTCTATTGTATCATCAGCAAAAAAAAGTTTATTGATAACATTTTCCGTTCTTTAGTTATGAGCCGGAGAAGATAGGTTGTTTTCAGCAAAAACAGGCGTTTCAAATTAGAAGCAGAGATATTCAGCCTTTTGTGAAATGAAGCATTTCAAGCACATGACTGACTCTGAAGCTAATATTTTCTGATGTAGTCACACCTCAAAAATAATTTCCTTCAATAAAACAGTGAAAACAAAGGAATTTTGTTTGGCAAAATAATATTTTTTAGCTGCAACCAGCAGCGCTGGCCCCTGCGTGCTGGTTGCAGCTTCTTGCTGGTCTTGATTTACTGCTGGTGGGCATCAGATATTCTAGCTTGCGTTTGCCAATCCTGTCCTGCTGTCTGGGTCTGTCTGGGTCAGTGTTGTATGCTGCCCTGCGTGCCCCACCCCGCTCAACTGCAAACCCCACCTCCGTGGGAGTGTCTCTGGTGGCTCTCTGCTGCGTTTGATCTGTACTGAAAAGTGCGCTACATCCAGCTTTTTTACAGCGTTCCGCGTGTATTTGTCACCGGCTCCCATGCTTCCAGTTGAGAATAATAACAACTCCACAACTAATCATGCGGATGGGCTATCGCAGCAGACACGGAGGGGCTCAATTGTGGCAGCAGATTGGCTGCTGCAGGCACAGCTAACGTTATGCTTCATGCATATCGATGCATACGGATGCGATTTCCGTTTCCCCATGACTTCTTCTCTGTTTTTTCCTCACCTTTCTGTAATCTGGAGAGCACTGTCGCCACCTAATGGGTCTGTAAAATAGCTTTTACACATTCAACATCCACCATACTTTCACAGGAGATGGATCAGGCTTTAATCCACGTCCCACCGTCAAAAAACGCAATTGACGACTTTAGTCGTCATTGGCATTGAACGTTACTATTTGAATTGACGACTATAGTCGTCATTGGCACTCAATGAGTTAATGACATGTCCAAAAGGAATTCCACTTTCCACTCCGCAAATACCTCTCTGCGCTGGGAGCGCAGCCGTAATCTCCGTGCAGAGCGCCCAGCGCAGAGAGATATTTGTGCATAAGAGGTCCTTTTCAAAGCTCTTAGCGCTAAGTAATTGCGCGCTGCTGACGATAGGGTAACGCCATCTATCCCACATTTTAGCGCTGAAACGCCTGCTTTGGCATGGGGCAGCCAATGCCCACTACAATTATCACAGGGATGCGCTTGTGTCTGCCCCCAATTTGCATTGCACACGGCGTTAAACGAGCGCAAACGCAAAATTAGCGTTTTTGGGAAGATAGAGGCCCTTGACTTTAAAGTTGCAAGTAAGCAGATTCCAGGCATATTGGGATAAATTAATGCAAAACTTTAGTGTCATTGTACTTGGAACAATAGAATGAATAATATAATAATAATAATAATATACCCAGCAAAAATACTTTTACTTTAGAATTGATACTGAATATTCTTGCAATTATATTATTACTATAAAAATAAACAATCTGTAATTTATTTTATCATTGCATGTCGACCATTTAATAAGACTACTATAAAACAAGGCCAGGTCGAAACCTGGCATAGGCCTGGTGCATGGTATTGTCACCCATGTATGTCCGTGTTGGAAATTAACTTTTGCGTCCGCCAGCCAAAAAGGCTGGCCGATTTGAAATTGTACCAGCCTACACATTTGTTTCCCAGGCAGGCATATTTTTTAATGCCACTTTTGTGTATAACTAACATTTGTGTAATGGTTGTCTTGATTTGGGAAGAAAATAGAAACACATTTTAACAATAAACAGAACACATACAACATAGTGTGTGGTCCGATTATAAGACGACTCCCCTTGAAATGAAAAATCCTTTTTGAAGGGCAGATCTTATTTTTTTTAATCAAGACAATCATGTTATTGGAATATAATAATAAAACACATTTGTGTAGCACTCCCCGGGAACATCCATTCAACTCGATGGGAAACGAGCCAACTTCTATCTCGGTCTATGTCTTAAATAAACACTTTCCAAATGAGTTGATGGTCTGAAAAAACAATTTCAAGTCTTTTTTATGCTCTCAAGTCCTCCGTTTTTTTAATTATAGCCCTATTTCGAGGAAAATAGGCGCTATACTTCGGATAATGAGAACATTAATACTTCCGCCCGTTAGAGGCAGCAATGTGCCGCAAGGCATCTAGTCTGCGGAGAGTAGACAAATAAGAAATTCGTTAAGAAACCTAGCAAACAATGCTAGCAGATAGCAAGTCATAGTTTAGCAAATTATCAGAAAATTGCGTGACTTTGATATTTAGTAGACACACGTAACTGTATAGATACCATACATGTAAAGTGACTTTCATAACATGGCGGACCATTTAACGTGGTTACATGCTGCCACTCCGACGTTCTGCCACTCCGAAATATCGGCACTCAGAAAGGGGGTCTATATTCCCCGTTTTTCACTAACCTCTCCCAGCCCCCACGCCAAACCTAACCTCCCCCCATGCCTAAACCTAACCTCCCCCAGACCCTAACCCAAAACCTAACCTCTCCCACCCCCACGCCTAAACCTAAGGTCGGCATTGCGGCTTCTAAGGTGAACGACCGCCAGTCCGAATAATGGAAGTTAACGTTCGGAGTGGCAGCATGTCGGAAAGGCAGAGGAACCCCATTTAACGTTAGCCTATCTAATGTAGGACCTACATGTAACGTTAAATGGTCTGCCCATGTTATACAGTAAGCGTCATAAGGTTATGTTAACGTGACATAACATCACAAGTTTTTGCAGACTTGAATGCTGTTGGTCGTTTGTTCAATTTGCTCTTCTGTATGGCATTGGACATTTAAAGATGATACACACTTGTCTTGAGGCATCCGCAAAGCTCAGCAATTTAATATGTCATCCTTATTTGAAAACATACTTTATCAGATCGATAGAACTCAACATAGCCTAAGGTCTTGCACGAATATGTCTTCTGGTAAATTAGGCATATATAGATAATCTACCAAGCAACACTTGACACAAATATAGGTAACCATTTCACAGCAGTCCAGCCCATCATGGTGGAAAAGGAACCATTCTTTAAGTTTGAATTATATAAAAAATATATGGTATGCCGAATTGTTACAGATAACCATATTTCAATAAATAAGAATCATTCGTTGATTTGAAGCAGTCGGTTGGTTCTCCATCTTCACATTCTTCTTCCTCGTCATTTTGGTCCAAGCTGGTTCACTCGACATCAAAGATCTTTATATCACATCTTATTAACAACCTGCCTGCTCTGACCAGACAACTATAATGGGCTCGTTCTGTGATATTTGCGGTACATTCGGGTACATGATTTACCTTACTACATAGCCTTACTACATAGCACAACATTTCAGTTAAAGTATAGCAACGGCGCTCACCACCTTGCTCACATGTTTACGTTAGCACACGATGCTAATTGAGCTAGCGTTAGCTTACAAACATGAGCATCACTCAAACAGTCCAACATAGCAGAGCACCAAGTGCGCGATCAAATCCACCTCAGTTATAAAGTTTTGAGTTTGCCCAGAGATCTAATAAGTATAATAGCAGTTTACCTTGTAAAGGCTTAGCAGCAGCTAGCAGACTGGAGGCTCACACCAGGCTCACTCACACCACTTGGCCAGGCCCCGGACTCGCCCATACCAAGCTCACTTTCCCCTATTAAATCCCAATCATCTCGCATTGTCCAGATTTATATGTACAATCTGTAGTGTTGCCAGATACAGCTGATGGTTTCCAGGTCAAAAGTGGCAACCAGCTTAGAGGTGCATTACTGCCACCTACCGGACTGGAGTGTGGAAAGACCAGCTTAGAGGTGCATTACCATGTGTGGAGTCGTGCATGATGTGTCCGGCGACTGAGTCGAGTCTAGGGGGGCTGATGCATCATGCACCGCCCCCAAAAATAAATGGAAGAAAAAAAGATTGATTTTTTTTCACTTTTATTTTTGTTTTTGCTGAAGGCGAAATATTTTATGGTCAGTCACGATTCTCTGGGAGACTGGTTGGCTCGGTTCAAGCCTTAAAACTCGTTGTATGAGGATTTTTCGAAAATGAAAATGAATGAGGAATTCACTTCTGGGGCAATGTCACACAGCCACCAGCACTTAGCAAAATGTTTAACTTGATCCTTTGGCTTCAGGGATAGAGACTCAAGGCGTGCAGTGATTTTAAGCCTCTTTGGGACTGAAGACAATCACCTCTGTTTTGTCTTTGTTTAGCTGGAGGAAATGCACGCATCCAGTCATTTATTTGGTCAATGCACTGACAGAGTGAGTCTAAGGGAGCATATTCACCTGAGGAAAGACTTATATATAGTTGGGTGTCGTCTGCGTAGTTATGGTAAGCTATTTTGTTTTTGTGCATAATTAGGCCTAGAGGGAGCATAAGGTTGAATAGAACGGGCCCCATAATGGATCCTTGAGGCACCCCACATGTCATACTAGTTAGGTCAGATGTGTAATTGCCAATGGAAACGAAGTACTTCCTGTCTTGGAGATAGGATCTGAACCACTGGAGGACGGTACCCGATAGCCCAACCCAGTTTTCTAGCCTGTCTAATAATATTGAGTGGTCAACAGTGTCAAAGGCAGCGCTAAGATCCAATAGCACTAGGATCAAATTTTTGCCTGAGTCTGAGTTAATTCTAATGTAATTTCATTTAATTGTCCCGTAACCGTTGTTTTCCGCGCCACAATGGCTGCGCTGCTGTTGTAGATGGTCGCTTCTTTCCTTCAATACTCTTTGTTACTGATACTAAAACACACGTCCAACCATAACTAGATGGTCGCACAGTCCCTAAAACAGAAACAAGACGTAACGATAGTTACGGATCATGAATAAACTCACCTAGGACTAGGTGAGGAAAAGCCAGAGGTGTTCTGCACTGCCTGCATCAGTAAAGTTCCCTAAACGAACATGTGTCTTTTTGTTGTCTGCGTTCCGTCTGTCTTGTGAATAAAATCTGTCATTCCTCCATGTTGTCAGATGAAGTGGCCGGACTGCACTCATCTCGCAGATAAAGTTTCAATAATTGTAATCCACACAGACTGTCCTCAGTGGCTCTCCATGTTGTCTCTTGTAAACAGAGCTGCACCCCGCCCCCATGTAACACGCTGAATTCTATTGATGTGGCTCATATTGGCCGAAACTCAAAACAATAGCAGACATTAGCCAGTGAAACGCCGCATGCAAATGAATACCAGCTGTGTCCAGCGAGAAGTAATTTATCTCTCAGTCAGTTTTTATCTTACAAAATATACCTATTTACTGATTCTAAAATGACTCCATTTTATGTGGAATGGATAGTCCATCCTCTTCTTTGTGTACTAATAGAAAAGAAAAAACGAAAAACTACTTTTTTCACAAAACAACCTTTCACCTCAAATTGCGCGATTTCAACCTGGCGAGTTTGTAGTAAAAAAAAACAGCCCGTGGTGCAAATAAATAAAACCTAAAAAGCCCCGGAGAGAGAAAAAAACACACTTGGCTCTTAAAAAGGACCAGTGCACCCAAAAAATAAATGATTAGAAACCAGATAATATCAGTACACTGTATGAGAAACAGGAGACAGAAGTGACTAGAAGAGAAGTCAGACAGAAGTGAATAGATACATTGGTTGAAAGCCTGCTGTAACCAACACAAGGTGTGAAATGAGTATTACAGAGCTTCTCTCTCTCTCTCTCTCTCTCTCTCTCTCTCGCTCTCTTTCTCTCTCTCTCTCTCTCAAGCCCCCGGACTCCAGTAGTCAAATGCAGGAAATGTGTTCAAAAGTAATCCAAAAGTAATGGAAAGAAATCAGTTACATTACTTTCATATTGTGATACTTGGATTACATTACTGATTACAATTTTTAACAGGTAATTAGTATTGTGTCGGATTACATTTTCAAAGTAACCCTCTCAACCCTAGTAATTAACGTTTGCTTTCTATTTATCTCTTGCCTACATGTATCTTCTCTCATTTTCCCCTCATTCTTTCCTTGTGTAATTCACATATGAATGTGTCTAAAAGGGAACAAATGTATCCATTATCCAAGTGCACTCCATTGTCTAGTTACACCTTGCCTAGCCCGACTGTTCCTCGCCGTTTGAGCAAATCACTGCTCATGCATTTACCCAGGCAATGACAGGTGATGTGCAGTAATGACATCAATTACTGAGAGCTTCTTCTTCCCTAAACTGTAAAAGGGGGAATGCAATGTTTGTATGAATAAATGTTTGAATGAAGATGAGCGTTCAGGAGCATGAATGGAACGTTTTGTTTGACCCAAAAAGGAAATAAATAAAATAATAGGTCAAGGAGTAATTTTTTTTTTTTACCACATCCATTATTGAGCATATTTCTATTTTGTATGCTCATTTAATCTGGCAAGGAGGAGTAGAGGCGAGAGTAGTCTCGGCTCCCAGACAATGGAGAGCTCTGCCTCAATCGTCTGGGAACTCCTTGTCACAAATAATTTATTGAACGGCCGCTACAAACCTACGCCCTATTCTCACGTTACCGGAAATTATGCTCTCCCCATTATCCTCCGTAGTGAAACACAATGGAGATACAGAGAATCACTTTGTAACACGGAGAGAGATTTTTTAAATCATGGAACACAATGCAAAGTTAAATTATTTGATTCCATTGTATCCCTTTACAAGCACATGGCTTCTGCATGTCACCGCCACTTCTGCACGAAGGGCCACCACTGCGCAAAACACCCCAGAATCCAGAATTTTTTTTGCCCATATTTTTCAAATCATAACCCATTATATGATATCTGTGTTGGAAACTCTCTGATCAAAGAACAGAGGAGATCTCATATCAGGAGCACGTCTTGACTCGATATGGGAAGTGTCATACTACCAGAATCTGGATTCCTGATATTTTCCTCATTTGACAGAATCTGGATTCCTGATTTGACTCATGCCATATTTTGTATCCCCAGCACATAACATTTCTGGTGTCATTATACCGCACTATTCTACCAAAATATCTCATATCTCATATACAGTATGTTAATATCTGGAAAGTGATATGTGTGATATCAGTTGCAGGAAACTTTAGGATATCACTAATAGCCCTAACATGTCTGGTGTTGTTATACCACACTATTCTGCCCAAATATCTCAGCTCATATATGTTAATATCTGTAAAGTGATATGTGTGGTATCGGTTGCAGGAAATGTTGGGATATCACTTACCCCGCTAGCCGGGCGCTTCTCGCTCATACTGGACATTAGCGCCCGGCGAACGTCAACGCATTTCCCATCAAACAATTGTGCCGCTCTCACGTCTAGGTATAAAAGCCAACCCTTACCTGAGCCAAAAACGTGAAGTGAAGACGCTATCCGATGCGCAACATCCTCTTCTTTTAACACGTTCACTGCCAATGACGTGTCAATACGTAAAAAAAAATCCAACGGTTGACTGCCAATGACGTGTTAATACGTCAAAAAAAAAGATTTTTTTTTTTTTGACCGTGGGATGTGCATCTAACCCTTTTACATCTCTTATATAAATATTGGAGCCACCGAACGTGTACAACTCATTCCACCAACCCACTAAGTGGCGACAGTGCTCTCCAGACTAGAGGAAGGCAAGCAAAAAGCAGTGTGAGGAAGCCATTCTCATGAAAATGGATTGGCGAAAACGCTTTCGCTTTCGCGCTTGGGAGCTGGCGGTGCGGGATTGCAAATTTGCATAATAGATACGGGTGGAACACACTTTGAAACACGCAGCATAAATAAGACCAGAATCGCAAAAGCTTCATCAAAGCTCTCACCCCAAACCCCAAGAAACGAGCGAGCCCATCCAGACTTGCCCAGCGGCCGCCAGCAGACAGGAGCAGCAGCAAAGCAGCAGCAGAAACGAGCTTGTGACACGCCCGCTGCAGCCAAGAAGAACACACACGGAGGGAGGAGTTTGAAGGAGAGGGGTGTTTCCTGCTGTTATGGAGGAAATTACTGTTCAAAACTATTGTTTAGATGTCTGACGTCTTACTGATGCCAAAAATGAATGGTTAAAGTGACTGTTCTATCGAATTTCACAAAAAGCTATTTATCTCAGCTTAAATTTTCAGATGCTGAAACCATGCTGTATTCAAGTGCTAATGCCTACATAACTACTAACTCTACAAACTAACTCTTTTAGACAGAGAAAGCACACATTCTATTAGTTCTTTTGAGATATTTTGTGTTAAAAAAAATCTTAGCAGAAAAGAATCCTCGGGTCTTGAAAGATGAGCCAGAATCCTCAAAAAAACCCTCTGGCAGAAGCTACCTACAGTAAAAAAAAAAACGGCTGGCAGTGAATGTGTTAATAACATATAGTTGACTCTTCCAAATTGTTTCATAAAATCTACTTTTCTGTCTTTGAAAAACCGAAAATCATTCATCTGGAGCAACCCGGAACAACGACTCACTGTTTACTCACTGTATACTCACTAATGCCCCCCACACTTCCAAAATGGTATTGCACCTACATTTTCGGTTTTTCAAAGACAGAAAAGTGGATTTTATGCCACAATTTGGAAGAGTCAACTAACAATTTGCACCTTGTGTAAATCGGAATTAAAATATCACAGAAGTACATCGAGTTTGAGGCGAGCGATCACCTAAAAGTAGCTAGCGGCCGGCTAGCAGCCAGCTAGCTAGCGCGAGACTCCTCACTCATTCTTCCTTCAGAGTCTCGGCTGCGCGGGTCCTCTAACCACTGGGAGGTCGGCTCCAATGGCTTCACGCGATATACACGTTATCAATACACAGTTTCCAATACCGAGCCATTATTCACATGGAAGTGCCAAAAGTTTTTAGCTCAGATACAGCCTTCTTCGGCTGTGTCATTTTGGGTTTCGACTGCTCCACAGCGCCACCGCCAGAAGTATCGGTTCTGGAGCGTTCTGGAGTGTTTACAATTATTGTGCATTTATTTTCTATTCAAGATGCATTTTGTAGACATTTTGTGACCTCCTGTCTACATTGTACTTCTATTGAATTGAAAATACATCTAAAATTCAAGATCACAAAGTACATTTATTTGCATTCATTTGATTCCCAATCACGACACACTGGTAATCATTATTAATATCTACTTAAAAATGCTGTGCAATGCAAAATAATAGCATTTTAAACATGCGATACAAAGATGCGATTAATTATAGTTAATCGCACGATTAATCGCGATTAAGAAAATTTATCGTTTGACAGGCCTAATAATAATGCAACTGAATGTGTTCTACTCCTTGACTACAAATGTATCTTTGGAGGTGATGGAAATGCACTAAAAATACAACATTTATGATACAGTTTATAAAGCTATACTCAGGTGGTGTAAATGTTTTGGCCATGGTTACCATTTGCATGTTGACTGTTTACTGGGAATTTTCCTCCACAACACAATTTCTTTCAATACAGCCATGTTACAAAAGCATACATCTAAAAAAACATTGAATATTGATCGATATTCATATTAAACATTCATATATGGCCCACATGTTGGCTGGTTATGCTGATATGTGGTGAACATTTAGCAGAGTTGAGGCAGCCATACTGTTTCCGGTCTGACCGGCTGGAAGGGAGACGGAGATCGTATTGAAGGTAAGAGCGAGGCTCGGCCAAAACACACAGAACGCGGAAGCACTGCGCAGAAGCAGCAGAGCGTGCCGAGTGTGTTATCCTTTTTGGACAGTCTAACGTTGCAGTGGAACATCTTACCAATAGACGAACTTTAGTGCAAAAGATTAGACTGGTGACGTAGTTGATGACGGCGCGTGCAGTTTTTCATTTCTACTGTACAGCAGGACTGTACACAGGTGGAAAACTGACTGGAGGCGGGGCTTTAAGTACAGTAATTAAGTATTTGTACTTACTTGGTACTTCCCATCTCTGGGAGTAGGTCATGTTTCAGGTAGGATGTAGAAAGAAGGAAATAAAGCACAAGAGAGGGAGTGGAAGAAACAGAGGAAACTAAGAGACAAGTAAAACAGTGCGTGAGTGAGTGAGTCAGTCAGTCAGTGAGTGAGTGAGTGTGCATGGAGGAGAGACGATCAGGGAGCACAGACAGACACTCTGCCAGGTTCAGATGTTATTCTAGGTATGCTCTGTGATGAGCCACTTTCTCTTATTAGAGTGGGAACAAGTGCAGGTTTGGTACTCCACTTGGACTAGGTCCAACCACACACACACACACACACACACGGGACGTCTGCCCTTGCAGGTGTTTGGCTTGCTAACAAGCCTCATCTCATTATTCTTTTAGAGTGCCGATTAACCATTCAGATTGTAACAATAATGATCACTAATCAGCTGACTAATACCACAACATCATAATTCCAGGGAAGCTCTGTTTATCTTGATGGCATTTCATTAGTAAACCTTTTATTTAACATTCTCACCTGGGACTGGCTTTTGCCCAAACATTATGCTACTGAGCTCATCCCAATAGTACAGAGACTTGTGTTCATCCTAGGGGAAAATACATGAACATGAACCTTGTTATGTATGTCCACAAAGTCAACTTTTCCGGAATCATTAATTGTCAGTGGTCAGAGATGTTATACTACTTAATGCCCCCTTCCAGTCAGTTTTCCTACCTGTATAACCGATGGTGTTGTATGAAAACGTTAATGTTTGTATTTGTACGTCATCTGATTTGCGCCATATAACTTACTTTGATAAGAAACACAGGATCTGCTCTTCTCTCACCGCGAGGTAGAGCGGAGTCATAGGTCAAAGTTTATACAATTTGAGCTTTGTGCGCAGCCATAGATATTCTATTACTATAGATGATTCACCGCAGGCTCTGCCAATTCTAACAAATGGTAGCAGCAAGTCTCCCAAATGGTCACGTGGTCACCTCTCCCCTGAAGTGTTGTGAGAGGACTGTGCCTGGTGATGCGGGGTTAGTGCTGACCTAGCAAGCTAACTTGAAATAGATTGTGAGTTCCCAAACTCCACACAAACCACACATATAAACACCAAGTTAAGTTGCCCCTTAGCTCAATACAGTTGAAACTAAGATATTCCATTAAAAAAATATTTTTTCTAGACACATATTTAGCTATTACATCAACAAACTTCAGCTTTAGCTTTAGCTAATCGCTCCCTGCTAAGATGAGTTCCTGTTGCCAAATCTCGCGAGAGTGTGTTGCTGAGATAGAGACAGGTCTTGAACAATTTACATTTTCTCCTGATCTGTCTGTCTGTCTGAAAAAAGCTATTTTAGTGTCAGAATATTCTGAAGATATGTGGCTTCGCAGAATGGGCTGAATATTTACTTTAATAAATATGGGGGCGAAAGAATCTGTCATAATCTGAGATCACGTTGACTTTTCCCATTGACTACAAAGCCGTTTTCACACATGTGAGGTCTCTAGACCATATTTCAAGCAGAAGGCCATTCGTGCATAATCTAATCCGATCACCCCTGACGTCAGTCAAGTTCTAGTATGACGTGGTCAGTCAAAGTGTTAGTATGACGTCCGTAATGATGTCAGATATGACGTCAGTTAATTCTCATATATATAGCAAGGGTTCTACGTCACCTCTCTCTCTCTGGCCGATCATAACAGCAGCAGCTTCACGGCAGTCCATCTCCCTTGAGCCGTCCTCCGGAGCGTTGTTTTGCACCATATCTGGAGACCGAATCAGCACCTTCAAGCCTTCTCTACCCGTGGAAATCCCCCGCAGATATTCCCCGCAGATTCCTCAACGCTTCCCACTCCATCTCCGGCATGTCGAGCTCCGAGCCAGAGCAGTCCATGGACAGCGACGACGGCTTAGCCAACGAGACCCTGTTCCAGATCGGCCACGGCGCGTACTTGCTTTCCGAGACGTTGGCGAAGCGGCCGGACCACAGGCCGCCAAAGCAGCCACGATGAAAAGGCCCGGCGCGCGTTCCCGTGGCACGGGGCGCGCCACTGCGACGGCCCGTGGAAGGAGAGCAGATGACGAAGTGCCGCGTGCGCCCGGACGCCCAAGAATGCGTGCGAGCGTGCCGGAGGGGGAGGACGCTCGGCGTGGACGTGCGAGAGGCCACGGACGAAGATCAGCAGAGGCAACCGCTCCGAGAGCGGGGAGATGCCGGGGAAATACAGGCCGCGGGGCCACCGCGAGACGCCATGTCATTCCTGGTCGCACTGACCTCCAGGCCGCCGCCCCGGAAGCGGAAACGGCCCCATTCGCAGCTCCGCCGAGCCGACAGGGGTCGTCAAGAGCCATTCTGCTGTCCCTGCTAGATGCTAGCAGATCAGTAGATGCCCGTCTGAGGGCCCTGGAAACCCCCCCCCCCCTTTCCCCCCACGTTCGCCGCAGCCCAGCCGACGCAGCAGCCGATCCTGCCCCCGCCCACGCAGCAAGCCGACGTGCTCCTCACCACCGCCCAACCCGCCCAGATGAACACCCTGGCGTCCGCCACGCCCGCCATTCCATTTGGTATGCCTTTTGTTTCTCCCTGTGCCAATGTGCCTCCCAGGTTGAGGTCCCAGATTTTGAAGGGCAGAGACATTAATTTAGTTAGCATACTCCTGCCATCCCCCGAGTGCAAAAGGAAGGTCGCGGGTGACCCAGATGGCCCTGTCTATTTAAAGTCGTCCGACCCCCGCCTGCCCAAAGACCTTTCCCTATGTGACTTCCTGAACACGTTCGGCGTCTACCGCGACGTGATCTGTGAGGTGTACCCAGAGCGCCGCTACGAGCTAGATATATATATAGCGCTAATAGTGGACCTCTACTCCAACCACGGTAAATTATTCTCCCAGTATCATAAAGCATTCTCCGCTAAAGCCGCCCTGATGATCACCCGGGCTAATACGCAGCTTAACTGGTCCATTATGGACATGCAGATCTTCACGTCGCTGGTTAGCGGGCGGCTGGCGAACACCTGCTACTCGTGCGGCGAACCGGGGCACTCTGCACAATTCTGCCCAAAGGCGGCCTTTCAGTCCGGCGCCGCCCCCACCCCCGCCCCCTCCTGGGCGCCCGACACCAGCGGGTCCTCCCAGGTGCATGCCCATTCCCCCGACTCCCTCTGCAGATATTTCAATGAAAACGTGTGCACATATCCCAAATGTAATTTCCTGCACGCATGTAGCACCTGCGGGGACGCCCACCCCCGCTCCCGCTGCCCGCAAAGGACCCGCCCCCCACCAAACAAGAAATATTGATTTACATTGCTTTGAAAACACCACACGTACTGTAGGTGTCCCTTGTGTTTGATTAAATAAAGCGAGTTGATTGACAATTTACCTGGTCTGTGATCCGATCATCCTATCATTAAACGCCCACTAATAACAATAGTAATAACACAACTAAGAGGGGAAAAAAAAAAAAAAAAAAAAAAAAACCCATACATGTTAAAAGCCGACAACCTCTGGGGGGAAGATCCGGATCCGGATTCGGATTCCGGACCCCTCATCGTACAATTCGGTTCAGCACTAAGTCACCGAGGCCAAGCCGGGAACCCCTAAGCCACTAAGTCACCAACCCCTAAGTCATCCCCTAAGCCACCAAGTCACCAACCCCTAAGTCATCCCCTAAGCCGCTAAGTCACCAACCCCTAAGTCATCCCCTAAGCCACTAAGTCACCAACCCTAAGTCATCCAAGTCCAGCGCCAAGTCGGGAAGTCACTAAGTCACCGAGGCCAAGTTGGGAACCCCTAAGCCACTAAGTCACCAACCCCTAAGCCACCAAGTCACCAACCCCTAAGTCATCCCCCAAGCCACTAAGTCACCAACCCCTAAGTCACCCCCTAAGCCACTAAGTCACCAACCCCTAAGTCATCCCCTAAGCCACTAAGTCACCAACCCCTAAGTCATCCCCTAAGCCACTAAGTCACCAACCCCTAAGCCATCCAATAAGCCACTAAGTCACCAACCCCTAAGCCATCCCCTAAGCCACCAACCCCTAAGTCATCCCCTAAGCCACTAAGTCACCAACCCCTAAGTCACCCCTAAGCCACTAAGTCACCAACCCCTAAGTCATCCCCTAAGCCACTAAGTCACCAACCCCCCTAAGCCACTAAGTCACCAACCCCTAAGCCATCCCCTAAGCCACCAAGTCACCAACCCCTAAGTCATCCCCCAAGCCACTAAGTCACCAACCCCTAAGTCACCCCCTAAGCCACTAAGTCACCAACCCCTAAGTCATCCCCTAAGCCACCAACCCCTAAGTCATCCCCTAAGCCACTAAGTCACCAACCCCTAAGCCATCCCCTAAGTCACTAAGTCACCTACCCCTAAGTCACTAAGTCACCAACCCCTAAGTCATCCTAACTCCTGGAAACAATCTACTCCCCATGGCTCGCTACATCAGGCTCAGGCCTCAGACTGGCCCCAGCGCCAAGTTGGGAAGCCACTAAGTCACCCAGGCCAAGTTGGGAACCCCGTCACCAACCCCTAAGTCTTCCAAGTCCAGCGCCAAGTCGGGATATCACTAAGTCACCCAGGCCAAGTCGGGAACCCCTAAGTCACTAAGTCACCAACCCCTAAGTCATCCAAGTCCAGCGCCCAGTCGGGAAATCACTAAGTCACCCAGGCCAAGTTGGGGACCCCTAAGTCACTAAGTCACCAACCCCTAAGTCATCCAGCACCTCAAGCGGACGCTCCAGCTGGTCTTCATCAGCTCTCCAGCTACACCCGCCCGGAGCAGGCGGCCATACCGTGGCCCAAAGAACCCTCCTTCCTCAATCGGCGAGCATGGCAACAAACAGTGTCCCGGGCTCCGTGCCAAAATGTCTCGTTGGTGGTGGCTCCCCGAAAAGCACAGCGCCCAGTAGGCGCGGTAAATCTCCCGGATCATCTTTGGGGGAGAGAGAGAGTCGAGAGAGAGAGTCAGGGTCAGTCAGAAGGCCAAGTCGTGCGGCGCGCAAGGCCCGACCGAGCTGGGAAGCGCCAGCCGCAACGCAAGTAGGGGGGTCAAGATCGAAGGCCCGACCGAGTTGGGAAGCGCCAGCCGCAAGTAGCCATAAGTCGTTAAAAAGGTCGAAGGCCAGAAAAGTACAATCAACTACCGGTGCCCGCAGATCTCAATTAACCTCCGGTAATCAGATCTTCCTTTTGGGGGATCTCCTAGCCTACGCAGATGCCCTCCTCTTCAAGAGCAGCGCCACTGGCTAATGGAGTCATGCGCCAAAGTATTTGTCATGCATGCCGATTGCTAAATAAAGCTTGTTAAATCCTACCAACTGGCCTCTCATGATTGAAGTGAGGTCTCTAGACCATATTTCAAGCAGAAGGCCATTTGTGCATAATCTAATCCGATCACCCCTGACGTCAGTCAAGTTCTAGTATGACGTGGTCAGTCAAAGTCTTAGTATGACATCCGTAATGACGTCAGATATGACGTCAGTTAATTCTCATATATATAGCAAGGGTTCTACGTCACCTCTCTCTCTCTGGCCGATCATAACAGCAGCAGCTTCACGGCAGTCCATCTCCCTTGAGCCGTCCTCCGGAGCGTTGTTTTGCCCCACCCACCTCCCCAGTCCGCCACCAACGAGTCGTGACTCCTGATCCCCCACGGGGGGGGGGGATCTCCTAGCCTACGCAGATGCCCTCCTCTTGCCTCAAGAGCAGTGCCACTGGCTAATGGAGTCATGCGCCAAAGTATTTGCCATGCATGCCGATTGCTAAATAAAGCTTGTTAAATCCTACCAACTGGCCTCTCATGATTGAAGCGCTTTATACCGGGAAATGACCAGAAAGTGGTCTATGCCTTTCATGTGTGAAAATTGTTTTCCGGTATAAGCGCGACCCCGTCATCGCGGACATTTCACCACTTTGGAGGTTGTCAGAAGAGCGGTATGTCTGCTTCATGTGTGGGCGTGCAGATGTCCCCCCTCCCCTCTCTGCTCTCTCTGGCCAGTCCTTCAGTCAGCAGCCTGACACACAGCACACAGCGAAAATGGCAGCGGCTTCTAGTCTGAAGCCACCCAACACTTGTTGAGAAAGCAAATGCACGAAGCGAAATGTGGAAGTATTTTGCTTACATACGTTGCTGACAGCGAAGGCAAGCCCGGACACATCAAACGAAGCGGTAAAAAGTGCTTCAACGCGACGCAGGTGAACGGATAAACATCGAACCAGCCAGGCTATTTCTCTCAGACACGGATCCCAACTTCTTAAAATATTTCAGTTCAAAGACTGGTTAGCGAATGTGAAGGATACAACATACATGCCCTCTTAAGTCAAACGAGTGTGATTTATTGTGTGATAAGCGAACTTATTTCACCATCGGAGTTTTGCCGACCCCCAAAATAAGGACGATTCCCCATCCAAGTGCACACGTCACTCCCCACCCGCTCTGCAGTGCACCCTCCTACCCCCCCCCCGACCCCCCTCAAATACAGCTTATTTGACGGCTATATTCACACATGTGAGCCCCTAGGTGTGAAGGGAAATTCCGGGAAATGGCCGATATTGATTTACAGGCAATGTTCCTGTACGCATGTGTGAAAACGGCTCAATAGACTCAGACCTGCCGAAAACCTCTTAAGTGGGCGTGTCCGTGGAAATCCATGGGCAAAACGCGCGTGCCAATATGACAGGAACTGAGTTGAAGTTGGGCCGTCTTGCTTGAAATCCCATCGTCTTTGACGCAGCGCACGGTGGCAAAACAGAGCGTTGTGCGACGCAAAGTGTTTCGCCGCCACATAGTTGGGAGGCAGCGCTCTCCCCATAGGAAAACAAGGAGACAGCGGGCGCAGAGCGGTTTTACCGCCGATCATGTGTGGGGGGCTTTAATAGAAGCTTGTTGCACTGTAGCATCATGGCTGCACTGCTGGTGTCAAGGCAGAAGAAGAGCTTTGTCTCTTGCCTTCAATATATTTTGTCTGTGCTACAGCAGAGGTTAGGCCGGAAACAGTATCCCCTCCATTAAGAAATATATGTTGTCTGTGCTACAACAATGTGTTATTGTAAGTCGCTTTGGATAAAAGCGTCTGCCAAATGACGTAATGTAATGTAATGTAATGTACAGCGGAGGTTAGGACAGAAACAGGATCCCCTCCGTAAAACATTTGTTTAGAAGACACAATATTGCTTTGTTATCAACAACAGATTTCAAAGCTGATGGGGTTAATGGAAAGAGCGTGACTCCAACTGGTTAACAGTTAACTCAGATGAGGCAGACGAACATTGTTACAGCAGCAGGCAGCGGTCTTAGCTAACAAAAGCTAGCTAGCTAGTTAACATGCCAGGTCACCCTCTGTCAGAACTCTATCACTATAGTGTTCCATTGAGTAATATGTCATGATTCCATTTGAGTAACAGCCTATTATTTTATTTTTTTACTTTGAGCACAAAAGGAGGTTATTTGTCAAAAAAATATGTGGCGAACAGTGTGGCTAACTCAGAAATAGGGATGAAACAACAACCGGTTTAATGATAAATCGTGATAAAAAATTCCCTTACGGTAACCATACTGTTTAAAATTTCCATTATCATTAAAACCATGTTACCGTGATTAGAGTGCTTTGAAAAACAGTAAATACTGTCCATCATCAACCAAAGTAGGCAACAGTCTCCCAGATGCACGCATCTGCAGCCTTGGTGAAATGATTTCAGTGACTGTATCAGTACTTTTTGAAGATTTTCAGCACATTTAACAATACCATGATAATAGGATGAAATGCGGAACCCCCGCGGCAGTTGAGGCTATGAGTTATACTATATGAGTTGTTAGTTAACAAACGTTAATATCTCAAAAACTATACATGACATCGCTTATATTTTGACATTCTGAGTGAGAGCAGAAGTAGCTCAAGAGTTTGATGTATAATATATGCATGTCATGTTAAAGTTGTGTGAACAGAGTTAAGTGGCTAGAGTCAGACATTCAAGCCTCGCGCCACTTGGGCTCCATAGGGTTCCATTGCCGTTGCCACCCAGTGACGCGGTTTGTTTACCAAAATGCTGCTCGGCTGATCCCTCGTATACTGATAACCGCAGAAATTTTGGTCACTACAATCGTGAGAGATAACTTAAAAATGACAACACTGCGGTGGGCTTTAGTTGCCACCAGACACAAGAAAGAAAATCCAAGAATAACAACAATAGTCTACCTGCCATCTATTCATTTTGTTAAAGTTGAACAAATCACTGATTAAATGTAATTGTTCTCAAAAGAGTAGTTTTCTTTTTGACTTCAACAGTTTCTTCACACGTGCTACTAAAGCTTCCTGCAATGTCTGAGAGCATGCGTGTGGATACAGTGTAGAATGATGGGGCCAAAAGCATAATGTCACAGGATGACTATAAGGCCAGAACACTCAATTGCAGAAATGATTTGCACGCTGAAACACCATGTCCATTCTGGGACTGTGGTTGTTTGCACCCTGGGGTTTACCCTTGGCTTATTGCGATGAACTAAGTAGGCGAGAGGAAATCAATATCTGGTGACAGCTAGTCAATCTCAGACTCAATGTTGGAACTCCAGCCCGCTTCTTCCACACAGACACATTCGATCTGGACCAGGAAGCATGGCTTGAGTCAGAGAAAGCTCCATGTAAATTGGACCAAGTAAGACTAAATGGCCTGACACTATAAATGACATTAAGTCCAGCCATCCCCGGGTGGAAATGGGCTTACATGGACTTGTGGCAAGAGCATTTACATTAGGGCCAGCTTGCGGTGCTTTTACATGCCTCAACAACTAGAAATCCTGACACGTCGAAAAAGTGGCTGAAGCTCCCAGGTCTTAAAAGAAGCCTTTTGAGCATGGAAGGAGAGGGTTGTCATGGAGGAAAAAAGCAATTTCAGCCTTTCACGCTCCTTGGATAAATCAGATGATGCATTTCCTTGTGCATGCAGGAAGTGACTTATCAGGCAATATCTGTGGTGTTGCAAAATAAATCCCCCATTAACCTCAAACAGCTTAGGTGTTTGTTATCATTTGGTCTACTGCCTCGAGAAAGCAGCTCCCTCTATTTACACTAGCCACTTTAACACAGAGATCGCGCAATATTGCCATTCAGAAGGCCACACAGAAATTGTTTTCACACAGAGCCAAGCAGCCCTGCCATATTTCCGCCCCGGGGTGTGCTTTCAGGTGACATCCAGCCCTCCCGGATTTAAATGAGGCGAGGGGAGGCATTTCCACCCAGCTCCTCCTCCTAGTAGCCTAAATGAATATTTTCATAGGTTAGTGTAGCCTATAGGCTACTGTATGATGAACAAATTAATTCAACAACCAAACATCGCTGATGTATGCCAGCAGCTCTCAACCTGCAGCTGGTCGTTAAGAACATCAAGGATAAAGTCTGATGAGAGCTCACCTTAATATGCCGACAATGCAGAAAGTCTCCTCCATATAGTCCAGGTCCTTATGTATTTTCGTTCAAAATTTTTGGAGAGTTTGTAAACTATACATTTTTGGAAAGCTTAGAGTGTGACGAAACACAAAACCAATGTTGCCATTTTTTTCAAAGTCACTATGGTGGCCATCTTGGCCTTTCAAAATGGCGACCACCAAAATTAAACACCTGCACTGGAAATCCCTATATGACCCAGCAATGTAGTTTCCTATGAGCTTTTATGAATGGAATGTCATCTATACGCCTAGTGGATGAAATTGAACTTGGTTGCTAAGAGTTGCATGTTGAGAAATTTGAGTAATTCGCATAATGAGCCAATTAATTGCCAAAAACTGGAAAATGGCTATAACTTTGCTTCCAGTTAACTTAGAAAGATGATCTAAGAGTATAACTCCATGTTTGTTATGTGCAAGAATTCATCTATTACCATAGTGCAGTCATGCAACCTTTCCTAATTAGCATAATTAGTATAAATTTGGTTAAAAAAAGGTAACAATCAGGAAATCTTCTGTTTTGGGCAACTTAGAACGATTATCTTAGAGTCTAAGTCTATGTTTTGATGTCTAGAAATTAATGTCTTGCCATAACTAAATCATGCAACCTTTGTTCATTAGCATAATTAGCATAAATTATATGATTAGGCTGAAATGGACATCTATATTTTGGCTTTAGTCAATTCCATTTTGGATTTTAAAAACGACAAATGTTCAAAACACTTTAAGGAAAAAGGGAAGGAAAATCAATTGGATAAAGTAAATATATTTATAATTTGAATTCAAGCATCCATAACAAATGGATTGTAACAAAGATCTCTGTACGTCAAGGCATATTGAAATTCATCATTTGCAATTATAACTAACTTCTGTTAGTTAAAAACCCATCTAATTCAAGATCTTCAGCATCACTGCCATCTGAATCCCGGTTTTCAGATCTTGAGTCCTCATCATTCTCACATTGTGTACTGCAAAGGCAAAGGTCAGTGCATTGTAAGTTTCTCTTCCTACAGGAGCATCTTTGTGTTGAACAATCTCCTTTGCAGCGGCATCTCACCATTTCAATGTTGGACTCAGGAGCTGGTAGTACATCAGTGGTAGTGGGTCTTAAAGGAGAATTTCGTTTTTTTCTAACCTGGACCTATCTCCTGGCAATAATTATGATTTGGCCTTCGTTATTTCGAATCCCACATAGGTTACGCCAAACCCCACATAGGTTACGCTAAAACCTCCACCGCAAAGCGTCCTACCTGCAGTTGGCCAGTCGGCAGGAAAGTATCGCGGGACTTTACGAGACTTGGTGACCGAGATCACGTTTGAGGCAATTTGATCCCTGGGAGACTCCAGGAAATGGCCTGGGGCGAAATATCACTCTGGTGGTTCTTGAGGGATCACATTAAGACCATATGTGGCGAAAACGGGAATAAAAATAGCTATTTAGATGCAGGAAAGACAGGCTCACACTTGGCCCCAAATCAGCTCCATTTTACAACTGACTTGGATGCTATTGATCTCAAAACAACGCTAGGACGGCCAGAAACGCCGCGGACATCGCTGGGTGAGTGGCCAAATCATAATTATTGCCAGGAGATGGGTCCAGGTTAAAAAAAAACGAAATTCTCCTTTAACTGGCCTTTATCAGCCTTGAAGTAGCCATTTTTGAGAGGATTTAAAGGTACTTGCTGCTCAACGCTTGCCTGTCCCCAAACATGAGCTTGCACATGTACCCTATCAATGTGCTTTTTCAAGGCACCCTCTGTAGGTGGTAGCCTTTAACTCTCTGCCATATACTTGCAGAACATGTGCCAATGCAGCTCTGGAATGTTTCTTAATGTTTCTTCCTTTTGGGCAGTAGGCAGCACACACAAACCTAGCCAAGCATTTCTGTTGTTCCTCCGTTACTCTGGAGTCATCTGAAAGCTTCCGTACTTTAGCACGCATAGTGCACAGACTTGAATGCTCTTACCTTTTATTCCATAAAAGTGAACCTTTCGAACCACCCAGGTGACGTGACGGTGACGTGGAACACCGCAGCCGCTCCTGAAGGCATCACCTGGCCGAACCCTGTCTGTGATTGGATGCGACCGTCAGCCATTTTGTAGCGGCCCGCCAGACAGGGAACCCCACACCAAGCATTCAACATTGAGCCAAGTATATACCCGGACAGCAAGGCTGGATAGTGAGAGCTCTCGCTTTCACTCGTAAAACCTGGGTTGTTGCACAACCCCTACGTTTTACTTCGCTTCAGCTTGAGCTCTCACTAATGCTACCTACAACCGTCCTTGCTGCAACGAAGCACTGCGGTGCGACCTTCGGACGAAAAAGGGCCGTCATGGCATAGCGCACGGGAAGAAGATAAGACGGTGTGAGCGAACGTTGTGCCTACCACGTCCAAGCTATAATACTTCACGAAGGTGTCGTGGGTTGACCATGATGCCGCAGCACACATGTCCTCTACCGATACACCGCGCAATCGCGCCCAAGATGAAGCAACACCCCGCATAGAGTGAGCTTTAATGCCCTCCGGTGGAATCTTCCCAACGGCAGAGTAGGTTAGTGGCCTCAACTATCCAATGCGACAAGCGCTCCTTGGACAGAGGCTTACCTAAAGCCTGAGCTCCATGGCATACCAAGAGCTGGTTAGAAGTGCGCAATGTGCGCGTCATATTCACATAGGCTAGAAGCGCCCGTACGGGGCAAAGCGCCTGGAGTCTCCTCTCCTCCATTGGATCTGAGTAAGGAGGGTTAAACGCTACCAGATCTATGGTCATAGACCTGAACCCGGCCCTAATGTTCTTGGGCTGGTAAGCGGGGTTTGGGCGAAGCGTGACCCTGCGCTCATCATCAGAGAACACCATGCATGACTGTTGCACCGACAAGGCAATCAAGTCACCAACTCTCTTTGCCGGAAGACAAAGCTAGCAGCAATGCCGTCTTCAGCGAAAGGTGTTTCAGACTGATTGTGTCAATCGGTTCGAAGGGAGGTCCCGAGAGACCCTCCAACACCGTAACCAAGTCCCATTTAGGGAAGACGCTCCTCGTATGGGGGCGAAGCTTGCGGACGCCCTTCATAAAGCGAGAAACCAAAGACAGGCTTCCCACTGTCTTGCCCTCAGTCTCCATGTGGCAGGCAGAGATTGCGGCCAAGTATACTTTGAGGGACTGTGGCGACTGGCCCGCTTCATACAGGCCTTGGAGGAAGCAGAGAATGCACTGTATGCCATAATACACTGGATCCAGGTCCTTTTCCGCACACCAGCGCGCGAAGGACTGCCACTTGTGAGTATACTGTGCACGAGTGGAGCTAGCTCTAGCGCTCTGTATGGTCTGTACCACGTTCATCGGTAGGCCCTGGGCTAACAACCGTTCCCCTTCAGGAACCAAGCTGCCAACTTCCACTTGTGTGGGGAAGGGTGCAGAATCTCCCCGCCCACCTGCGACAGTAGGTCCACTCGACGTGGCAACAGCCACGGAGCCTCCTGCGCCAGAGCAATCAGGTCCGCGAACCAGATCTGCGACGGCCAATGTGGGGCTACCAGAATGAGCTGCAGGCCCTGCTGCCTCACCCTGGCTAGCACCTGTGGGATCAGGGGGATTGGGGGGAACGCGTAGAGGGCCTCCCCCGGCCAGACGTGCGGCAGTGGCTTAACGGTGGGTCGTCCCAGAGGACAGAGAACCACTGGGGGCAATGGTGTGCGTGCCGCGATGCGAAGAGATCGACGCCGGCTCGACCGAACTTGGCCCAAATTTGTTCCACCACCTGTGGATGGAGAACCCATTCAGAGTTGTGCAGGTTGCCCCGCGACAACAAGTCTGCGCCCAGGTTGAGGTGGCCCCGAATGTGGGCCGCCGACAGGGATAGCAGGTGAACACGAGCCCACTCGTGGATGTCCGTCGCTAGTTCGTTCAAGGCCTGCGACCGGACACCGCCCTGGCGATTGATATACGCCACCGTGGCAGTCTTGTCCAAGCGTATCAGTATATGGTGACCCAATATCAAATAAATATCATCATTCTAAGATGACTAAAACTGAAAGATCTAGCCATTTCCTAATTGTGACCTAATTTTTACATACCTTATGCAAATCAGGAAATGTTGCATGTCTGCACTATGGTAATAGATGCATTTCTGGACATGACAAACATGGACTTGGACTCTTAGATCGCCTTTCTAGGTTAACTTGAAGCAAAATTTTAGCGATTTGGTGATTAATTAGCTCATTATGCTAATTACTCAAATTGCTCAAGATGCAACTTTTAGAAACCACTTTTAATTTCATCCACTAGGCCTATAGATGACATTTCAGTCATAAAAGATGATAGGAAATAACATTGCTGGGCCATATAGGGGTTTCCAGTGCAGGCGTTTAATTTCGGTGGTCGCCATTTTGAAAGGCCAAGATGGCGACCATAGAGACTTTGAAAAAAATGGCAACATTGGTTTTGAGTTTCGTCACACTCTAAGCTTTCCAAAAATGTATAGTTTACAAACTCTCCAAAATTTTTGAACAAAGGTTGAAATCAGAACATTGGGAACCTGACTAATATGCAGCATGGTAACAAGGCTTTCAATATTCATCTGATCGACTTTATGGATCACAGAGGCACCATCATGTATTAGGTACAAAGCTAATTCTTATCTTTTGGTTCCAGTTTTTTGTAAAGCAAATTATTCCCATGAAGTAGCCTAATTAGCAGCTGCAGTCTGCATAACGTTACTCGTCGTCGGGGGAGTAGGCTATAAATGCACATGAATACTATAACGTTAGTTGATAGAGAATAAAATCTATTCTTTACATCCGCTAAATGTGATAATTAACAGCTTATCTAACCAAATTAATTGAAGCCTTGAGTCCAGGACTGTTTAACATAAAAGTATATTTAATACAATATTCTCTGCAATATGCATATTGACAGAGGGCATGAATCTCAATGTACACATGTCTGATCAATGTACAGAGTCAAATATTCAGCCGCGATGTCACAATTTGACATACGCTTTATACTGTAAAAGAAGAGGAGCAGAGAGGAGGGGAGAGGAATGGGATGATCTCATGGAAATGTGTGTGCGTCCACTTGAGTCTGACAGGGAAACTGTTATCAGTTGTTATTGGACACGATGCACTGCCCAAGGTTTCAGCAATTGGAGCAGTCCCTGCTATTCTATATGGGTGAAATGTCAGTGTGAGTCTATGTGTCAAATGGCATGGAACTTATAGCATAATTAGGCCTATAGCTTATTGATTAATGTGTCAGATGTCATGTTAACTTATATTTTTCTCCAACAATCCACCCAATTGTTATGTTCATCAACTATAACAATAAAATAACAAAATGTAAGTTCACTATTCAATATAATGCTTGTATCTGTACTTAATTGTGGGCCAGGGCTGGGCAGTTTTTTTTTTTGAAAACATAGGAAACATTAAACACTTGAAAAAAACACAGAATTTTTGATCAATATGCAGTCCAGCGCAGTCTCAGCTCATATCACAGCATCTCCAGTAAGCCTATTGGAAAGAGAAAACAAATTTTAGTGATACAATAACAAATATTACGTCACCACTGCTGCTATAATATATAGGAGTGGGCCTTAATGTTAACTCTATATGGTTCAATGCAAACAGTCTAATTAATAATGCATTGAACTTAATATTCAGTGTGTTCCAAATCACACTTAAATCTTTTCCACTTTTGTAAAAGAAGCTTCTTACATACAGTATGTATATATATATAATCTTTCCAGCTTCACTTTATTCAAACCTTCCTGTAAAAGGAATCATGTTATTTTCAAAGTATTCACAACAACAACAATATTTCTCATCATTCATGTGATGACTCTAGAATGTATTTATTTGTTTGTTCCTGGTGCTGTTGTTGTAATTGTTGTTATTAAAAACTATTTAATAGCCCAACTCCATGCAGTGGTTTAATTTCTTTTTAGAACTATTTTATTCTATTTCTAGTTTTAATATTGGTTTGTTTGGAATAGGAACTGAAACTTTCTAAAATGCAAAACATTCATAACATTGATTAATCATATTCATTAAACCATAATCACAGTATCATATAACTGATTATTCTTAAAATGATACTTTAAAACACTTCATTTTATTTTATATCGAAAATAGAAAGAATTTTCTTTACTCTAGTGAGCACAGTTAAACGTACTCTCTCTAGTAGTTTACTAAACTAGGGAGCACAGTACTCAAAGTACAGATTGGTGCTGGTGTTGAAGGTTTCTTGTGACGTACAATCTGTAACTGTAAACATTAGATTTCACAATGTGCCTGTATTTTAGACAAAATAATTTATTGTATTTTATTAGTACAACAAGTACGCACGTATGGCAGATAATGTTTGAGATACTCTGTGAGTACATATTCAATTGTTTACTTTATAATTTGTTTGCAATGAACCTCATAAACAAGATGGCTCTTTGAGTCTGCCTTCACAGCTTACAGAGTGGCAATGAATTGACCTTGTGGACTTGTGGCAATGTGCAATGGGGCGGAGGGTGACCCCAGAAGGTGCTGTTGGTGAGGGCTTTACATGGGGGGGGGGGGGGGGCGGGCTAGACCCCAGGCAGTTCACTTGAGTGATTTTGGGGATGGCAAGACCCCACTAGATAAAACAGTGAGGGCCAACATTGTTCACATGCTCCAAACGCAAACTCAGGACTGTCTGTCCTCCGAGGTCATTGTCTTATCTATAGATACTTTTGAAAACATCTCACCCGTACTTAAGTGCAAATTTTGCTTATGTGTAAATCAAACCAAAAGTTAAATGTTGGTATGCCCACTTAATTTTATTTCTCATCCACCCAATTGGTGGTTGATAAATGTGCATTTTTCTGTTTAAGAAAATACTTCAGATTCAGATTATCGTACACAGGAAACTCTTATCCATCACCACACATTCTATTATGATTTATTTTCAAAATAATAATCAACAGTCTATTTATTATTGATTGATTCAAATTTGCTTACTGCACTTTAAATAATGCAGAACTTACTTCACTCTATTGATTCATAACAAACAAAACATTCAATCACTTTGCTCTCTCAGGGTGTGTTAACACAATCAGCCTGGAGTTGTCGCCATAGACTAGCTTGGCGTCGTATTCCAAATTGTTTTCGCTAGGCTAATGTTTTGGCTAAGTTGTTCTGATGGAAGATAAACAAATTCTTTCAGCCTGTTATATTCCAAAACATTTTTTTCTACCCATGTTGATCTGATCACAGCATCTGTGTGCTCAAAGTTTTGGGGATTGAACCTGGGGCTTGTTTCGACATTCAATTTCATAATGAATAATACTGTGGGGTTTTAAACCTGTGACTCAGGGCCGATCTCTCCAACCAGAAAAGGCGGTGGCTGGCTCACTGTTGTTTGCTCAAAGGCTGGGAATTGAACCTGGGGCTTGTTTCGACACTCGTAAGCCCAGTGTCCACGTTTTCCATATGCACGGCATCTATCGCTACGACGTTTATGCTTTTGGGGTACACCTGGTGCGGTGTCTAATTTTACGGGCCCAGTCAAATGCTTATCTCTCTCATATTGTTTGATAACAATCCCAAGCTGTCTAATTGTCTCTCTGGCTCCTTCACACTCTGGCCTTAGACAAGGGCCAACCTTTTCAGTGTCCATTTTAAAAGAGCAGACAGTGTCTTATCTTATTTGTTTTAGTTACACACGACTCAGTGCAGAGCCGTTGTTTTGATCAATTCTGTTGCGTCTCTCTCTCTCGTAATCACTCCCTTTGGCAAAAAGCAAAGCACTGATTCCTCTATTTACTGTGAATGTCGCATTCATTTAATGTCTCATTGATTCACATTCAACTCTTTATATTTCAGTCTTGCATTACGCACCAAGGGTATTAAAACCTGTATTAAAAGAGAGAGAGAGCTACTGTTTTTGTTTATCACTTACTTGTGATCTTGAGGTGTCCGTGTGTGTAAAGTAATATTCAACACCTTACCTTTTCGATGTGGGGACTCTGGTGACAGAGGGACGGTTGTTCTCCTGCTGACCAGTTCCGTCCGTGTTTGGGGTATCTGGAATTTACAAATTTGGTGACAGATCAATTTGTTCAATCGACAATTGATTCTGTATTTTGGGATTGGCTAAAATACACTTTTTGCAAACCTCCTGTTCAACTCCTTTAAAATAGGCTTCTTAAGAAATTGTTTTGTTTTACAGTCTAATATGAAATAGCTGTTTACGTTGGTTTAGTCAGTATGGTTGTGGGTTTTTCTCAGACTTATTTCCTATATATTCTTGAACTCCTGTTGGTTCCCCAATAATGTGTGGCCTTTTCCCTACTACTATTATGTCAACCTGATATTGGTTTCCCATTAATGTGTGTCCTTCTGGCCTTCTACAATTATGTCAACCTGATATTGGTTTCCCATTAATGTGTGGCCTTCTGGCCATCTACAATTATGTCAACCTGATGTTGGAGATCTACAAAAGCATCAACTTGGTCCTGCTTCCTTGGACCAGTTGCTGGACCTACAGTATTTATAGATCCATATCACAAAAGCCTTTAGAGAGACCCACAACAACTAACTTAGGTTCTATTTTGTTGCTTGTTACATTTGTTATTTATTACATGTTGTGGGAATTTCAAAAACACAATCTTGATGTCGTGTGGTTCTTAAAGACCTATCAAGCATTGCCTAGGCTCTCTCACGTGTTTGCCGCAGTTTCCTAACTGGACTATTCTAGTCGCTGCTATGCAGCCTTATGGCTTTGAAAAAGAGAGCTCATCTTGCCGCAGTTTCCAAACTGGACTATTCTAGTCGCTGCTATGCAGCCTTATGGCTTTTTTTAAGGCAATATGTGATAACGCTTAGGTCATCTTTATTATTTACATAAACCATACATATTTACAGTTATATACAATGTCATTTTGACACACCCACAACATGCAAACATTTCAGATTCTTTTAGATATCAGACGACAGCTTCAGTAATGAATTATGAAATTAATTCAGACTTACCCGCTCTCGTAGATATCCTGTTCGTGACACGCCAATTGATAGAGAATAAAATATATTCTTTACATCCGCTAAATGTGATAATTAACAGCTTATCTAACCAAATTAATTGAAGCCTTGAGTCCAGGACTGTTTAACATAAAAGTATATTTAATACAATATTTTCTGCAATATGCATATTGACAGAGGGCATGAATCTCAATGTACACATGTCTGATCGATGTACAGAGTCAAATATTCAGCCGCGATGTCACAATTTGACATACGCTTTATACTTTAAAAGAAGAGGAGCAGAGAGGAGGGGAGAGGAATGGGATGATCTCATGGAAATGTGTGTGCGTCCACTTGAGTCTGACAGGGAAACTGTTATCAGTTGTTATTGGACACGATGCACTGCCCAAGGTTTCAGCAATTGGAGCAGTCCCTGCTATTCTATATGGGTGAAATGTCAGTGTGAGTCTATGTGTCAAATGGCATGGAACTTATAGCATAATTAGGCCTATAGCTTATTGATTAATGTGTCAGATGTCATGTTAACTTATATTTTTCTCCAACATTAGTAGTTTTTTTTTTTACCAAGGTTTCTTTATTCAAGGTTTTTCATTTCGTAATACAAAGTTTACAATATCAAACTGTATCAAATCCCCTGAACCCCCCACCCACCCACCCCACCAGACCTGTAGAAAAAAAAACAAAAAAACAACAACAACAACAACACACATTTATACACTAAGGCGTTACATATTCAGCTTCCATGTTTTCCACGAATGTTAGGAAGGGCTACCAAATGGCAAAAAATCTCAGTGCGGACCCTTGAATCGAGTACCTGATCTTCTCTAGTTTGAGAAATTGCATAACATCTTTAATCCACTGAGATGAAGTGGGAGGAAGAGGGTCTTTCCACTTAAACAATATTAGTCGTCTGGCTAACAAAGTACAATATGCCATCATGTTGCATTTATAGTTATTTAGTTGGACATCCGGTGGTGCGACACCAAATAATGCTATAAAAGGGGATGGGACTATCGGTTCTTCTAAAATTTTGAAAAAGTATCAAAAATAAATTGCCTGAAGTTAAGTAATCGCGGACATGTCCAAAACAAATGTAATAAACTTGCAGGAGCCTGCTTGCATCTATCACAGGTTGGATCCAAATCAGGTTTGATTCTGGACAGCCTAACTTTACACCAATGAAGTCGATGTACCACTTTAAATTGTATAACAGCATGTCTTTGACAGATGGATGATGAATATATTCTGCGAATAATATTTTGCCAAACTTCTTCTGGAATTTGTTCGTTCAAATCTTCTTCCCACTTATTTTTAAGAAGGTCTAAAGCTGCTGAATTATGGAGATTAAGAAGATCATATAACCTGCCTATAACCTGTTTAAAACTCGTCCTGCAAAAAAAAAAGTCTAATAGGGATGTGGGGGGAAGCAGGGGAAAACAATCAAAGTGTGGGGCTATAAAGTTCCGCAGTTGTAAATACCTGAAAAAATGTGTTCTAGGGATATTAAATTTGTTCACCAGTTGTTCAAAGGATGCAAAGTTATTGTCTATATAAAGGTCAGATAATGATGCTATCCCACTCCTTGACCAGACCTCGAATGCTCCATCCAAGGTCGAGGGGGCAACGTTAGTAGTTTTTGTAAGGGAACGCACAACAGGGTAGACAGATTGCAGTTCTGGAGCTGGTTTCCCCAATTGGGATTGTTTTGAGGAGAGAGGAACATAGGGAATATCCTCAGACCGACTCGCCACATACAGATGCACGCCTGAAACGTCCTCTGAAGCTTATTATTATGCATTAATTTTACCTACTAATGTCAACATCGTTTGAGCATAAATAACCTAACCTACTTACTCATAAACTGTAGGCACGGAGCATTCCTCCTGGTGCCCCTGTTGCAGTCATGATTGTATAGGCTTATTTTCTTTATGAATGAGCTGACCATTCGCACCGTTCCGTGTCGCTGCTCCTACCCTTTCAGGTGGAGGCGGTATGGAGGAGGCTGATCCGGCACTATGACTACCTCCACTGGCGGAACGAAAGGCGTAACACAATTATCCACGACTCCGCTTTCATCACTTTCACATCGGAAATGCGGATTACATATTCCGTAACATTTACCGCTTTCAAGGCCGGTGTGAAAGTGGCTACTGTTTCACTAGAATGTGACATATGTGGCAGACTACTCTTTAACTTTCCCACTCACTGCAGTGCACATGTTTGTGTAGTAGTCAAGTTCAGTCTGATTACTATTTATCTGTCCCACTCACTGCACATGTTTGTGTGGTAGTCAAGTTCAGTCTGAGTACTATTTAACTGTCCCACTCACTGCACATGTTTGTGTGGTAGTCAAGTTCAGTCTGAGTACTGTTTAACTTTCCCACTCACTGCACATGTTTGTGTGGTAGTCAAGTTCAGTCTGAGTACTCTTTATCTGTCCCACTCACTGCACATGTTTGTGTGGTAGTCAAGTTCAGTCTGAGTACTATTTAACTTACCCACTCACTGAACTTGTTTGTGTGGTAGTCAAGTTCAGCTTTATTGCATTTTGGAAAACAAGCTGGAGACATACCATTAGCAAGTGCTTTCTTACGCTTTTTCCTGTAGGCTAAATACAATCTGTAAAAATGTGTTGCTACAATACCAAACTTGATGTATTTAGGTTATATTAGTCTATGAACTGTGCATGTGAATGTGTCTAACAAGGAAGTTTATCTACCCAGAATCCCTCTCTTCACAATCTATCACTCAATCTATTCCTCACAGTCGCTACATTACTACCGTACATGTCATTACATCATTCATAGCCTAGAACAAAAATATAATGCTGCATTCGTTTATAACTGGCAAGTGGCAAATTGCCAGTGGCTACTAGCAAAAATCAAATAAAACGCCACGTTAACTGGGAGTTCCTACTCGCAAACTTGTGATTTCTCAACCCCCAGTTGCTCCCAGCGCATCATTTGATGTCATTTCAACGGTGTCCACCCGCTATGCCGACCACTCGCAATGCCGACCTTAGGTTTAGGCGTGGGGGGTGGGAGAGGTTAGCTTTTGGGTTAGGGTCTGGGGGAGGTTAGGTTTAGGCGTGGGGGTGGGAGAGGTTAGGTTTTGGGTTAGGGTCTGGGGGAGGTTAGGTTTAGGCATGGGGGCTGGGAGAGGGGAGGTCGGAACAGCGAGAGGTCGGAACAGCGACATGGAACCATTTCAACATGGCACCCACAATTGTAAGAATTCAGAATTCAGACCAATCAGCATACCAATACAATAGTTGGTTAGACCCATACAACTAAACGTTAATGTTGTTATTAGCTGTTAGTTTAGACAGCTGTCTAAACTAATGCTAGCATCCATGGTTTTGCGACTTGAAGCCTGATAGCTCGAACACACGTAGGTCGGATATGATGCGTTTGCCACTTGCCAGCTCCTATACCATAAACGAATGCAGCATAATTGCAAGTTTTGTTTTTGCTCTCATTATTCACAAGGTGAAATAAAACATCTAAGACTTTTTCTATGCACACAAAAGGCTTATTCCTCCCAAATTATGTTCCCACATTTGTTTATTTGTTAGTGAGCACTTCTCATTTGCAAAGATAAGTTGATGCCAGCTTCTCTGGTCTCTTTGATCCTTTTAGAGCAGCAGTTAGGTCTAGATTATAAGGCAGATAGATAGTGGTTGCTTCCCATAGACAGCTGTTTTACTGTAGTTACCAGTGGTGTAAATTTGAAGTAGGCTAATGATACTTTGTTACAGTACTTTACTTCAGTATTTATATTTCTGTCAACTTTTACTTTTACTCCACTAAATGTCCTAAATAAAATGTATGCTTTTGCTCACAGCGGCCGAGCCTATCCATTTCTAGTCGTACATACCCACTAAGAAAGGTCCAGAATTTTTGTATACCCATTTAAAAATATGCAGGGATGCGTAACAATCAGTCCCCATCACAGCCCCTCTCTTTTTGAGGCCGATGCGGAAATTGCATTCTCTCAAATGGCCAGTGGGGGGCGCAGCCTGTGTAGCACTCCCGGGGGAACATCCATTCAACTCTATGGGAAACGAGGCAACTTATCTCTCGGCCTATGTCTTAAATAAACACTTTACAAATGAGTTTATGGTCTGAAAAAACAATTTCAAGTATTTTTCATGCTCTCAAGGCCTCAGTTTTTTTTATTATAGCCCCATTTTGAGGAAAATAGGCGATAAACTTCGGATAATGGGGAACAGTAATACTTCCGCCTGTTAGAGGCAGCAATGTGCCGCAAGGCATCTAGTCTGCGGAAAGTACACGAATAAGAAAACCTAGCAAACAATGCTAGCAGATAGCAAGTCATACTTTAGCAAATTATCAGAAAATAGCGTTACTTTATGATATTTTAATAGTGTTAGTAGACACACGTAACTGTATAGATGGCATACATGTAACGTGACGCTCATAACATGGCGGACCATTTAACGTTATCTAACGGTATGTAAAGTAGCCTAACGTTAAATGGTCTGCCCATGTTATACAGTAAGCGTCATAAGGTTATATGTTAAGGTGACATAACATCACAAGTTTTTGCAGACTTGAATGCTGTTGGTAGTTTGTTCAATTTGCTTTTCTGTATGGTATTGGACATTTAAAAATGATACACACTTTTCTTGAGGCATCCGCCAAGCTCAGCAATTTGTCATCCTTATTTTAAAACATACTTTATCAGATCGATAGAACTCAACATAGCCTAAGGTCTTGCACGAATATGTCTTCTGGTAAATTAGGCATATATAGATAATCTACCAAGCAATACAAATATAGGTAACCATTTCACAGCAGTCCAGCCTACCATGGTGGAAAATTAACCATTCTTTAAGTTTGAATTATATCAAAATATATGTTGCATGGTGTAGCCTTTGTGTATGTCGAATTGTTACAGATAACCTATTTCAATAAATATAAATCATTCGTTGATTTGAAGCAGTCGGTTGGTTCTCCATCTTCATTCTTCTTCCTCTCGTCATTTGGTCCAAGCTGGTTCACTCGACATCAAATATCTTTATATCACATCTTATTAACAACCTGCCTGCTCTTGTCGTGGATAATTCTATATGAATATGTCAAAATAAATAGGACAACCTCTCAGTCGCTGTGAAGATATGAATCTGTTTAATTATAACCACACATGAGCATTTATAGGCAGCTTTGCACGCAAAGCCCAAGTTCCCACAATGAAAGGAAACCACACCACCTAGCTAATCGTCCCTCAGGGACCTTGTTGTTGACCACTTTACCTAGAAATGCCTAAACGCCTATTTCACCTATTCCATGCATGCGTCATCCAAAAATTCTTCCACATATCCTCCCTTTCTGACCTTTAGGTCAGACCTGGGTTTGGACAATGGATTTTTGCATACTCACATGCCTGGCTCAAAGTGAAACCGCCGTTCCCTTTCATGACATACAAATGACAATGTTATATATTGGAATATATGACCTTATATTAACAGGTGTTACAATCTGTAAAATATAGGCTAAATTAAGAATAAAATGAAATTATAAAAAATGACAATAATAAAAAATGAAAAATGATTAAAAATAAAAGTAAACCACAATCTTTTCAGAGAAATATGTCTATACAATCATCATTCCCTCCCTTATAGACCTATTTCTCTAACCCACTGTGCTTTAAGCAAATCTATTGCTTTTTCAAATAAAAGTTAACCTGAAACTATCTTGATGACGACAACCTCATGGGCCCCACCCACTCTTCCAGTGAGCTAAAGAAGTCTCTGGTTATTTATAGACTATATAGACCCCTTATACAGCTTGTCAACATTGAGCTGCGCGCGCATCGTGTAGGCAAAAAGCCGTCAGCCCAGCATTGACAGACACAGAGAGCTGTGTAAAAGCCCCGCTGTCAGGACTGCTCTGTGCTCATCTGCGACACACAGTTATATTTTAGTTTTAAAATGCAGTTCTCGGCTTACTACCACAGCTTATCGCCTAGTGATAAGCAATGTTATGCATCGAAATTAACGTTGTTTAATGGGATATGTCTTACAGACCCGCACTGGCGCTGTCAATTGGCCAAGCCTATGGCCAGCAATACATATCGTGCATTCCTTTATAACTGGGGATAGCGTAGATAATTATTCTGTAACTTGCAAAGATATATTGTTATGTTGATAATGCACACAACTCAATAATGACATTATGTAACGTTACTTGGTCCGTTAACTAACCGAGAGCAGCCTACAGTTTCAGGCAGCTTACCTGATTATGAAGAGCACTACAAAGTCGGGCATTTTTAATGATGTCCTCGTTCCAATCAGTTCAACTCAATAATGACATTATTTAACGTTACTTGGTTGTTAACTAACCGAGCGATGTGGCTGCAGCCTACTACAGTTTACCTGATATGAAATGAGCGAGCACTGCAAAGTCGGGCATTTTTAACGATTTCCTCTTTCGGCTTGCAACCAAAGACACTTACGGTTAGCATTAAAAGCAGTATGAGTTGACGGGATTCGGTAAAACTTTAGTCCTTGCTTTGTAGATAGTGTAACAGACTGTTCAGTGTTGTGTTGTGTTCTATTGCGTGTGTGCAAGGCTGTGTATGTCCGTTGCGTAGAACAGGATATGTGGGGAGAATTAGGTGAATTATAACGTTACAGCCTGGCTCTATCGTTTATTATTTTATTAACCAAGTGTGAATAGGGGGACCCGAATACTCTCCTACAATAGCTTTCCGATTCTGGCATCCCACTGTACAACACGAAGACATATCTAGCTCGAATAGTTTTCGGGTGACTGGAAAACTACTTGACAGGGCTGCGCGGAGTCTGTCTTTCTGCCTCCGTCTTGCACATCTGACGCTACTTGTTTTCATTGTGACGTAGGCGTATAAGGGGTCTATAAAAAATAATAAAATGACAAAATAATGACAAAATATAAAGTAATTATAACAAAATTAAAATAACGGAACAACTGTGTGCATATATATGTATATATATTAGATAATGACCAGCAACTCACCACCTGTCTGTGTGTATCAGTGTGTGTGTGTGTGTGTGTGTGTGTGCGCTGGAGCACTTGGCATATACCCAACCCCCATGCTGTTGACTCTTGTGCTCTTCCGGTGCAGAGAGAGAACTTCTTCTGGCTTGGGGCATATAGGGACGACACTGGTTTTCACTTTTTGTTCTGCTATTTGGGGTCATCTCTCAGATCCTCCAACCCGAGAGCCGGCCCACCGCAGATTGTGCCAATTTTACCTGACTGGCCACTTTCCTCTCAGCAAACACAGATGACTTCAGCCTTCAGTGTCTCCGCCCCTTTTTCACAATACTCTCTCCGGCTCATCATTCAACTGTCATTCATTCGAATATGGCAATGTCGGGGTCCCGTTGTGGGGAGCGTACCTATGTTCCCCGGGTCCTATATTCCCCGGGTCCTATGTTCCTCTCCCACCCCCCACGCCTAAAACCTCCCCCAGACCCTAACCCAAAACCTAACCTCTCCCAGGCAACATAGCGGGGTTCTATGTTCCCCGGTCCCACAAAAACGGGGAACATAGGACCCGGGGAACATAGGACCCGGGGAACATAGGGATGACCCCCCGTTGTGTATATAAGTGATCTCAGTGCATTGCTCCGATCATTACACATAAGCTTGGTAATACATATATACATACACACAGCATCCACAAGCAACTACATTTCCACCAACCATCCCATGTGTGTATCCCATGTGTATACTAGATATATTCAAAACCTCTTCACTTACCAGCATTTCACAATTGAGACCTATTCAAAAATTAATCACATAGACCAACAATGTTTGTCATCAACTCTAACTGAAACAAAAACACTCCTTCAGCATATCAACAATTAATTTCATCACTCTTTGTTGATTTAGACCACCTCCTCCAAAAACATCATTCTGACTTCAATCACCAGAACCAGGATACGTGCAGGTCTGTAGTACATATTGCTGATTCTGGCAATGTGCCCATCAGTTCAATGCTAAATGTGAAAAATATATCTACCACATGCACCTCTGCATACAACTATGAATTGATTATACATATCACTGGACATAAAACCCATCAAATAATTCATCTCTGAAAATAAACAAAACACATGACCTTATCCTCCAGACACAGGATACATCTGTCAATTTGACACTCAGACAAACATAAAACATTAGACATATACATTCAATTCACATAACTTGACATGACCCACAAACATGTGACATGACAACACAAAGACAATTAGATTACAGTATCTCGGAGGAAGGAGCTGCATGTCTGTAGTAGCCCCCCCCCCCCTTTTCTTTTCCAATCCACTGTGAAGAAGATTGCCTCATACTGTATAGCAAAACAGCAGCAACAGGCGAGAGAGAATTGCCGGCCAACGCTCTCCCGTCTGCTGTTTTAAATCCTTTGCACAAAGTTGATGCAATATCGTCCTCTTCTTTTTACGCACAAGTAGACGTATTGTCCTCTTCTTTACGCGCAAGTAATTGTAAGTCCTTATATATATTCCTCAGACAGTCCGATAGTTCAATTGTATTCCACTTTGACAGTGTCCCGTGGGACCATGGCACAACACAGTTAGTTATGGTGATATGGTGAGACTCACCGGCACATGGCGATACCATGTTGACCAATCTCTACTCACAGCTCATCATCTGAGTCCATTGAGTCCGTCTCTCCAGGCATAAGATCAAACAGTCCTGTCCATCACCAGTAGTGCCACACCCATTGTCATCTGTCAGGCAAAACGATCATGAGCATTCTTCACATCTTTAACAACCCTACTAACCCACATACCATTCTATTTTATTATTGTTGTAATGCCTATTATCGAAACCAACTCCCCATAAACCCTTGGGAGTGAACTAATTCAAAACTAATTTTTCATAACTCTTTCTGTCTTTTAAACATACATTTTCCTCTCTGGCCTTCCTTTGCCCCACTATTTTCTTTTTGACCTCCTCAAACCATTTATTTTCCTTGCTTCTTTTTCAAAACTGTACATTTCTAGAATTTGCTTGACCACAATTTTGGTTCACGCTTTTTGACATAGTTTAGACTCTATTCTCCTAATTTATCTTAACTTATCTATATACTCATATTTAAGTTTGTTTGTTGTGAAATACTCATCTTTCATCTTTCTTGGTCTGGCTCCTCCTTTGACTGTGTCCTCCATTTCCTGTCCCATTTCCGTTCCTTGAACAGCTTCCTCAGTCACTGCTCTCTATTGAAGTTACAGTCCAGTTCAGTTTGAGTGCTCATCTGATGTATGACCCCTTGATGACAGATGGAGGTCATACAGCAGCCACAAATCACCACTCAGGTCAATGACATTTGCCTGGGTGGGGACAGGAAAACGGGTGACAGCACCAGGTGCCAACAAAATCAAATGATCCTATTTGATGTAACTAATTATCTATTTACAATATTTGTTGCTGTTTAATGTTCAGAAAAGGAACCCAAAAGTTACCCTTGTCCTGCAGTTGTGTCTTCTGGTGGGGTCATCACGCTTGTGACCCTTTCGTTTTTAGTGTCTCCCCATCCTCTGCAAACAGGGCTCAAATAGATGGACTTCAGACACTAAATCTCCATTGTATTCTAAACCACTCAAACGAAAATGAAAGCAAGCTTTTGGTCATAATCACTTAAGCTGTTAGTATGCATGCTGAGTGTATCCTTGTACACATGCTGGGTGTATTCATTTACAATGATGCAGAAAAGAATAAGCTCTTGATTATGACCATACTATATGACACATGCTTCTTTCTCCTGTAACTTCATTCACTCATAGGCAATTGTAGTTATTTGACTCCAAAAACTCCCAAAACTCCTCCCTTTCATCCTTCTCTCTATCGCGTTAGTAGAGAGGATGATATAATATCTGATCTATGTATACACATTAATGACAGGAAAGGCAGGGGAGGCTTGCTGGGGACAGCCATCCCTTTCTAACCCCTGCATGTATGTTGGTTGGCTGACTGCCCATTGGCCGTGTAACAGTTGCCTGTATGCCTGCAGCCCAATGATCCCTATTTTTAGCGTTATTGGTGAGTTCAGTGATTTGTAGCTGTGCAAACTTTATCTGTTCTTTGTCCTGTTGTTTCAACATGCTTAATTTCCTGTTTCCTGGTATGCGTCATTTTCTGGGAAAATATTAAACCCTAGACCAGAGCAATATACAGTAATAGAAGAGTTGAGACATGTCCATTCTGGATTAAGCAGCGCTGTCGAGTTAAAGGCAAAATTGACCGTTTGTGATGTACTTTAAAAGGGTAAGACGTTTAAAGAATCAAATTGTATATTATCAACTTCATTTTATGCATTCAAACGTAGCGCGAGCCCCCTTCCTGGCTGTTCATTGGCTACTGAGTCATGCATTTTGGACCTCCGCTGGCCTGGCACCACTCTCTTACTAGATTGCTCTGGATGTGACCAGCTAAATGATGAATGAGCATGCATGAGAGATGGGATGACAGGGTGGGATGATAAGGCCCAACTAACTACAGACCTATAAGCATGCAAAATATTGTATTCCTGTATTAACCTTCACTATAGCTCCAGTTGTCTGTGCAGTCTCCCTTCTCCACAACGAGATGAATGGCACCAAATATGCCGCTCCAATACATGGGCTTCCTTCTGTTGCTGGAGGACAAGTCAAGTGTTCAAGTTAGCAAAACCCAGAGCTGATGATAGCGCAGTCAAGTAATCCTGAAAAACACAGAAAGGTTAGTTTTACACATTTCAAATAGTTATCCACGGCCTGTCTTGGTTGTAAGCCTGCTCACCAATGACAAGGTGCAGGCCAAGAGCAGGAACACAAGACTGGACTTAGTCAAAAGCTGCATCAATTGTTTGCAAGAACTGAAGTGTAGCCGCGCATCCTCTGAACTGGGGATACAGTTGCTGAACTGTTGCTGCTGAACAGTTGGGCTGCAAGGTGGACCTTCATCTTTTGTTGTCGCCACTCGATGTGTGCCATACGAAGATTGTTGCCAAGCCACAAACCTTCCTTTTGTTGAAGTTTTTGGAGTTCTTCAATGTACTGCCATCTGATCTGTTTCCCATCTTCTGTCTCCAACACTTCAGCTGTCGAGAACACATTCCGCATGAGTTTTAACATGTGGCATGGATCCAAGAGCACATGCACTTTTTGAGTTTGATCCTCTGGATGGAGAAAATGAGGGCTCATGTTTGTGATGTTAAGTTTGGCACCAAGCTCATGGATCATGGCAAAGTTTTGTGCTGGTCCAACACAGTCTGAGACAACCCAGACTCCGACAGCATGGAGGCGATGAAGGCTCTCCCAGACGATGTTTGCCCTCTCTGCTCCAGTCAAGCTGTTGATGAGGAAGTATCCAATGGGTTGACCCATTGATGGCTACAGCCATGATGACTAATGCCTGCGTGGTGACTGTGTTTTCTATTTCACCAGCACCGACATCGACGTAGCCATGGATCTGGTCCCCTCCAAACTCAATTTGCTGGTGAATGTACATTTCCTCCAACATCAATGAGCAGATTGTTTCCTTCTCCTCTTTCCTCTCCTCAGCGACATGGTTTTTCAGAGCGTTGAAAGATGCGACGGTAAATCCAGGGTCTGCCGAGACGCTGCTGTACCAAATGCGAATGGTTTGAGGATGTGGCAACGCAACTCTCTCTGACATGCCTTTGGAGAGTAGAAGTGTATGTGTAGTCGCAAACTGTTTTAGTTCTTCAGAAAAAGCTGCTGTCTTCTTCTTCTTTTCAGTTCTGGCCAGAATTTCTCTGGGAACATCATTTATAGAATCCAGAAGAGAAGCACATTCACTTTAGATCAGCATCTGTTTCTGAAGAATCTTTGTCAGATCCTTTAATGATGCGAGTTTTACTTCCATTCTCCTTGTCTGCTGACTCTTCAAGTTTTTTGCGAGCTACAACAAGCTTATCCTGTACACGCTCATATTTACATTTGAGTGTTTGGGGAGACTCCGCAATCATGTAGCGCTGATGATCATGCATAACGATTTGTGGGCCTCCACCTGTGCTACACTTCGCAGTATCATCCGCAACAATCTCAGCATGGACATCAGTCATAACTATGCCATCATGAGGGACACTGTCAACAACAATGGTCTCCTCAGCAGTGTCCTGCATCACTTTGGCATAGTCATGATCATCCAAGACAGAAACAGGTGCAACAGGTGCAGGCTCCCCATAAGGCTGAACAACATAGCTTTGTGAAGAACATGAAGGGACAGAAGTAGGAACCAAACTGTCACTTACCTCCATACTTACCTGCTTGGTCCGTGGGCCCTGGTAGGTGCTGGCTTCTTCTTCAAATGGTCTGGAAAGTTGAAAATGGTAGGCACAGCAGTCCTCTTCAGCTTCCTCTGGCCATAATAGAAAATCCAGAAGACATCGGTAGGTAGATTATGATACATATCTTCAACCAGCCAAACAGGACCCACGTCACACCCCTCCTCATCTCCCTCCACTGGCTCCCAGTGGCCGCCCGAATCCAGTTCAAGGCCCTAACCCTTGCATACAAAACTCTGACAAATACAGCCCCAACCTACCTAAACTCCCTCATCCAACCCTATGCCCCCTTCTGTCCACTACGTTCCACTACTGAAAGATTCCTCTCACTTCCACCACCCAATTCACTCACCAGGCTCTTCTCCTCTGTTGTTCCCCGGTGGTGGAATGAACTACCTAACCCTGTCCGTACCGCTGACTCCCTTACTATATTCAAAAAGAGACTTAAGACTCACTTATTTCAGGTCCACTTCCGCACTGACGCACTTGCACAAATTCATCACACAGGCACCTTTTCAATGCACTGATTGCACGTCCAATAGCACTTTATATTTTACTGTTTTAGATTATTCTGGTACTGTGTATACTGTATATTGCTTGTATTGTTTTTATCTCTGTTGTACGTCGCTTTGGATAAAAGCGTCTGCCAAGTGAAATAAAGTAAAGTAAAGTAAATATCATAGCATTTCCCCCCCAGTGCTGCTAGTTTGTGTCCCCAACCTGGATAGAAAATCGTCCAAGTGGTCCTTAAGTAAGGGTTAATGCACGACGAGGTGTCCATTATCACTTTTTAAGGGACGACGTGGAGGCGTGAACCGTCCGAGGCGAAGCCGAGGATGGTTGCCTCCGCGAAGTCCCTTAACACGTTCACTGCCGTCGACGAGTTAACTCGTCAAAAAAACAACAACGGTTGACTGCCGTCGACGAGTTAACTCGTCAAAAAAAAAAAAAAAATTTGACGGTGGGACGTGGATCAAACCCTTTTACATCTCCTATAAAAATATGGGAGCTATTGAATGTGTATAACCTATTTTACCGACCCACTAAGTGGCGACAGTGCTCTCCAGACTAGAGAAAGCCGAGCAAAAACAGCAGGAAAAAGCATGAGGAAACCATTCTCATGGCGAAAACGCTTTCGTGCTAGGAGCTGGCGCACAACGGTGGGGGATTCCAAAAATAGACTCCGGGTGCAACACACTTTGAAACACACAGCAGAAAGCCCAGAATCACACGCAGCTTCATCCCAGCTCACAACCGAAAACCCAGAAACGAACGAGCCCGATCCAGACTCGCCCGACGAGCGGCCGCCAGCAGCCAGGCAGCACAGACAGGCAGCAGAGACTCGCCTGTGACACACGCTGCAGCCACCAGAGACACACCCACGGAGGGAGGAGTTTGAAGGAGAGGGGGGTGGGGGTGCTGTTATTTTGGAGGAAATTACTGTTCAGAACTATTGTTTAGATGTCTGATGTCTCACTGATGCCAAAAATAAATGGTTCTGCCTGTTCTATCGAATTTCACAAAAAGGCATTTATCTCAGCTTTCCTTCTCAGACGCTGAAACCATGCTGTATTCAACTGCTAATGCCTACATAACAGAACATGATAAAAACTAACTCTTTTAGACAGAGAAAGCACACATTCTATTAGTTCTTTTGAGATATTTTGTGTTCACAAAGTCCTAGCAGAAAATAATCCTCGGCTCTTGAAAGATGAGCCAGAATCCTCAAAAAAAACCTTGGCAGAAGCTACCTACTGTATTGGAAAAACTGTTGGCAGTGAATGTGTTAAAAAGTGATAATGGACACCTCAAAGTGCATTAACCCGCTTATACCATGGTCACTTGCCAAAGAAACAAAACAAGACCATTCATTTATATTTTCATGCATTTTGCAATCAAAATCTAGTTTTCATAACCTTGAATATGAGTTGAGAACCGGCGAGACAAAATAGTCCCCTCGAGATTAGGCTATCATTGGATAAAATGGCTGCTTAGTTTCTACACCTGGCACAATTCTAGAATCAAGCTAACTAATAATTTCGCCAATCGTAGCCTATGTAACAACATACAAAATAAAACGGCAATGTCTAAGAATGCAACGCCATGTAACTGGGTCGTTTAAACTCGCATTCCAGGGAATTGCGTTAACGTCTGCGGGGTCTTATAAGACGTAAATGGCGCGAGGCAGAGTGAAAACTATCTGCTTTCAGTATGTTGGAGTCCAGGTATGTTTTGTACAAGGACGTCAAAACATCACCCCTGAACAGACCATAGGCGTGATGCTGGACTCCAACCTAACGTTCAGCAACCACATTAAAATGATCTCCAAAAAAATTAAATTCCACTTGTATAACTTCAGACAAATAAGGAGCTGTCTGTCCACAGACGCTGCGTTTTTATTTTTACACTCGATGATCCTTTCGCATCTGAATTATTGTATAACTAGCTGGTCGTTGACAGGAGTAACTACTCTCAAACCAGCCGAATTACTTTATAAAAAAGCCCTGAAAATACTAGATAAAAAACCCTTCTCTCATCACCACTGTCATGTCATATGTCAATATGACATGCTAAGTTTTGAGAACTTTAGAAATTTCACCTCTGCCTGTCTAATATACAAAGTTCTACATGGACTGGCGCCGCCTCCTCTTGCTGACTTCATCAAATATCGTTCGACCGCCAACTCGACCCGTGTCACTCGGGCCATCACGAACAAGGTCTGCGAGGTCCCCTTTAGAAAAACTTCTTTTAGCCAGAAGACCTTATCCTTTACGGGAAGCACCCTCTGGAATAATCTACCTCCCTCTATTAGAGAATGCCCTAGTCTCGCCACTTTCAAAGGCCAGTTGAAATTATGGCTCAGATCAAAACAACAATGTGACCACACTTAACATCTGTCATGTTTCGCTGCATGCTCTGTGTGTTTTATTCATTTTAGGTTTTACTAACCTTTTGTACTATTAATTTTTTGGTTCTATTAATTGTGTGTGTTTTAATCATTTTTGGTTTGACTAATCTTCCGTATTATTAATCTTTTTTGTACTATTAATCTTTTTTCTCCTTCATGATTACATCAACCTGCCATGGGACTACAGGTGGAAACTAGCCCTTGGGCTATAACCTGACATGTTTACTGTACGGCTGTACTGTTCATTAACGTGTAATGTCCCACTCTTTAAATAAATGAATCTGAATCTGAATGAATCTGAAAAGTCTCTCAGTGTGTTGCTGTTAACTCCCCATTTCGTTGTTTTCTTTTTGTTGATCTCGTCTTTTTCCTCTTTGACTTGATTTGTATCAGTGATAAGAGGCAGCGCGCGCTCTCCCAGAGCGCCTGGCTGCTGGTTGCTGCAAGTTGTAAACAGAGGGTTTGACAGTTGACAGCTGAGAGCCCGGCTTCTATCAGCTGACCAGAACAGAGCCGGCTTCTCTCAGGAGAGGGAATCAGGAGAGGGAATGTCCGAAACGAAAATCAAAATTGTAAATAAGAGTTATTTTTGATAAACTGAGCACACAGGGGTGATTTAAATAGTTACTTTGACCGACTAAATTTTTTTCTCAACTTCCAAAAGTCTCATATTAACGCTTAACGGAGGTATAGAGCTCAAACAGCTCTCTTGATACCACTGTTGAAACTATGGCGCATTGATATGAATGGTGAACAGACCATTTGGCTGAATGACTTTACCAACTGTACATTATCACTTTTTAATGGACACCCTGCAGCCAATCAGAATCGAGTATTCACCCAGACCATGGTATAATGACACTTACATGTGCACCAAATGTTGGCAGTGGTTATGAAAGGGTGGCATCATCATCACACACCTCATGAAGGGTGACTGATGATATCAGATTAAATGTTGTCACACATTCAGACCCTGAATTGTTAATTAAGTTGTGCCATGTTAGGTTTATTTCAGCAATTTTCACCACTAAGTATTTGTAGCAGTGTATGAAATGTAAGAAATATTTTGGGGGCAACTTTTGTCTAAACACTGTCTAAAAACTGGGGGCATTAACACATTTTTGGGGGGCACTGTTTTTGTGAATGTGTTCTTCTTCATCATTGTCTTCTGGCAACCAGCTTGCAGGTGCTGTGTGTGTGTTCGAGATGGGAATTAAATTAACTGAATTAAAATAAAATTAGCGGGTGTAATTTTTGCCCCTGGATCATGGTTTTCTGAGATTTATTGGGGGCATTTTTGCCCTTGCCCCTGGCTAAATTCCTACAATGATTTGTAGATTTGATTTAGAACAGTTGATGTGTAATCAACGTTAGTGAGTGATGTATACTCGACCTCGTGTCTGCGAAGAACTGATCCTCCTCGGAGTGTCCACAGCACAGACGTGAATATATGGTCGGGGTCCAGTCCTTCCTCCTCAGGTTTATCATCCATTGCTTCAGCCTTATCAGTGAATCTTGTTAGGGAGAGGGGGGGGGGGGGGGGGTTGGGGCATTTACTACTTGCATTCTGACCAGAATAATGTATGTTTATGTAATTTCTATTTATAAGGACAGCACACATGAATCAACATTTCATTAAATGTGCCTGTTTTCAACTGTAGTCATTTTGGCAAGATGTTAAAAACAATCAATAAAACATACAAAGCCAATAACATTTACAGACAAGACAGTAAGATCGTGCCATAAAGACAACAGGACAAGAGTTCACAAGACAGATCACAGGCCATGTAGAGCAACAGGAAACAGCGAAACATCAGTAGGCTACCAGGCTACCATAAAAAGCACACTGGTGAGAATTGGTCTAGAATAAAGAGCCTGTTCTACTACCAGCTCCGTTTGGAAAGCGCCTTGAGATAACTAGATAACTAGCGTTAGGTCACATCATATGCCAGAAGCCAGAAACACAAAGCGAACGAATATTGGTCAATTGAATTTCAATTCAAACTTTTCAATATTATCTTTTCAACTTAAACGTTATCAGGCTTTGGATATGCTAACGTTACCGTTGCCGTTATTATGTTCAACACTGCTAACCATAACACAGGTACCAGGTATGGTACCAGGTAGCGTTAGCATGCCATGCGCTACATTAGCTACCATGCTAGCTAGCTTGCATCTGTAATTCACGTTTAACAGCTACGTGGTAATAACTGGGATTCTAATTTTGTCTAGCGAAACACATGTAACGTTTACTCACCTGTCAAACTTCACAGACGACCCAGATGAGTGTCTTTTGGTACATCCAAAAGCTGTGCAAGATATTTTTATGTGACTAAAATCTTACGGAAAACACACAATGAAAAGTCAAAGCAGGTCCTTCAAACAATGTATAAATTGTCAAACTACAAAAAACGTCGATTATAAAACACGGCTATTTAAAAGCACGCAAAGATGGATAAAAGATAAAAGTATACTGTCTATGTGGATAAAGATTTCGCGACTGCTCCCAAGACTTATACATCTGGGACTGTCTGGTTGTTGGGTTATTTTTTTTTTAAGTTTGCTTGTGTCAATCACCTGGTAACCACGTCCCAAAAGGTTACTCTTCTTTATCGTCTGTTCCCCTCGAAATGGGACCATAATTTAGAAAACGGATGACATGAGAGCATGGAAAAGACTTGGAATTGTTGATTCAGACCATACACTCATTTGGAAAGTGTTTATTTAAGACATAGACCAAGAGAGAAGTTGGCTCGTTTCCCATAGAGTTGAATGGATGTTCCTGGGGAGTGCTACACAAACTGTGCCCCCCACTGGCCATTTGAAAGAATGCAATTTCCGCATAGGCTTCAAAAAGAGGGAGGCTGAATTGGGCACTGGTTAGTAGACTACTGTACAGTATGTGGAGTCAGCCGTCAGTCGAGTATTTTCCCTGTAGACCTCCAGTTGAAACATCTGTGACCTTGAATGGACAGTCTTGAGAACATTCAGCTTCATTTCATGGCTCCCATGACGTCCACTGCTGCTTTGACAAGTGCAGCCCAATCAGACATGTTGGTACAGGCTCCACTGTCTCCGCCGGTGACCATGTGTGCGTGTGCGTGCACATGAGGATGTGTGCGCGTGCATGTGTGCGTGGGAGGTTCATTTTTAAGTGTGTATGTGTTTGGGGGAATTTGTGATGTGTCTCAGTCTCTGCATCTATGTGTGTGTGTGTGTGTGTGTGTGTGTGTGTGTGTGTGTCAGTGTCTGCATGAGTATGTGTGTGATGGGGGGGAGGGGGGCATTCATTCACTAGTGGCAATAGTGGCATTATGATAGACAGCTAGGGGCCTTAGGACCAGAAGATACAAAGACCTGACACAACTGCCTTCAGGTTTGTGTTTGTGTGAGAGAGAGAGACAGACAGACAGACAGACAGAAAGAGAGAGAGATGCAGGATGCAATTGTAACTAGGACCAGAGGGAGATACTGCGTCCTGACCTGTACTGTTACCCTGAAAGGAAGTGAGGAAGAGGGGAAATAAAGGATGATGAACAGAAAGAGCTATGAGAGAGAGGAGAGGAACAGATATTCAGACAGAGCTAGTGTGTGTGTGAGAGAGAGAGAGAGAGAGAGAGAGAGGGGGGAGAGGATCAGATATTCAGACAGAGCTAGTGTGAGAGAGAGGAGAGGAAGAGATATTCAGACAGAGCTAGTGTGAGAGAGAGGAGAGGAAGAGATATTCAGACAGAGCTAGTGTGAGAGAAGAGAGGAAGAGATATTCAGACAGAGCTAGTGTGAGAGAGGAGAGGAAGAGATATTCAGACAGAGCTAGTGTGAGAGAGGAGAGGAACAGATATACAGACAGAGCTAGTGTGAGGGAGGAGGGGAGGCTAGCTGAGAGGCTAGCTGGGTTGACAGATCACGGGAGCTTGGAGCAGGGGCCACAGTAGTCCTCTGTGTGTGGTTGGCTGGGGGGTAGGTGATGTCAACCCCTGACAGGTAATTTGGAGCTAGCTCCCCAGGGTCGGCGACACGCATACACCGACCCACCCACAAACACACACACGCATGCGTGCACACACACACACACACACAAACACACACATAAACACGCACGGACACACACACACACATGCACGCACGCACGCACGAGCACACACACACACACACACACACACACACACACACACACACACACACACACACACACACACACACACACACACTATCTCAAACATGGCCCAAATCCCCTTAGCCACTGTTCTATTTGAGCATGCTCTTCAAAAGGATGTTAAGAAGAGACATTAAACCACATGTAAGTGTTAAGGGCTATTACCACAGAGTGTGAGGTAAAAACCTCAAATCACATCTGAGAACAAAAACTCAAGTTTGTACATCTCCCTCCCTTTTTGTGATTGGTGGAAGATGAAACACTTAAAAAATAGTCTGCCATTGTCTGTAGTTGAGGACACCACAGTAGTAGGGATGGGATAATATGCATATCTCACGGTACCGTATGATTCAATAATGCAATATGGAGTTCACGATTTGTTACAACTACAATATGATGTAATACACAAGTTCAAGCCACAAATCTTTCTAGTAATGCATTGTCTTGCTAGAATGTAAAGAACAATGTAAAGTTGTCATCACAAAGTGCAAATAATATGATTTGGATGGAGAGCTTGCAAGTGTGATGGTCAAGTCGTCTCATTTGTGATTATACCGCAGAATAACATGAAGCTAATATCACGATTAATTTTCCTCAGATTGAGTTCATTTCATCTTAAAGGTATATGCCAACATTTTGGGAGATTCCCCTATTTGGCATATTGCCAACAGTAAATGGAGAATGTGGATGCCTTTATCGTCACTGTGCGTGCCCTACAAACAGCGGTACAGCCCTCGCTGCTACTTAGCTTAGCGCTACAATGGTAGTGAACGGTACAGCTGCCTACTCCCGTTCAGTCTGCCAAAATACACATTCCAACAGCACCAGAAACACTCACATGTACATGTTGTGACTTGTGTATTCATGGCGCGATTAAATAATAATCCAAAGTTACTGGAAACTGTCATTTTTGAAGTAAATCCACACACCCAGAACTAACAAAGATTAACCATGTGCCTAAGCACTAAGCTAGGTAGCAGCGAGGGCTGTACCGCTCGTTGTAGGGCATGCCCAGTGACGATAAAGGCATCCACATTCTCCATTACTGTCGGCAATACGGCAAATAGGCGAATCTCCCAAAATATTGGCGTATCCCTTGAAGCCCTTTGCTATCATTTTTACTCTCTACTCTTTCCTTTGACCTTGTGGCGCCTTCTTGTTATACTTGTTTTAATTTGTTTAATGAGTTTGATGTTTGCTATAGACCTTATTCGATTGACGTCACTCACGTACGGACACGCCCACCGCCGCCATATTGTTGACATTCCGCAGCGTTTAAAAGTGACTGACAGCTCTCATAGCTTAGGACGCTAGCCAGCGTTACTTATTAGCCTATTTAATGCTGTTTTTACTACGTCAGGAGCTATTTCACAACAGCGATAGTGTGCTGTGTAATAATACACGGCTGTAGTAATAGCAGCAATAAAAGCCTGAGTGTTAGCGTACTGTCCACAAACATGAAGGGAAAGAGACTAGAGGCTAACGTTAGTAGCAAACATTGGGCTCATGCAAGCAAGCGTCGGATCAAACAAACATTTAACGTTAAGGTTATTTATATTACCTTTGCTGTCATGACAATGTTTGATGATGATGATGATGATGATGATGTCGTTGGTGGCACAAAAGTAAAAATGTCAGACCAATTGCCACAGATGAAATAGTTATAATGCTAGGACTCAAGGGATTTGAAAGCCTTCAGCTCCTGAGACGTGTAGCCTATGCCAATACTGTATTCACAATGTCCGGTACATTATACCTGGCAATATAATGAGTTATCTTTACTCTTAGTCAGTTTTCTATAGGGGTCCGCACCTCCGACCAAACTTATCTTTTCATCACTTCTCTTTGACGAAGCCATAACTGTTGCTATACGCTCGGCCAGACTACGTTACGGCTGCGGTTTGTCAACAATATGGCGCCGTCCGGGGTTATCGAATAAGGTCTATAGCCTGTGCTATTCGGATGACATTGCAGTAGCCTACATCTGATGTTGCAGGATTGCAGCAGTTGGCAAAGCATTGTGCTGGAGGAAACACTTGGTAGAGAATGAGAAGAGGTGTGGATGAGTGGTCATGCATTAAATTACTTCTTTCATTGAATTACATTTTTTATGGCTTTTGACCATTGCTAAATACTTTAAAAATGTTGTCTTTCTTTCAGTACACTACAGCATTGAATCCCCAGTGTGTTTTTGAAGTCTAATGCAGGATAGATTGCAGATGTTACTTCCGTCCATCCTACCGTACGTTGGTCGGGATTTTGCTGTCTGTCTCTTTCTTTGTCTGTCTATTGGCCAATTACTGTAGCCTATTTCTCTCAGGACCAGGAACTGAGGCTTGACCTCACCCTGTCTGCCCCAGCTGCCCCCATAGATCCCCAGTTGTGGATGTGAAGGCACAGTGAGGGCATGTCAAGTGGCAGGTTGGCTCGGTCAGTCAATGTTTCTTTGGCCTCACTGTGCTGTGGATGCTTTGCACAATGGCTTGTGCCTAGTGCTGCCTATACAGAACTTCAATAGATAGGCTCCTAATGACTTTCATGAAACATTTGTATTTGAAATCATAGCAAATGACCATGCAGATGTGTGCATCCACATACATTTTCAACTGATGAAAGATGGTGCTCAGACATTTCAGCTACAAAGGTGACCCTCATTCTGAAGGGAGGGGGGAATGAGAAAGAAGTATTATTATTAGGGATGCACCGATTGTCATTTTGTTGGCCGATTCCGATTTCCGATTTTTGAATAGTCTGACTTGCCGATACCGATTTTTGCCGATTCCGATTTTTTTTTCTAAAAACAACAATTGACAGCTTACACAAACGTTTTTGTAACTTTGTTTGAAAATTAAGATTCATAGAACAATTCTTACATCTAATGGGGATCCAAATAATCTTATCTTATCTTATCATTTGCATGAAGTAGGACCATCTCACTCAAACACATCTCAAAATAAAAGTGTTCCAGGTTAGGCTACTGGACAGAGCTTTTTTGTGCAAATACAATGAATACAAAAATTTAATTAAATCCAATAGCCTATATCCCACAGCTATCATGCATTTACTTTTGCAAAAGAAAACAGGTGCAACAGAACATCAAAATGATCCATGGACAAGGAGTTTATAGACTGGCTCCAGACCAGTCCTCTTGAGTAGAGGGGAAATGAGTTTATGAGTTACAGTAACGATCTTAAGTCTGAATATCAGGCGGAGTTTACACACAGTCCGAAGTTTGGTATGCATATTTTTATCTGCCATCCGAAAAAATATCGTCACGCACAGAAATCCTTGCACACTTGTGAGTCCGATGCATTTTTATTATTATGTCCGTCGTTCTATTTGCAATACGAAACAAATAGTCTCTCCTGTATCTACGTTACAACATGACTGACAGGCTGAGGCACCAGCGCTGATGTGGAATGGAAAAGGCAGGTCAGGGAATGGTTATACTGGACACAATGCTCGCGTTCACCTCGCCAAGTCGGCTGTGCACTGTGGCCGGGTGCAGCAGCACTGCTTCCCGGGTAGAGAGAGCAGAGAGAGGGGGGCCAGTGAGGTGAAGCGAGCCGCTCAGACTGGACTCCAGGCGAGCGGGACTCGGCCGCATCTCTGTCTCCACGGCTTATTTTCGATTTGCATCTGTGACAAACTGCGAGATTTGTCTACTTCACTGACGGTGAAAAAAATCCACAACGAGGAAGGTATGCTGGCGTGTGTGGTGTGGTGGCTGGGTGCATGTCTCGGTGCTTTGGGGTGCGCGCACATCATGTGAAAATCGTCTCACAGAATCGGCTATTTAGAGTGACCGGCGCAGATCACCGATCAAGGCCGATCACGTGAAAATCGGCCATTTCCGGTCACGTGCCGATTAGTCTCGCTAGCCAGCCTCTCTTCCTTTCTGTCAGAGAGTCTGGCATCGCAGGTTTCCATTTTGGCATTGCGAAAAAAATGCTCTGTTTGGGTTAACCAATCAGCTTCGTCTTGGGCGGTGCTTAGCGTTAGTGCCCTTGGAAAATCGTTTCGGGGTGGAACTTGTGTCGGCGGAACATTTAGACGGGAGGAGAGCTCACAGGCATAAAGATGGCGACCTCACCGAAAGAAGCTAACACTCCTCGCAAAATAATACAAGACGTATGTCGATTGTGTGATGGTAGTTTTCAAAGAAGAAAAGACAGACATCGCCTCATTAGCAGTTCGCACGAGCCGAAGCCTACATTTACTTTAGCGCTGGAGGGGCTCACTGCACCCGTTAAAACCACAGACGATTTATTAGCTGTATGTGGCTCTTGTAGAACGTTGTTAAATCGATATCACAGCTCATGTGAGGTGGAACGGATCGGTGCTTTGGTCAAGTTTAATTGTATGTTTAATAAGGTACATGCTATTTGCACCTGTATGTCAAATACGTCGAATTTAAAATGTTTAAGCACGTCTAACGTATGCACATGACATGTGCACCCATGTGCAGTGAATATGCCACTGTCTCGGACTTGTCTTATCACTATATTGCCTTATTGCTGCTTATTGCTTATAGCCTATTGCTTATTGCCATGTTGCTTATTGTTGTTGCACGCACATGCCTTATATTTGTACTATGTCGTAAACGGAGTCCACAGCACAAGAATTTCACACGTGATACTTGTACCATGGAGTGACAATAAAAATCTTGAATCTTGAATTGGTGGTTCTATACCGATGTTTGGATCTGTAGCGATAACCAGTGTTAAGATTGCTGTTATGGCCAATATCTGATATTGGCTGATGTACATATGCTCAGCATAAAAACAAGTTTGTGTTGACCAAATATTAGACGTCTTATAAAACACATAAACACTGAATTAGAAATAGCAATGTCTTTATTTTCAAAAAATTAGGAAAAGCAAAGATAAGAGAAACAGCATTTTTCCCTCTAGGAAAACTAGCAGCTTTTACAGGAGCCCACAAAAAAAGGCTTGAATGTGTGGAAACACGTTAAATGTAAATAATCACACAATGTACACACATCTATTACAATAACCAAAGATTTTTCTGTTTCTGTGATGGCCAAATTTTGTACATCTTGTAAAACACATGTGAATTTTAAATAGTAATGTCTTTATTTCCTAAACATTGGCAGACCATAAAACTGAATTACAGCATTCCCCCCTCTATAGAATATATCAGCGTGATGTCACTGCCACCCAGAAATGTGTAACCCTGTGGTAGTTAACTAGTATGAGGTGTGCCAAACAAACGTTAATATCTCAAAAACTAAACGTCACATCGCTTATATTTTGACATTCTGTGTGAGAGCAGAATTAGCTCAAGAGGATGATTTGTAATTATGCATGTCGTGTTAAAGTTGTGTGAACTGTCGGTTTCTAAAATGTAAACCGAGTCAGCCGGCTAGAGTGAGACACACAAGCCTCCCAAAGCTCAGGCTCCATAGGGTTCAATTGCTACCCAGTGATGCGGTTTGTTTACCAAAATGCTGCTAGACTGATCCCTCGTATATGAATAGAAGTAGCAGGCTTTACAGGACCTCAGACAATAAAAAAGAGAGGCTTGCTTGTGTTAACACTTCTCAACTGTGCTGTGTAAAAACTATTTACTAACAAAAAGTATGTGGAAACCGTGACTAGTCGTGGAGCACTGAGAAGCCTTTTTAAAACAATGTCATGTTTCCAAATACATCAAGACCACTCAAGCTGTCCTCCTCAAAGTGTTCCTCCTCTGTATCTCCGAACACCTGTGACACAATGTTCAATATCGCCTGTGCCTCAGCAACCTTAAAAACTTGCACATTGCAAAATACATCCACCAATGTGAAAAGTCTGCTGCTTGACTCAAGCACTTCTTTGACAATATGTGCTCCTGTGTGGCTTTCAGCTTGTTGAGTGGAATAAACAGAGACTGCTCCAAAAACACCTTGCTGCGGCATGTCATGTGTTATGCTCTCTAAGCATTCCTGAAGAATGTTTCTCTGTTCATCTGTAACAGTTCTTTCTTTTACAAGCCCATCCCCTGCATGTTTCTCTAGTGGACTTGCACGTCCATCACAGGTATCGAGACAATCACAATATAATGCACAGGAGCTACAACATGCATGTTTGGGTTCAAGAGGCTTTGTTTTCTCACCATCAAACAGCTGCAGCAGTTTGACTCTCATGCACCGTTTTCTTTCAGAGACATACTGGAGCATTTCATCCGATAAGCCTTGTAGCTGTCTGCCGTGGTATAAGATAACTGAATGTGCCTGACACCCATCTCGCCCTGCCCTCCCAAAGGCTTGCATGTAGGCCTCAATGTTTCTTGGGGGCCCATAGTTGACAACATGGTTGACACCCTTAAAATCAACACCCATTCCGAGTGCTGTAGTCGCAATTACAACTCTGAGAACAGACAATGGGTCTTTGAGCGAGTTCAGTATATGCAGTTTGACGTCTTCTGGTGTCTCTGAATGATACATGTCCACCAGTCTATTTGCTGAAACATCTTTGGCACCTACTGGATAACATGCATGCTTCCCCAATGTAAGTTTGAAAACATCAGAGTACAACAGTGAGCACTCTGCTATACTCTTGCAGTATATTACCACCTTTTCTGTTGTGGGCCCCTGGCTTTCCAGCTCCCTGCAAAGCCAGGCAAAAGTGTTGGCTGGATCAGAGGAGACTTTTTTGGTAGCAAGTCTGATGTTGTCCCTGCTCGGGCTTTTAACAAGCTCTAAACATTGTTGCATTCCAAGATTTTTCCTCAGCTTCTGTCTCATGGCTTTGGAGGCTGTTGCAGTTATTGCCAGGAGGGGCACAGAAGTGGGCAAAAGGGATCTCAGTTCACCAATTGTTCCACACCACTCTCTGAAAGGAGCCTCACTCCCCTGTCCTTCTCCCCTGTAAATACAAAGACAGAGTGATTAACCAAATGGAGAAATAACATTGATGCAGTGGTTAAGTACGTCTGCCTTGAATGGGGTTCTAAAGTAGATGATACTGAATCGGAAGTTTAGGTTTTGCAATTTAGTGTTAAGTAGCTACTACAAATTGTACACAGTATTTTTTTTAACAAGATTGTGCTTTGGCAATGTTTATGGATGAAATGATAATTGCTGGCTACATTTGAGTGATTGTGATCATTGACTTAGCTAGTGTAAGTTTCACACAACACGTTATCTATATAAATGTACTGCATAGATGGTTAATCGTAATTGTTTTTACCAGTGGATCGCCGTATGTACTTCGTCCACAGCTATCCCCACCAATCGCTCACGAAACGTCGTCGTTTGCAGGATCGCTCTCCATTTATCTTGTCCAACGAATGTCTCAGCTGATCCGTATACAATGGAGTACTCGCCAGCAGCTATTTTCTCGTCCAAGTCTGGATCTTGCCCGGCGTAGGCTGCAGAAACCCCCCTTGAAAGCAGGGTTTTGACCTGGTCCTCCATTATCGCGATCAAGGGAGAGACTACCAAAACCATCGGATTTTCACGCCATCTCTCTGGGTTTATCCGTGCTAGTTCACCGTAGACGATAGGCCATGCCTGGAAGATGAAACTTTTTCCATAACCAGTGGGTAAACATGCAAGAACGTCACTGTTAGACAGCAAATGTTCTAAACATATTCTCTGGATATCTTTACAACCATCCACCGAAAGTGCCGAGCAGGCCTTCTTTATTGCACAATCCATATCTTCTTCAAAACTTGCCATTTTCAGCGTGTAGCAACGAGTTAGCCCATAGATTTCTGCCGTTAGCTTTCTACGCTAGCTAGTTAGCGTTGTTCGGCAGCCGGGAGCATTTACAGCGACACACAGCGGAAGCCGCTCTGATTGACATATGGTCGGAGCCAATGACAGAGCGTGACAGAGCTTGCAAGCGGGGGAGCGGATATCCTGCTGCCACCGAAACAGCCGCTCGAATGGGAGAGCAGCTTTAGAGCAGGGGCGGGCTGATTCCCGTTGCCTATTTCCGCGACGCCAGACTCTCTGACAGAAAGGAAGAGAGGCTGGCTAGCGAGACTACGTGCCGATCGATCGGTGGATCCCTAATTATTATTATTATTATTATTATTATTACCCTTTATTTAACCAGGTGAGTCCCATTGAGATTACAAGATCTCTTTTTCTGGGCTGTCAAGACAGCAGCAATACCGTTTCAACACAGCAAGCAATGAAAAGCCCATAAACACAGAAACATACAGTAGCAGCTCTGCCCTACAAATCCTAACCGCAGTAACTATGCTAACAATGAAACTGAGAAAAATGGGGTTTAAAGTTGTTTGACTGTCAAATGAGTTATAGGTTGAAAAGTAGTCTCGCTGGCCAGCCTCCTCTCCCTTCCGTCCGAGGAGTCTGGCACCGCAAGTCTCCATAGTGGGATTGCGATGGGCGGCGCTTAGCGGGAGTGCCCTTGGAAAATAGTTTCAAACAATCCAAATTGCCGTTTTCAGCGTGTAGCAACGAGCTAGCGTGTAGGTTTAGCTTGCTAGCTAGTTAGCGTTGTTGTTTTCCCTGAGGCGGCAGGGGACTATTTACAGCAACACACAGGGAGGAGGGAGCGGAAGCCACTCTGATTGACATGGTCGGAGCCAATGACAGAGCTTCTTAAGCGGGGAGCGGAAATCCGGCAGCGTCTGAAACCGACGCCTCCAATGGGAGAGCAGAGTAGAGCAGGGGAGGGTTTATCCCAGTTATAGAGACCTGCGGCGCCAGACTCCTCGGATGGAAGGGAGAGCAGGCTGGCCAGCAAGACTAGTTGAAAAGTGATAATGCGCTTATTAAATATGTATACATTAAGTATTTTTTATGGCTAAAAAACATGATCAATCACTTGACCTATGACCCCAAAAATGCAGATACTGCACTCTGTCTGTGCAGGGGTGAAAGTGGTTTGAATTTCTTACAGGAACTATACTACCCCAACCTTCATCGTTTCATATTGTCCTCCTCCCGCCCCCAGCTTCATGCATCCCTGAACACACACATCCATTTTTTTAATGCCTGTAGCCTATGGTGTAGAAATTAGAAACACTTGACAATATGTAGGCTATAGTGAATTATTTAGGCCTGTTTAAACATTACAACAACAGACTATCCTATGTGGACTATCATTTCAACTCTCCTTTTTGACCAAAACATTTACCACACATTGAACAATTAAATTGTTTCTCTCCTGTGTGAACTATTATGAATAACCGCGGTAGGCTACATTGTATGCTTTGGTGCGATGTAGGATTTTGTCTTTCAATAATAATATCCTCATTGCAGCCTTGCTGTAGTTGTTGGTGTTGTTGCGGTTATTTGACTTTCTGACCACCGCCTCAGTGCTTATTATGAGGCCAGAATAACAGATGCCATTGGGAAGGCTAACCATTTACTTTTGGCTTTATTGATTGTGTATGATTCAACTTTGTATCTATGATTTTATATTATTGCATGTTTTTGTAGATTGTTGGGACTTCACTGGCCTGGAACAAACTGCTGGACTGGGGGGAATGAATAGCTGTGCCAAAAAAAGAAGAAGCTAGGCCTATGTGCTGTAGCCTATTGTATTTTTAATTTTATATTTTTTTATATTTTTCATTTGCAAGTTCAACTGTCAGCTGAGCTCTGTTATTGAAGCTTTGGCTAAAGCCCTGAATTTTACAATGATGTTTTGAAATAAATATGTTTAAAAATCATTTGTGTGTTAAAAGCTTGTGCTACGTTTTCATTAGCGTTAATATATTACAGTAATTTATTTTCAATGTCCGCGCAAGAGCAATTTGGTTAGGCCTAGTAAAATCGCTGGGCTGGGCGCAGTGTTTGTGGTGTGGGAAATGTGTTAAAAGCTTGTATTACGTTTTCAATAGCGTTAATACACTAAGGAAGGTATGTGACCATCATTCATTTCAATGTCCGCTCTCAAGAGCAATTCAGTTGGTTCATGAAATCGCTGGGCTGCGTGCTGTGCAGTGGTTGTGGTGTGGGAGATTCGAGCTGTCAAAAGAGGACAAAAGACTTGCTCCTGGCCAATCCCGGCGCTTGACTGCTGCGTAGGCGGGCACAGGGCGTGGTTTTGGCTTAACCTATGTGGGTTTCGAAATAACGCAGTATGGACAGACAGCCGAGCAGCAGCGCAATCTGATTTTGATTGACAACAGCTGCGTGTCTTCCAGGAACGCCGTTCAGGCACAGAATTTCTGTGGGCCGGACGGCCCACTTTCACCAGTGGGAACTACACTCGCGCAATCCTGGTGGAACTGTTTTTGTTTTCGGAGCGGAGGCAAGCCGCAAGCGAGACTAGACTTGACACAGCCCAGTGCAGGCAGCAGCAGCGGCATTCAGGAGCTGCATGCTGGAAGCGCAAATCAGCCTACACACACAGCACGGATTAAAAACCACTGACAGCCAGGTCTAAAACAGTTCTAACAACAATTTAGAAGCAATTTATGAGAGAGACTGTTGTTTATTAGTAATGACATAACGTCAGCCATGCATTTCCTTGTTGGAAATTATGGATCGACTGCACTCTGCAACAATCGGATTTTGATTGACAGGCAGCTGGATGTCTTCCCCCAACGGCGTTCAGGCACCGAAAGTCTTATCGGAACTGCGCACCGGACGGTTCCGGCCCACTTTCACCAGTGTGTCTGTGTATTACCTTAAACTGATATATGGGTAGTACAAATGCAAAGCACAGTAACTACAATCTAGTGTCCTTTTCCTGTCTTGTTTTTCATGAGAAAATGAGTAATCTGTTTTGATTTCGATACCACATTATATCTGTATTTAATTGTTTAATTGTTTACATGTTTAAAATGTTTAAATAGATGAATAACAGAGAGATTTAGGGAATCCCGATTGGATTGTATAACTACAGAGGGATTCACAGTGAGAAGAACAAAAAATATGCCTTGGTCGTGTTTTGTACCATGCTTTTCCTTTCTTTCTTTTCTATGTTTATTCTATATTTTAGTAACATCAACCTGCCCCAGGGACTACTAAATAAACGGTGCCATGGCACTAGTCCCACACCTCACTAGTCCGACACCTCACGAGTCCAACAAATTACGCATTGGACAGACGTCTCATTAGTCCGACAGCTCAGCTCGTTAACCCGACAATGAAAATCTCAATGAAAATCTCACTAATCCGACAGCTCGTTAGTCCGAAAATAATGGCTCTGACAGCAGTGCAAGTCACTGTTCTCATTCAGTCTATCAGTGATACTCAACTTGCTGCCCGGGGGCCAGATGCGGCCCGCAATAGGTTGCCAAGTGGCCCCCCGACCATTTTCTAATTCACAATGAAAATTAACGTTCAATAAAGTTTGACTGAGCTCCAGCTAAATTGTCAAATATTGCCTGCCACCTACTCACCAACCAGGCACTTATATGTACTTAAAGGAGAATTCCGTTTTTTTTTACACCCCAGACCTTATTTCCAGCTTAAAATATGATGTTTTACTCACCCAAATAACTTCAGATGCCCACAGAAGATATTCAGCTCGGAGTAGTATCCTAAATGAGGGTTGACTTGAATGAACAGCTAGTCATCCCAGCATATATAGTTAGCACCCGGCTACGTCCGGACTTGTTACTGTGGTCTGAGGTAGAGAAGAGAGTTTATTTTATCGAACTCACAGTCCCGTGGGAAGATCGAGTTGAGGAGGCTTATGAGCGCAAGAAAGCTAGGTATGCTGAAATGGCAGCAGAGGCAGAGCAGCGAGGTTGGAGGGCTCGAGTGCGGCCTGTAGAGGTGGGCTGCCATGGTTTTGTGGCAAAGCCCGTTATTGCCTTACTAACTGAGTTGGGCATTCGGGGACGGAGCCTGAAACTTGCGGTTAGCAACATGTCTCAGGCAGCAGAACGAGCAAGTGAATGGCTGTGGATAAGGAGGAAACATGCTAGCTGGGGAGCTCGCTAAGGTCAGATTGATTGTTTGTTGTTGGTCATGATTAACGGTCCGCATCAACAGGGCTGAATCATTGACAGTGTAGTTAGGGATTGTTTGTTGTTGGTCATGATTGACGGTCCGCATCAACAGGGCTGAATCATTGACAGTGGTGGTGTAGTCAGGAATGTCATACCGAACCGACCTGGATAGCTAGGCTTAGATAGTGAGGTAATATGCAGTTGTGCGGTGGTAGCATGGAGGGGGGTGTTTCCAGGACGCTGGATTACACCGTTAAGCCTTCTTGAGGTGTCGTGGGCCTAACTTAACGAAACGTCGGTGAAGGAAGGTGCCCACTTGAAAACCCCAATGACATGCTTCATACTGCTGTTGGCTAGGGTAGGTAACTAGTGATTTGTGTCTTGTTTATTAGTTTGTTAGCCTGTTAGCTTGTTTTATTCTGGATTGGGCTTCTAAATGTGTTTTTTCCTCTGATTTTGGCACAAGGGATAGTAACATCTTGTCCTGTGTATTAATTAATACTCAAACAGGCTATCACTGACTGATCACTGACTTTCGGTCCATCAGCACCGGCGCTGCCCAGGGCACAGTCCTCTCTCCCTACTTCTTCGGTCTGTGCACCAACAGCTGGACCTCCAATCACCAGTCCGTCAAGCTCCTGAAGTTTGCAGACGATACCACCCTCATAGGGCTCATGACAGACGGAGATGAGGCGGAATACAGACAGGAAGTTGACCATCTGGTGACTTGGTGCAGTCAAAACAACCTGGTGTTGACCTGGTGTCAAAAAACAATGGAGATGATTGTGGATTACAGGGGGCACAAAGCCCCACCTTCCCCCATCACCCTGGGAGACTCCCCAGTCAACACTGTGGAGTCCTTCCGCTTCCTGGGGACCATCATCAGCCAGGACCTAAAATGGGAGCTGAACATCAGAGCTCTCACCAAGAAGGCACAGCAGAGGATGTACTTTGTGCGGCAGCTGAAGAAATTCAAAGTGCCAAAGATGGTGCACTTCTACACCTCCATCGTTGAGTCCATCCTCACCTCCTCCATCACCGTCTGGTATGCTGCTGCCACTCTAAAAGACATCAACAGACTTAGAGGATAATCAGATGCAACCTGCTATCCCTCCAGGACCTGCATGCAGCCAGGACACTGAAGCAGTCTCGCAAGATCATGGCTGACCCCTCCCACCCTGGCCACAAACTCTTTAAGACACTCCCCCACGGCAAGAGACTGAGGTCTGCCAAGACCAGAACCACCCGCCACAAGACCAGCTTCTTCCCAACCGCCATCAGCCTCACCAACAAGGCCCGGAAACCCCTTCCGCCAAGAGCCTCACCAACAACCCCCCACACACACACACACACACAAACTCACTACCTCTTCCTAAACTCAACTGAACCCCCCCCCCCCCCATAAAACTGGAACTCATACTGTATCTAATTTAATGCCTGTCTAACTGGGACTGTAAATTAATGTAAATTCCCTGCACATTAATGCCTATTTAACTTAGCCTGTAAATTTCATGTACATTCAATGTAAACTCTTATTTAACTCTGACTGTAAATTCATGTAAATCCACTGCCTATTTAACGTCTATTTAACTCAGTCTGTAAATCTCATGTAAATCCAACATAAATTCTTATTTATCATCCACAGAACACTTCACCACGTACATATTGTATATATTGACTCGATTTGATTGCACTTGCAACTTTGCGATTGTCTTTAGTTATCTTCCTACTTCTTATCTCTGTATATTGATGTGACCGCTACGCTGCATACAGACACTAAGACAAATTCCTCGTATGTAACTTGCATACTGTGGCAATAAAAGTGATTCTGATTCTGATTCTGATAACGGGTGCAAACGGGGCAAGCTGAATGCGCTCTGTAAATAACACCTTTTCTGTCACATCGCGGTTCATTGTGGTTGTTATATAATTATGAGAACATGAATTAGCTATCTAACGACAGCCTGCTTTGTTTGCTGTCCAAGTGTCCGTCACATAGATAACACCTCGAGCTGTATCTCCCGCTGCTGTTTGTAATCGTTATATGTCCATCCATATCCATATCCATATCCATACGAGCGGCAATTGAATTGAATCATCCATAATCTTGACATCAGATCATATCTATATGCCAAGCTAGGCTGCTAAGCTAACAACACAACAGAGAACGAGTCAACTCTGACCTGCCCCGGATGGGCTTACAGTGCTTATGTTCTTCTTCTGTGGTTTCTCCAGTGGTGTATAAAGTATAGTATAGATACTTTACCAGAAAATGACTTGGGTAAAAGTCAAAGTCACCCATTAAAATATGACTTGAGTAAAAGTCTTATAGCTAATATTTTCTGTACTGAAGTATCAAAAGTATTTTTTTTATATTAAATGTACTTCAATGTATTGAAAGTAAAAGTACAAGTAAATCCTGTTTATAAGAAAGCAAGCGGTCCGGATTTACAGAATTTTTAGCTTTATTGTGAGTTTGCTTACATATTTACCTGTCTGCCATTTGAACTGAATGCAGCTTTTGGCACAAGTGCCTGCTTTAGGCTATCATGGCGATGAGATATCTCCATCAAGGGGAAATATATAATAATAATCATCATCATCATCATCATCGTCATCATTATCACCATCCATCATGGACATCTCTTCCATATAGCTATATGCCTGGATATTGTCATGGCCAAATAAACAGTTAATCAATGTAATCACTAAAAAAAAAAAAATAATAATAATAATAATTATATACTAAAAATCAATGTAATCACTCTATAGAAATTGAAACCGACGTTACCTTTTTGAAACACATGACATTATTTGGGCTGTGACAAAATAGCGACAGTTACACCAGACTAACAACGGAAATACCACAATTTACTTTCAGAATGAAATGCTTCTCACCTTTGGAGAAACAAATACATAATTTCAAAGAATGAAACGGAAAATCTAAATACTTGTTTTGATGTTACGATTACATATGGCATTAGAGCCACAGTTGAGTAGTGCTTTAGAGTCTAAAGCACTACTCAAGATTAATATTAAGTATAAGGATTTTTTTGTTTTATCCTTAAGCGGAGACCTAGGCCTCTATCTTCCGACAGGCGCTATCCCCTAATAGCGCTTTGCGCGCTTGCCTTAAGGCAGGGTGTGTGTTGTTTTGACAACCCTTTGGCAAATGACTTTTTAAACGTTATTGACTGTTTTAATCTTGTCCAATCCGTGTCTGGCCCCACGCAGGAACGTGGGCACACACTTGATCTGGTTTTATCGTACGGTTTACCCGTTTGTAACCTGGAGCTTGGTAGCGCCTTTTTCTCTGATCATATGCCTGTCCTGTTTGACGCTGCACTTGGCTGTAGCACAGTTAAACCTGGCGCTCCTGCTCGCCGCTGCCGGATTATTAACCCTTCCACTGCTGCGTGGTTCTCTGCTGTTTTCAGTCAAAATGCTGTCATTCCAGACTCTGTATGTGATGATGTTGAGACCCTTAGCTCGTGGTTTACTGGCGCCTGTCAAACGGCTATGGACACTGTTGCTCATTTAAGACCAGGCAGCCCAGGGCTAAATCAGAGCCCTGGCTGAATGATATGACCCGTTCTGCGAGGCACGAGTGCCGCAGAGCCGAGCGCAAATGGAAAAAGGACAATCTACATGTATCTCTTCAGATGTTAACTCATTCACCGCCAAAGACGTCTTTGACGTGTTATCAGAAATAGCCATCCACGCCAAAGACGTGTTTGACGTGTTTTTGTTTTTATTAGTACAGCGCGTAGTTCAAACACTTCCCCAGCCTGTGACATGTTATCAGGTCCCTAGCCTCAAAGGCAAGCCGACAACACGCGATCAAACACATACCGCAGCTGTTGTTTTGAAATGAGCAGGAGGAAAAACAGAGAAACGCGCTTCCTTGTAGAGAGGAGAAACGCCATTGAAACGCCCCTCGGCGCGCTGCACTGCTCGCCTTGCTGCAGGGCGAACCTGGATTGATTTGTTCGCAGTAGTCAAACCCGTGACGAACATGATCGATCCGGTTCCAGCGCCTGGTCCCAAAGCCAAGCCGGACCCGTTCCTGTGTCGCAGCCATGGATTGTATGTCGCAGCATTCGTCCCAGCCCGAACGAGAGGAGGAAAACGATGCAGCAGAGGCAGAGGAGGCTAGACGCTGATCTCAAACCAGTTTGGTGTTCCCCTCCTATGCTAATTTGCGGGGGAAGGAGGTGCGATCCAGCAGCAGCTGTGGACAGAACTCTCTCTCTGTGTGTGTGTGTGTGTGTGTGTGTGTGTGTGTGTCTGTGTCTGTGTCTGTGTGTCTGTCTGTGTGTCTGTCTGTCTGTCTGTCTGTCTGTCTGTGTGTCTGTCTGCACACTCACTCACACTGAGTAAACGGTATTGTTGAATGTAAAAAAAGCACTTCATGTATATATATATATATATATATATATATATTTTTTTTTTTTTTGTCATTTGTGTCATAATGAATAATATTTACATGTCTGATGTCAATACAGTTCAAAATAAAAGAATTGAGAGCGAGTTCTGCCTGAGATTGTGTCTTTTACAAAAATTGCCTTTTCTGCTGTTTCTCTTCTCCGAGAGACCTTTTTGGTGAAAACAGGGTGTATATAAATGGCTATAAGTAGAGTACAGAACATGCTAAAAGCTCACTTTTTTTTCCCTGGTGAACCCAGAGACGTACATCTTCATTTTGAGGTATTGCAAATCACTTTGGTGCTAATAGATAATTTACTGTGGGTCTTGAAAGATGACCAACAATTATGAAAATCTTTGGCCTGTGCTAAATATTGGCAGTCCTAAACTGGCCATGAATGAGTTAAGAGACTGCTGGCGTTACTTCCAGTATACTGTACGTTAGGCTAGGAGAACATATTTTGCTAATATTATCCTGGCAAACTGTCATAAGCCCCATGTATTGTTTCAGACCATTAACTATGTACTTAATGCACCACAGACTGCCTGTGTGGGTGCCTCTCGTGTTGCCTGTGAAGGTTTTCTTAATTTTTTCATTGATAAGGTTGCCTCTATTAGGGCTCTTATCTCACCTCCTGCTCATGACCCCTCAGTTTTTGTCCCCTGCCCTGCTGTCTTTGACACGTTTCTGCCTGTGACTCTGTTTCCTTACAGGAGATAATTGGCAAAGTGAAGCCCTCAGGCTCCCCAAACGATGCTGTCCCACCTCAACTTTTTAAAGAAGTCTTCCCCGCCATTGGGCTTAACATCATGAACAGCAGTTTATCCTCTGGTGTGGTCCCTGCACATTTTAAACATGCGGTTGTGCAGCCTCTGATCAAGAAGCCGGGGCTTGATCCTCTGCAGCCATGTCGAATTTCAGGCCCATCTCTTTCAGGCCCATCTCTAAACTGCCATTTTTATCGAAAGTCCTTGAGAAGATAGTCTACACTCAGCTAATGGACTTTTTAAATGAGCACCATATTCTTGAGGTCTTCCAATCCGGTTTTAAAGCCCTGCACAGCACTGAGTCAGCACTTTTAAGAGTTATTAATTACATATTTTTAGCTACTGATTCCGGTGATTGTGTTGTCCTGGTACTTTTAGACTTGTCGGCCGCTTTTGACACGGTGGACCATGAGATTTTAATTGCCCGCTTAGAACAGTGGGTGGGCGTCAGAGGCATAGCCCTTGAATGGTTCAAGTCCTACCCGGCAGATCGATCCTTCTGCGTTAGGCTTGAGGGCTCTGTGTCATCTACTGCCCCCTTCTTGTATGGCGTCCCCCAGGGCTCAATACTCGGCGCTGTCCTGTTCTCCCTTTATTTATTGCCCCTTGGCTCCATCCTCAGAAGGCACGGCGTTTCCTTTCATTGCTACGCTGATGACAGCCAAATTTATGTGCCGCTAAAAAAGTCTGGCTCCTTTTCCATAGAGCCGCTGCTCAAATGTCTTGATGACATTAAGTCCTGGATGGCCTTGAATTTTCTTAATTTTAACGATAAAAAGACAGAGGTCATGGTCTTTGGTGGCCCCTCCGTGACCCCGTTAGTAGACCTGGGCTCGCTGGCACAGTATGTTAAGCCTATAGTGAAGAACCTAGGTGTGAATATTGACCCTGACCTTAAATTTGACAGCCAGATCAAGGCTGTGGTCAAATCAAGCTTCTTTCAGCTGAGGCAGCTGGCCAAAATTAAGCCCATCCTACAAGCGGGGTCAGCTCGCCATTCCGAAGTGTCTGCATTCCGATCATTGACTTCTATGCTTTTGGAGAGGCGGCCCTTTTTATCTCCAAAAAATGATTTCGCCGAGAGGTTAGGCTTAGGCGTGGGGGGTGGGAGAGGTTAGGTTTAGGGTTAGGGTCAGGGGGAGGTTAGGTTTAGACGTGGGGGCTGGGAGAGGTTAGCTCCAGCCGGTCCCCCAGGTTAGAGTTAGGGTTAGGGTTCTTTCGCAATGGCGAGACAGATCTCAATTTTGTCGGAATGCCGGTATTTCGGAGTGCCGACATTTCGGAATGCCGAGGTGTCCCCCCTACAAGCACAGCACTTTGAAGCAGTAATCCATGCTTTTGTCACTACTCGGCTGGATTACTGCAATGCACTTTATATGGGAGTGAGTGGATCCTCTGTTGCTCGCCTCCAGCTGGTTCAGAACGCCACTGCGCGTCTTTTAACTGGCACTCGTAAGCATGAGCACATCTCACCGATTTTATCCTCACTCCACTGGCTCCCCGTGCATTTTAGGATTAATTTTAAAATTATTTTATTTGCTTTTAAAGCCGTTAACGACCTTGCCCCGCCCTACCTCTCTGAGCTGTTGCACTTCTATGCACCTTCCCGCTCTCTCAGGTCAGCTGACCAGCTGCTCCTAACTGTGCCTAAAACTAGGCGTAAGCTCAGGGGGGACTGTGCTTTCGGCGTTGTCGCCCCTAAACTGTGGAATGAGCTGCCGCTGCAGATTAGGCAGGCCTCATCACTGTCGCACTTTAAAAGCCTCCTAAAAACACACCTTTTCTCCCTGGCTTTCGACACCATGTAGGATGTTGATTTTATGATTTTATTGTTTTATTGATTTACTGTTGTTTTATCGTTTTTACTGATTTTAGTGCTGTTTCTTTTGTTTTTACATAATTTCTTATCTGTTTTATTGTTTTAATGTTGCCTATGTTTTTTCTATTTTTATTCCTTTTTAGTTATTCTACGTATTTTTATCTATTTTCTTGTGCTGCTTATTTCTGTTCTGTACAGTACTTTGTGCCCCTGTGGCTGTTAAGGCACTTTATAAATAAAGTTGGATTGGATTTGATTGGATTGGAAGATAGCATTCCGCCTTGCGCCGTCCGCCAGGTGTTCTGCTGAGTTTTGCTCCCCCGCCAATCAGCAAAAAAAAGCATCCCCACCTCACGGGAGCATACTTGTAATCATTTATACAGAAATGTAACTAGGGATGCACGATATGGATTTTTAGAGCCGATACGATAACCGATAAATATATTCTTCTTGGCCGATAACCGATACGATATAACCGATAATTATTATAATAAAAATAGATATAATTTTTTTTTTTAGTTTTTAACCTGTATTTTATGCACACCTGGGGTTAAAAAAGGGTTAGGGTAGATGTATGGATGTAGTGAGCATAGCTCTGACCTAACCAAATCTAACTAACATCACTGTGAACGCAAAACAAAGAAAACTTCTGATATAATATGATTGTTTTAATAAAGTGTATCACTCAATTATAGTCAATACAAAAATAAAGGCTTTTATAGAACGGAAAGCCAAGCTGCTTAGTCTGCAGATAAAACACAATGACAAAAGGCATAGTAATTTAGACTCTTATTGTCATACTGATCTGTTCAAATTTTGCATTGGTTCCAGTTCTCAGTGAATTGTAGCCTGGGCCCAATGAATGGGGCAGGCATATATACAGTCCATGGGCAATCACTATAAACCAATAAAACCATCTGTGTCGTTTCACTTTTTACTGAAAAATGCTGCCACCAGATTAAATAAAAGGCACTATGTAATGTTGACTGACTGATGTGTGCCTTCAGAGTGTACGGTCGTGTACAAGCTGTGCTCCGCTGCTATTGCTTGCCTGCTTCTGCTATCTCCCGGCCTGCGGCCTCTATCTACCAGCCTGCCTGGTGTGGATTTGGGACCCTGTGTTACCTAAGGGCATGTCGCCCTGTAAAGGATGTACTGGCCACCTTCAAAAAATTGCAATACTGGAAACTACCATCTATTGTTTGAAAGACACTGGGATTACCTCTACACAGCCTCAGAGCTCCCTTTCCAATGGATTCACAGAAGCTACGATGCCGAATGCTAACTTAGCGTTAGCTACTCCCTCATCGGGTAATGTACATGCATCTTCTATCACAGATACCACGATTGCGAACAGTCTGCTAGCTCCCCCATCCTTGGGTAAACTGCCCACTCATGTTCCCGAAAACATTGCCTCCCAAGCCTGTGCTATCTCGGGGAAACAAACTGATACTGTCCTCTGGAATGTCCAGGGAGCGAAGCCGAAAAGATTAGTGATCCCTGGACCCTCAGAGACTGCCTCTTATCACCCGGAAATTAGCTCAGCCACGGGCTGGCCTGCATTAGCTAGTATACCCCCTGTTAGCACTAGCACTGATCAACCATGGATTGTTGTGAGAGGTGGAAAGAAGAGTTTTGCTCCTCCACCACTGATGTCCCTACAGCTGGTAAACAGATTTCAACCGCTATTGGGTAGCCCTGTATCGACTGCCGATATGGATATTGGACCGGCCCATCGGCTATCCGACAACCTAGGTAGCCCCAAAGCTAGGAGGCTATCAAGAGCTAGCAGGCCACAGCCTCAAAGGCTATCAAGAGCTAGCAGGCTGCAGCCCCCTATAACATCCTTGCTCATCGGAGACTCGGATATTAAACACATTGGGATTAAAAACAATACCGCTACACTCTGTTTCCCTGATGAGATGATTTGTGACATAACAGAGAAAATTCCTGAAATCCTGTCTACTCACAGCTCCCTAAACAAGATTACCCTGCATATTGGAGCCAACGACATTCTGAAACAGCAATCAGAAACACTAAAACGAGCCCACCCCCCCCCCCCCCCCCCTCTCCACTATCTCCAACCCTCGCCGCGAGGTCACATTGCCAGTCGACACGTCTCATCAACAACAATCCCTGTTGCCACAACTCGAGGCCAGCCGACTAGACGAAATATCCTCTGCCATGCAGGCGATATCAGCCCATCCCCCCCCCCCCTTCGGAGCCTCTACTCCCCCCCGCCAACTCCCAGCTCATCAACAACCAACCATGACGTCTTCCTTCCGGGATGAAGTGGAGGACGCTGCCCCCCCTCCTCCTCTCCTGCCCTCTGCTCTATCTTATCCCCCTCGCCTCTTCTCTCCCCCCCCCACCCCCCCTTCCGGGCCTCTACACCCCTCCGCGAACTCCCAGTTCACCAACAACCAACCATGACATCTTCCTTCCAGGATGAAGCGGAGGACGCTGCCCTTTCCTCTACCTCTTTGCTCCTCCACCTCTCCCCACCCCCCTCCCCCATTCCATTCTCCAGCAGGATGAACGAACTGATAAGCTTTGGACTGTCTATGATCCCCCAGTCCCCTTGTCCATCTAAGCCCCCTCGTTCTACCCTCCCAACCCTGAACCTGGCCCCTCGACCGTCCCCTCCCTCACATGCCCTCCAGCCCTCTCCCATACTGCCATGCCCCACGCCCCCCCGACCTACCCCCGACCCACCACTCCTGACCCCGAACCTGGCCCCCCCACAGCCCCCTTCCTTACATCCCCCTCAACCTACCTGCTCCCCGCCCCCCCCCACCCACCCTCTCTCTGCCATCCCCCACACCCTCTCGACCCACCACTGCCGACCCCGAACCTGGCCCTCCGACCGTCCCCTCCCTCACATGCCCTCCAGCCCTCTCCCATACTGCCACTTAATGTTAGGTCGCTGTCAAATAAATCTCTCCTCATCAGTGATCTGATTACCAGTCATAATCTGGATTTAATGTTCCTCACCGAAACCTGGCTCGATATGAACAACAGAGTGGCTGTTCTGTCCGAATCAGCACCGCCTAATTATAGCTTCATTGACACTCCCAGAGCTGATAAGAGGGGGGGGGGGAGTAGCGATTGTCTTTTCTGATATGTTTCAATGTAAGCAGGTAACATTTGGAGACTTTCCATCGTTTGAATACCTTGCTGCTATTCTGAACTGCTCTACCACTGTGTTACTGCTGAATATCTATAGACCACCAAAATACTCAGCCAGCTTTCTTGTTGAATTTGCTGATCTTCTCTCCTTAATTTTCATGGAACATGACTGTATATCTATTGCTGGGGATTTCAATATTCATATTGATAACCCGACGGATAATTTTGCCAAAGAACTGAATATCTTACTTGATACTTTTGATCTGTCTCAACATGTTTCAGGGCCTACTCACAACCGAGGCCATACCTTGGATTTAGTTATTACTAGGGGCTTCAAGTCCTCTTCTGTGTCGACTATTGATGTTGCGTTGTCTGACCATCTTTGCATCTTTTTTGAAATGGAAATCTCCCCTGAGATCATTAATAGGTCATCTTGAGCGACGAATTTGACAAGGTCAGGACCTGGCTCATAGACAACAAGTTGTCTCTTCACATGGGTAAGACTGAATTTATTTTATTTGGCTCACAGCCCAGGCTGCGGAAGCTGACATTGCCCAATATTGACCTTGGAGGCCAGAATTTCCCTGCCAAGTCCTCGATTAGCTACCTAGGTTGCTCATTAGATAGCAGCCTGAGAGGCGAGAACATGGCCTTAAAGGTCATAGGCAAAGTGAATGGTAGGACAAGGTTTCTAGCCAGAAAAGCCCAGCTCTTAGATGTAGCTAGTCTTAGGCTGCTGGCTAATTCTTTAGTTTCTTGCTGTTTTGATTATGCTCTATGTTCCTGGTACGGAGGCCTGACTAAAGTCCTAAAAGACAAGTTGCAGGTCTCCCAGAACAGGTTGGTCAGAGTTGTGCTGGGATTAGCCCCTAGGGACCATGTAGGCCAAGTACAGTTCCAGCAGCTAGGCTGGCTCCCCTTGGAGGCCAGGGCAGTTCTACTGCAGCTAAGGGTGGTGCATAATATACTCAACAACAGAGCTCCCGAGTACCTCAAGGACCACTTCCTGAGGAGCGGTGACGCTCATACTCACCACACCAGAGCCAGCATTGCTGACCTGTGCCTGCCGAGGTTCAAAACGAATATGGGCATGAATTCCTTTAAATATGGCGGAGCGGTTCACTGGAACAAACTTCCATTGCACTTAAAAAATACGGTGAACCGTCATTCCTTCAAAAAGAAGGTCAAAACCTGGCTTTTGGCCAACGTAAATGCCTAAGCAAAGTAGCCTACTGTTGTTGTTATTGTTGTTGTTGTTATTGCAGCCGAGTTGTCGCTGTCATTGTTGCTGAATTTCCTTGCTTTTTACTAGTGTTTTTCATCGAAATATGTGCATATTTATCGTTTGTAATTGTAATTATTAATTTTTTTTTTTTTTATCAGTTTTTACTGTCTGTGACGGCCTAGCCATTCAGACTGCCGCCATCTTCTTCTTCTTCTCTGCCACAAGATCAAGGACCACAATGGAAATAAGTCTGAGACTTTATTGTGCTTATCCTTGTCAATTTTTAAAGCTAGTATGATGTATTTTGTATTGCTTTTCAATTGCCGAATAAAATCAAATAAAATCAAGTCACAAACCGTTAAAAGACGAGACATTAATGCAGGCACCAGCGCGCTGTTTATGGAGACATTTTCTTTATCTCCTCCCACATCAGCTTCTGTCAATGAGATTCTTGATAACTTCAATTCAACAATTCTGAATACTATTGTTAGTGTGGCGCCTGTTAGGTTAAAATTGCTGTCTGGCAAAATTGAAGCACCCTGGCGAAATTCTGCATCCGTTAGATGCAAAAAGAAAGATTGCAGGAAAGCTGAGCGTAAATGGCGGAAAACTAATCTTCACATTCACTATATTTACAAAGAAAGCCTTCACTCCTACAACCTCGCACTGAAAAGGTCGAGACAATCGTTCTTTTCCGAGATAATTAACAAAAATGTGAACAATGCACGCACTCTATTTGCCACAGTTGATAGACTGACTAATCCGCCTCTCTGTGTAGCACCTGAATTCCTCTCTACTGTCAAATGTAATGAGTTTGCTGCCTTTTTTACGGATAAATTTATTAATATCAGGCAGGCTATTAGTGGCTCCACACCAAGAAATGCTGTGACATCATCCTACCCGCAGATCCCTAGTTCGATAAATTTGTCCCAGTTCAGCGTTATCGACCACGACATCTTAGAGGAAACTGTGCAAGGCCTTAAATCATCTTCGTGCTGTCTCGATACCCTTCCAACAAGCTTTTTTAAAAGCGTTTATAACTGTCTGTCGTCGGACCTATTGCAAATAGTTAATAGATCCCTTGTGACCGGCACTTTTCCTGAGTCCCTGAAAACTGCAGTTATTAAACCCCTACTAAAAAAGCGTAGCCTTGATGCATCGGTAATCAGTAACTACAGACCAATATCTAATCTCCCCTTTATAGCCAAAATAATTGAAAATGTTGTTTACCTACAACTCAATAGATTCCTAACCTCAAATGATCTCCTAGATAAACTCCAATCAGGCTTTCGACCCCATCACAGCACTGAAACCGCGCTTACTAAAGTCATAAATGACATCAGAATGAACACAGACTCAGGCAAAAATTCGATTCTAGTGCTACTGGATCTTAGCGCTGCATTTGACACTGTTGACCACTCAATTTTATTGGACAGACTGGAAAACTGGGTTGGGCTATCGGGTACGGTCCTCCAGTGGTTCAAGTCCTATCTTCAAGACAGGAAGTACTTCGTCTCCATTGGCAATTACACATCTGACCTAACTAGGATGACTTGTGGGGTGCCTCAAGGATCCATTATGGGGCCCGTTCTCTTCAACCTTTATATGCTCCCTCTAGGCCTAATTATGCAAAAAAACAAAGTAGCCTATCATAACTATGCAGACGACACTCAGTTGTATATAACTCTTTCCTCAGCTGACTATGCCCCCATAGAATCATTGTGCCAGTGCATTGATCAAATAAATAACTGGATGTGCCAGAATTTCCTACAGCTAAACAAAGACAAAACTGAGGTGATCGTGTTTGGCCCCAAAGAACAAAGGCTTAAAATCACTGTACGCCTTGAGTCTCTATCCCTGAAGCCTAAGGATCAAGTCAAAAATCTTGGAGTTATTATTGATTCCGATCTCAAATTTAACTCCCACATTAAGTCAATTAGAAAATCTGCTTTTTATCATCTTAAAAATATAGCAAGAATTAGGGGATACATGTCCAGACAGGATCTAGAAAAACTAATTCACGCCTTCATTTATAGTAGGTTAGACTACTGCAATAGCCTTTTCTCTGGTCTCTCCAAAAAATAACTTAGGCAACTTCAACTCATTCAGAATGCTGCTGCTAGAGTTCTAACGAAGACTAAGAAAGCTGATCATATCACTCCAGTTCTTAAGTCCTTACACTGGTTGCCAGTGTGTCAGAGAATAGATTTTAAAATACTGTTATTAGTCTATAAATCACTTAATGGCCTAGGCCCAAAATACATAGCTGAATTGCTCCCACGCTACGAACCGTCTAGAACTCTTAGGTCAACAGGGTCCAGCTTATTAACTGTCCCTAGGATCAAATCACGGGAAGGCTGCATTTACCCACTATGCTTCTGCTAGCTGGAACAAATTGCCTGAAGACCTCAGATCTGCCCCAACCTTACTTACTTTTAAAAATAGACTAAAGACTTTTATGTTTACCGTTGCTTTTAACTGCTGACAGCTACTATGCAAACCCAATGAGTCCTCTATAAGTTTTAGCTCTTTCTGCAACTGCTGCGCCTGTTGCTTATTGCACTTTTTATACTCTTTTTTTTTTAAGTTTTGTTGTGATGCTTTTAAATCAACCATTTTATGTGCTTAATGAAGTTGCTTAATGCACTTTTTATACTCTTTTTTTTTAGTTTTGTTGTGATGCTTTTAAATGTCCATTTTACTCTCTTCTTTTCTTTTATTTTCCTGTCAACCATTTTATGTGAAGCACTTTGAATTGCCTCTGTGTATGAAATGTGCTATACAAATAAACTTGACTTGATGCTTTTTATGTAGCCTAATGTGCGCGACTGCTCCTTTGTTTTCATTATTGGCTCTGTCCCGCAGCTAACGCTAACTAGCGCGGTTAGCTTAACGTTAGCGAGTGGTTTTTTGGAGTTAAATACACAATCCCTGGATGTTTCATTTCGGGTAAAGGAGTTTCCATTAGTTTCTATAAGTTTATGCAAGCTCTGTGTATTAAGTGCTTTTGTGGGGCTGTTTGATCACAAGCCACAGACTGTAAATGTCACAGTTTGCCAAGCGGACGAGCCTGCAGGGTAGTCCCGCTACGACTGAGCTAATGCTAATAAAACTCGCTAACAAAAACAACAAACATATCCGCTGCATCATCGCCAGCTTTGGTTTAACGTAATGCCAGCTTAGAGGTTTCCCCTCCTCTCTGAACCTGTGTGGGACATGGATTGCAAATTACAGTAGCTTTCTGATCATTGTGAAACTGAAAAACAGCAACACACACACTGGCAGCAGCCATGTTTGCGTCGCAGCTGTGATGTCACGAATGTGCGACAACAAAAAGCTCCGCTTCCGAGGCAAAAAATAAACAGGATTATTATCGGATAATTTATCGGAAAAAGGCCATTATCGGAATAATAAATAATAACGCAAAATGGCCATATCGGCCGATAATTTATCGGTCCGATAATTATCGTGCATCCCTAAATGTAACTGTTTAAAAGTGATATCATTGTCTGGTAGATGTGACCTCCCTGATTTCTCTCTTAGCGCAAAGTAATTGCGCACTGCTGAAGATAGCATAATGCCATCTATCACCACATTTTAGCGCTGAAACGCCTGCTTTGGCATGTGGCAGCCAATGCCCAGTACAATTATCACAGGCATGCGCTTGTGTCCGGCCCCAATTTGCATTGCGCGCGGCGTTAAACGAGCGCAAACGCTAAATTAGCGCTTTTGGGAAGATAGAGCACCTATACTTTTACGTTCTGGCTGTGTGGATGCTTGACCAATTTGAAGCTTACCTCAAGAGATGCTTGTTTTCTTGTTTTCTGCTGGCATATTCCCTCATTTTGGTTCCATTGGACACAATGTAACCACAATTTAAAGTAATTAACCGTCGGATTTCAGCCTGTGGGAACTTGTAACATGGATGAAAAGACTTGGGAAGCGCTGACGGTAAGCGATTGGCAAACGCAACTTGCAACACAGAAGCACTGATTCGCTAGTCAGGCTACTGATTCACCACAACACCAGCTGTTTGTTTATTTTGTAGTAACGAGTAACGAAGATCCTTTTGGGAAATGTATTGGAGTAAAAGTATAGATTTTATTACGAGAATGTAGTGGAGTAAAAGTGAAAGTTGAAAGAAAAATAAATACTCAAGTAAAGTACAGATACTAAAAAAAATACTTAAGTACAGTAACCAAGTATTTGTACTTCGTTACTTTACACCACTGGGTTTCTCTTCTTATTCTGTTACCAAACAGAAGCGCTTCTCACTGCTTCTTCTGAAGCACATCTGGGGCAGGTCTGCTAGCTGGAACTTTCACAATTGCTAGCTTGAACTTCAAGTTAAACATTCTCTTTTTCGTCCCTCTTACGTTATCGTTTTCGTATCTCCTGTCTGTTCTCCTCATTCTCCTCCATGTTGTCTTCTAAATTCTGCTGTTCACTTCTCTCGCGTGCGCCATGTTCTGTCCTACTTTCGTTCTTATTGGTCTGTTCCTGTATTCGTTTGAATTCTGTGTTGCCTTCAAGTGCTGTCAGCAACGTAGTAATTTTGGGGTTACCTTAACTCATTGAGTGCCAATGACGACTTTAGTCGTCAATTGCTTTAGTAACGTTGAGTGCCAATGACGACTAAAGTCGTCAATTGCGTTTTTTGACAGTGGGACGTGGATCCAGGGCCCGAAATTAGAGCCCGCCACCCGCAAATGGCGGGCATATTTTAGCTTTGGCGTGTTAGCTTTGGCGTCTCTCCGCCACGTGGCGGGTCGCAAAATAGTCGTCATGTAATATTAAAACTGTGTAGCCGCCTGTGTCCACCAAGCGTCTTTTTCCGACTGTTAAACGCTGGGAGTGCGCTGCGGAGCACTGATCCCAGCCACAATATACAAGAAAGCAGTCTGAAATTAACGTTAGTTCAGTGCAGTAGTATACTGTAACACGAGTGCTTCCTGAGGCTGTTCCATTCTGGCTCTCCCGTATAAGCTACCAAACGTGCCTCTGGAATGAAATGCAGTCTCAATTTAGCGGAGGTAAATTGACAGCCGAACGTCGGGCGAATCAATCAATCAATGAATCAATCGCTCGCACTTGTTGCCGACATCACTCGTATGATACAGTATATATGAGGAGATAATACTGCCCTGCAAAGCTAAAAGGGGGTAACTCGCCAGAGTGTAGAACTAAGAAAAATGACTTTAAAGTTTTGTTGTTGTCCAGCCAAATGTATTGTAGGAAGAAAACTGGAAATGTGTTAATTATTTGTTTATTTAATGTAGTTATTTATCTACATATTTTTTTTTAGCTCAAACTTGACCTTTGACCCTTATTTGGAAGTTACCTTACTCTGGCTTTGCATTGTCTGCAAAATAATAAGGGGTGATGCCAAGCAAAAAGACAGTAACTTCAATTTGATCCTTCACTTGGTTGCTTATCACTATATAAAACCAGTATATATGATAATAATCATAACATAGACATGAAGTCTCATGTTCATGGCACAATTACGCTTAATATAATATACGTATAAATATAATATAACTAGATTATCAGGCCGCTACACATCCTTCAAGCCTAGTTTGGTGGGACTCTTGTTGGCCCGTTGTGTGTCTGTGTTGGCGCCTCGGGGGTTAATGTCGTATGAGCTGTCTCCTCGGGGGTTGATGTCGTATGAGCTGGCACATCTGGGGTTAATTTCATATGAGCGGCACCTCGGGGGTTAATGTTGTATGAGCTGGTACCTCAGGGGTTAATGTCATATGAGCTGGCGCCTCGGGGGTTAATGTTGTATGAGATGGTACCTCAGTGGTTAATGTCATATGAGCTGGTGCCTCGGGGGTTAATGTCATATGAGCTGGCACCTCTGGGGTTAATTTCATATGCGCGGTGCCTCAGGGGTTAATGTTGTATGAGCTGGTACCTGGATGGTTAATGTTGTATGAGCTGGCACCTCGGGGGATAATGCCGTATGAGCTGGCACCTCTGGGGTTAATTTTATATGAGCGGCACCTCAGGGGTTAATGTTGTATGAGCTGGTACCTCAGGGGTTAATGTCATATGAGCTGGTGCCTCGGGGGTTAATGTTGTATGAGCTGGCACCTCCGGGGTTAATGTCATATGAGCTGGTGCCTCGGGGGTTAATGTTGTATGAGCTGGTACCTCAGGGGTTAATGTCATATGAGCTGGCGCCTCGGGGGTTAATGTTGTATGAGCTGGTACCTCAGGGGTTAATGTCATATGAGCTGGCGCCTCGGGGGTTAATGTATGAGCTGGTACCTCAGGGGTTAATGTCATATGAGCTGGCACCTCAGGGGTTAATGTTGTATGAGCTGGACCTCAGTGGTTAATCTCATATGAGCTGGCACCTCTGGGGTTAATTTCATATGAGCGACGCCTCGGGGGTTAATGTTGTATGAGCTTGCACCTCCGGGGTTAATTTCATATGCGCGGTGCCTCAGGGTTAATGTGGTATGAGCTGGTGCTTCGGGGGTTATTGTCATATGAGTTGGCGCCTCAGGAGTTAATGTTGTACGAGCTGGCACCACGGGGGTTAAATTTGTATGAGCTGGCGCATCGGGGTTAATGTGGTATGAGCTGGTGCCTCGGGGGTTAATGTCGTATGAGCTGGTGCCTCGGGGGTTAATCTGGTATGAGCTGGCGCCTCTGGGGTTAATGTCGTATAAGCTGGCGCATCGGGGGTTAATGTCATATAAGTTGGCGTCTCTGGGGATAATGTTGTACGAGCTGGAGCCTCAGGGGTAAATGTGGTATGAGCTGGTGCCTCGGGGGTTAATGTCATATGAGGTGCCTCGCGGGTTAATGTATAAGGGTTAGGGGGTTAATGCCGTATGAGCTGGCACCTTGGGAGTTAATGTGGGTGGTGTGGGTGTCTGTGTGGGTGGGGGTGGTATTGGTCCGATGTCACAATCATGACATTACGCCTGCCCAGTAATGTAACTCATACCTCAACTCAACCTGAGCATTCTGGTGAGTTACCCCCTTTTTGCGTTGCAGGGCAGAGCATTCAGAGTGCAGTCAAACCAAACCAAACAAGCGTAACTGATGTTACCTTAGTCTTGCTTGGCTTTTCTAGGGCTTTTGGAAGTTACTGTAAATGTGACCCCCTATTTTCTCCAAAAAACAACACAATTGACTCAAGATATTTTTCCACATGATAAAGCAGATCTTCAATGTTCCAAAAATGACAAAAACTCATTTTTGACAAAAATTGAGTTACCCCCTTTTAGCTTTGCAGGGCAGAATAGTTATCATGTGTGTTTTGGTGCGCAGCTGGCTAATAGGCTACCAAACATGACTGGAGTGGAATGGAATGCAGTCGTCAATTTAGCGGAGGTAAAAAGCATCTTTTAACCTCTGCTAAATTGACAGCCTACATCGGGCGAATTAATCAATGAATCAATCGCTCGCACTTGTTGCCGACACCACTCGTATGATACAGTATATATGAGGAGATAATAGTTATGTGTGTTTTGGTGCGCAGCTGGCTAATACGAGTGCTTTGTGAGGCTGTTTCATTCTGGCTCTGCCTTATATAGGCTACCAAACATGACTGGAGTGGAATGGAATGCAGTCGTCACTTTAGCGGAGGAAAAACGCGTCTTTTAACCTCTGCCAGCCTACATCGGGCGAATTAATCAATGAATCAATCGCTCGCGCTTGTTGCCGAGCTATGATGAGGAGATGAATCAAAATGCTTACCCACCAATAAAGCCGAAGCGGAGCGGAGAACGAGTGCAGGAGAGCTAACGCAGGTGCCAGGTGTGAGCATTGAGTTATAATATGAATGGAGAGAGCGTCCGTATCTCCGCCCTGTATGTGTATTGAAGCCAAAATCCTGCCAGATCAGTGAACCAGAGCATGCGCAGTAGTGCCTTTGATTGAGAACCTGTGAGAGCTCCACGCCCCTCTGAACTTTCTTATGTAGAGCTGCTGTTTCTAGAATGCGCACAGTGCGTTGTGTATTTATATACAGTCTAGCTCTGTAAATATTACACTTTAAGTTGTAATATTTTTTGTCTCGCCAAAAGTAACCAGGAAGATTCCCACTATGAGATCAGTTTATCAAAATGACGCCTGTACGAAAATCTGATTTTGGTTGTCGGAGATTCAGACCTCCGGGCTGCTGCTGTGCTCTCAGCACTCTCAGTGCGGGCCGGAAGTGGAGGCAGGCCTCAGTCAAGACAACAGCCTCACTGGGGGGATTGCTGTGTCTAGCCTAATGTTTTCGTGGCATTTTGATTAACTTTATGATTGAATTCCTTTTGGAGCAAATGTTGGTGTTACAAATCTAACCTTGACGCTTTACGCAACGTTGTTTGCTGGTGTTGTGGGTACTGCAGCCTGTAACGTTCTCCGTTGTCGGAGATTGAGTTGTACTGTCAATGGTTGTATCAGCCAGACAAGTCAGACCTCCAGGCTGCTCTCAGCCCGCAAGAGGAGCCAGGGCTGCTTGGCTCAGCCTCTCACTGGGGGAAATTCTCGGATGAACAGCTCTGTGTTGATTAGCCGAATGTTTCCGTTGCATTTTGATTAACTTTGTGATTACATTTCTTTTGGTGCAAATGTAACCGTGAGGCTACGTTGTTGTACCCGCGTTAGCCTAGACCTGAGCCAGGCTGCCTGGTCTATTGCCTGGTATATCGTTACTAAGAGAGGAGCTTGTGAAGAATGAACATCCCCACAGTCAAAGCATTTCCCCCAGATATGCATATAAAAACGTTTGTTGCTTTAATAGCCTACAAAAAATAAAATGCCTGTTTGTATGTCATGCTAACCCGTTAGCGATGAGCTAATGGTGGTTGTGTACTACTAGGCCGCCCTCATCTCATCTTATACCCGGGACGGGAGTTAACGTTATAAAACACATTTCCTGTCAGTTGGACAACCTGGTCAGTTCTGAAAATATGTGTCTATTATTTGTTATTTCAGCTATCGTTATCGGTTGTTAAGTTATAGTAATATGAAAAACAGCCGATTAGCAAGCAGCTAATGCTAGCTTGCATGTTAAAACCATTGTGTATGTCATGCTAACCCGTTAGCGATGAGCTAATGGTGGTTGTGTACTACTAGGCCGCCCTCATCTCATCTTATACCCGGGACGGGAGTTAACGTTATAAAACACATTTCCTGTCAGTTGGACAACCTGGTCAGTTCTGAAAATATGTGTCTATTATTGTGTTATTCCAGCTATCGTTATCGGTTGTTAAGTTATAGTAATATGAAAAACAGCCGACATGCAAGCAGCTAATGCTAGCTTGCATGTTAAAACCATTGTGTAGCCTACTTATAACGTAGCTGGAGTAACTCATAAAACACACATTTTCTGAACTTACTTCAGTCCCCAACCAACGTTAATTCCTCGCGCACAAAACATTTGTTTTCATTCCTCAAAACAATGTTCTTTTTATTGGGGTCCATTGATGTCTGTAGCCAGCACACCCAGCAGAGCCACCCAGACCTCCAGGCAGCGTTACATGATGAAAGCACAAAGCAGCACTGTGTCCTGTCTATGTCAAACTAACGCTAGTTCTATACTGTGAAGAGCCTGTCCAGCCAATGACGGCTTGAGACTGGCTGCCACAGCTGTCAATCATCCATTTTTATCCGTTTTTATATGTCAAATAACTACTTAAAAACAAACTGATCAGAAAAATGACCACTTGCACAGGCATTAGCATGATAATGACTATCTAAAATGATACAAACCACCTTTGGAAAAAAATTATCTGACGTATACTGTGATTATTTCGGTTGTGATTTTCCCATCCACTAACATGGGGAGGCGGGCCTTGTGACCTAATACTGGATTCAGCCGTCAGGGCGGCGATCTAACATGCAGCGGCTTCACTTATGGGACCATGGAATTGCGTCCATCTTATATAGGTCGATGGGTGTGAGTGGGAGAGAAAGGTGTGTAGCCCAAGTTGTGCGCTGTGCACTGAGACTGTCGCAGTTATTACTTTTAGCTGCGTTGTTTTTTTTACAACAATTTAAGCTCAAGATTGACTTGACATGTATTGATTAATCAATCATCAATCAATATATTAAAATAATTTGCTTCAAATTTTACTCTGGCCTCTTATTTAAGTGTGTATTCTTCAACGTAATACCTTATCTACTTGAAATGTACTGAAAAAAATTGATATATATGGATATATGTGACACAAAAATGCTTTTTTTTTTTGGCCGGTAAGAAATATGCTTGGCGGGTAGATGTTTTCCATCTACCCGCCACTGGCCGGTGGGTCAAAAAGTTAATTTCGGGCCCTGCGTGGATCAAAGCCTAATATATCTCCTGTAAAATTTTGGGGCATGTTGAATGTGTATAACCTATTTTACCGACCCATTAGGTGGCGACAGTGCTCTCCAGATTAGAGGAAGGTCCGGAAAACAGCAGGAAAAACCCCCGTGATCAAAGAGAAATCGCTCATGCTGCAGCCAGAGCCATATAGATGGCTCTGACTGCAGCTGATGTTGGCTGCGAACAGCAGTCAATCCGCGCACACAACTGAGCCCCTCTGCCTCTGTCTGTCTGTCTGCATAGGTTCTTCACACGATTAGCCGCCAGAAAGGCAGCACCCGATGCCGAAGGGCCAAACCTTTCCCTGCAGTCCGGTTTGGCATTTCCGTGTCGCGCTGGGAGCCGGCGCAAAAAAACGGAGCGCTCCGAAAATAGACTGGGTGCGTGTTAGGCTGTGTGTTAGTGTGGGGAGGAGTTTGCAGCTGAGGGGGGGAGAGGGGGGTGGGGCACGCAGGCACCACACAACTACACCACGTCACTACATCAGAAAATATTATCTTCAGACTCAGTGAATGTGCTTGAAATGCTGCATTTCACAAAAGGCGGAATAACTCAGCTTCTAATTTGAAAAGTGTATTTTTGCTCAAAACAGCCTATCTTCTCCGGCTCATAACTAAAGAAGGGAAAATGGGATCAATAAACTTTTTTTTGCAGATGATAGGAGAGAGTCTCATCGTTCTTTGTGCGTGTTCGGTGTTTACATAGTAATATCACACAATATTCTGTGGGCCTCGAGAAATCACTGAAAACGCTCTGAAACTCTGGCACTGGGAGCGTCCGTTCTCCAAAAGTGGCTGGCACTCAATGAGTTAAGAAAATGCAAATAATCGCCCCGGCGTTTACTCGGACAGGCCCAAAATGGGGTCAAACCCCCGGCGGCTATTAGGTTCCCGGCCGCAATTTGCTGCCGGGCTACTATTTGGGGAAATACGGTATATATACGGTATATATACATATACATATACATATACATATACATACACATACACATACACATACACATACACATACACATGCATACACACACACACACACACACACACACACACACACACACATACATATAGCATGCAGAGCTGAAGTACTCGAGTCCGGTCTTGGGACCAATTTCTGACGGTCTTGGTCTCATCGCGGACTTGGCGTCAATATGACTCGGAGTCGACTCGGTCTTGGGAGTGCTGTGACTCGGAATTGAATCGTCTCTGGAGTGAATATCACTCGGACTTGAATTGGTCTCGGATTAATTACATTTAAGTTACAATCAGAAGATGCCCCCGCCGGCGAGTGTGATAAGGCTGGCGCAGGTCGGCACCTCAAAACACATATGTGGGGCTGAGCGTATCGGGGGAGAGGAGCCGACCTCACGTTACTAACTAACGTTACAGATAATGTCCAGGAAAAAAACACAGGCTTTGAAACTGACTGCAAAATGACAGTCACTTTTCAGGACTCGGTAATGTACGCTAAAAAGCAGTAGGATTCACTTACTATGAATGAAGCTGCTGCTGGTCGTGCCAGATATCAGTCATCATCACAGACAGATGATCGCTATACATCCACTCGTGTTATTCCCCGGTTACTGATGTTAACAACTTATTGCAAAAACAAATACAAAGCTTTACTAGAAGGCACAGATACATAGTGGCTTCTCATTTCAACAAATCAATGTAACTTTAAGATAGCTGCACTTGAGCTAGTCCGTTTCATTTTTTGGCGTTCTTCCTGTTTCCCTCAAAGCAAAGATAGGCATGTCTGATGGGTGTAAAGGAGATCCACACACACACACTTAAGACAATCCTATATGATTTCAGATCGCTTTAGAAGTGACCATGTCTTGTCGAAGAACACAAACAGTGATATGTATTTGTTCCTCTCTCTCCTCACTCTTGGTGGAACGCCACTGAAATGAAATGTGGAATTTTTAAAGCCATTTCCTCACTTTTTACTCTTAGGCTACATCTTCACTAAGCCGTTTTCAAAGACCCTGTAGTTGAAGCCTTCCCAGTCTACACTAGCAGGCTCCGAGCAGTCTCCGTCCATATTAGCTCATGCGAGACGCCCGCAATACGATGCTTTACATACACTGTCATGCGCATGCCTCTATGTTTAGTACTGGAGTCCAGAACGAGAGGGCAGCAACTATGCCTACGTTCAAGTCAAAGAAAAGAAGAAGAAGCAGCAAACTGTCAGAAAACAGCGTTACCTTTATGATCTTTTAATTATGTTAGTAGACACATAACTGTTGGCTATAGATCCCCGTTATGAGGCCAGTTTAGCAAAAAATAAGCCTATTTCGAAATCGGACTTTTGAGGGCAGGGGATCCAGCCAGCACATTGACCATGCTAGCTGATGGAAGCTCAGAGCTGCTCGCTTCATCGACATATAATAACGATTCATATTCATCTCAGTGGCCTGGACACATTTACGTCCGTGATACCGGGCAAAATGGTCTGTGCGGTTCTGTGGTGATTAGCTCATGTCTCATGTCCTGGCGGAGAGGAGGACGTATCACCTCCACACCATCCTCTGAAATTCCTAGCCCCCCCCCTCCAACTAGAAATAGTAATCTAATTTCCATCCCCCTCATTAGTGAGTCATCTCACGATCCTGGCGTAAGCAGTATCAAAGCCGCTCTTCTCAATGTTAGATCCCTATCCAATAAATCTCTTCTGATCAATGACCTAATCATCAACCACAAACTGGACCTAATGTTCCTCACTGAAACCTGGCTGGATTCGAATAGTCGTATGGCTGTTTTGACTGAGACTGCTCCCGTGGGCTACAGCTTTGTTGACACTCCCAGGGCTGGAAAGAGGGGAGGGGGTGTCGCAATCATTTTCTCTGATTTGTTTCAATGTAAGCAGGTGACATTTGGAGACTTCCCCTCATTTGAATACCTTGCTGCTAATTTGAAATGTTCTACTACCATCTTGCTGTTGAATATCTATAGGCCCCCTAAATACTCTGCTAGCTTTCTCTCTGAATTTGCTGATCTGCTCTCGCTCATCTTCATTGATTATGACTGTATAGCTATTGCCGGGGACTTCAATGTCCACATTGATAACCCCAATAACAATTTTGCCTACGATCTGAACTGTTTACTTGACACCTTTGATTTGTGCCAACTTGTTTCTGGGCCCACTCACAGCAAGGGTCACACCTTGGATTTGGTCATTACTAAGGGCTTCAAGTCCTCCTCTGTGTCGATCGTTGATGTTGCACTGTCTGATCACTTCTGCATCTTTTTCGAAATGGAGATCTCCCCTGAGATCATAAATAGGTCACGTACCGTTAGAAAGCGACACATCAACGCAGGCACCATCACACTGTTTATGGAAAAACTTTCCTTATCCCCCCCCACATCAGCCTCTGTCAATGACATCCTTGATAACTTCAACTCAGCTATCCTGTCTGCCATTGATAGCGTGGCACCTGTAAGGTTAAGCACGCTGTCTGGCAAGGCTAAAGCACCCTGGCGAAACTCTCCATCCGTTAGATGTAAAAAACAGATCTGTAGGAAAGCGGAACGTATGTGGCGGAAAACTGGTCTTCATATTCACCTTGAAATCTATAAAGAAAGCCTCCAATCCTACAACCTCGAACTGAAAAGCTTGAGGCAATCGTTCTTTTCTAACATCATTAGCAAAAATGTGAACAATGCACGTGCTTTATTTTCCACCGTTGACAGACTGACCAACCCGCCCCTCAGTGTACCACCTGAGCTTCTCTCCACTGTCAAGTGTAATGAGTTTGCCGCCTTTTTTACGGACAAAATTGCTAATATCAGGCTGGCTATTACCAGTGGCTCCACGCTACCAAATGCTGGGGCTTCATCCTTCCCACCGATACCTAGCCTGTTAAAATTGTCCCAGTTTGATACTATTGACCCCAAGCTTTTGGAAGAAACCGTGCGAGGCCTTAAATCATCCTCATGCTGTCTCGACATCCTTCCAACGAGCTTTTTTAAGAACGTTCATAACTGCCTTTCGTCGGACCTACTGCACATAGTTAACACTTCTCTCCTGACCGGCACCTTTCCTGAGTCACTGAAAACTGCAGTTGTCAAACCCCTATTAAAAAAGCGTAGCCTAGATGCTTCCATTCTCAATAACTACAGACCAGTTTCTAATCTTCCCTTTATAGGTAAAATAATTGAAAAGGTTGTCTTTCAGCAACTCAACAAATTCCTAACCTCAAACGCACTTCTAGATAAGCACCAATCAGGCTTCCGCCAGCATCACAGCACAGAAACCGCGCTCACCAAAATCATAAACGACATCAGAATGAACACAGACACAGGCCAAAGTACAGTTCTGGTACTACTGGATCTGAGTGCGGCATTCGACACCATCGATCACGCAATCCTACTTGATAGGCTAGAGAACTGGGTTGGGCTCTCGGGTGCGGTCCTAACCTGGTTCAGGTCCTACCTCCGCGACAGAAAATACTTTGTGTCCTTGGGACCTGTGGGGTGCCGCAGGGATCTATAATGGGGCCTGTTCTCTTCAACCTCTACATGCTCCCTCTCAGCCTAATTATGCAGAAAAACAATGTGGCCTATCACAGCTATGCTGACGACACGCAATTGTATATTGCTCTCTCTTCAGCTGACTACTCTCCAATAGACTCACTCTGCCGGTGCATTGACCAAATAAATGTCTGGATGAATCAAAACTTCCTGCAGTTGAATGGAGATAAAACGGAGGTGATCGTTTTCGGACCAGAAAAGCAGAGGCTCAGAATTGCCGCGCTCCTCGAGTCGCGATCCTTGAAGCCCAAGGACCAAGTCAGGAATCTTGGTGTTATTATCGATTCCGACCTGACCTTTAACTCCCACATTAAGTCTATTAGGAAATCAGCCTTCTATCATTTAAAAAATATAGCAAGAATTAGGGGCTACATGTCCAGACAAGATTTAGATAAATTAATCCATGCCTTTATCTCTAGTAGGTTGGACTATTGCAATAGCATTTTCTCCGGCCTCACTAAAAAAGAACTTGGACAACTCCAGTTCATCCAAAATGCTGCGGCTAGAGTTTTAACCAGGACTAGGAAAGCTGATCACATCACTCCAGCTCTTAGGTCCTTACACTGGCTTCCAGTGTCCTATAGAATAGATTTTAAAATATTGTTGTTAGTATATAAATCGCTAAATGGCCTTGGTCCAAGTTACATCGCCGACTTGCTCCCACGCTACAAGCCGTCTAGACCTCTCAGGTCTGCAGGGTTCGGCCTATTAGATATTCCTAGGATCAACTCCAAACACGGAAAAGCCGCGTTTGGCCACTATGCCCCCACTAGCTGGAATAAACTTCCTAAAGACCTCAGGTATGCCCCGACATTACTTGCCTTCAAGAATAGACTTAAGACCCTGTTGTTCTCAGTCGCCTTTGACTGTTAATCAGCTCTTCCACTGCCACTTTTAACCTATTTTTATTTATCCTATCCTATGTATCCTATCCTATTTTATTTTTTGATTTTAAATGAGGCGTGTGTGCCTTTGTTTTCTCCTCCTGTAAAGCACTTTGAGTTGCTTCCTGTATGAAAGGTGCTATATAAATTATTAAACTTGAAACTTTGTAGCATTATGATTATGATTTAATTGATTATGGAAGATATATGTTGGTTTAACAGATGCAAATGATTTCTTACATAGCCTCCATGTAAAGTCGACGCTATGGGCAGACCAATTGGGCTCTATAACGTTATGTAACATGACGATCACATTTCAATAAATATAGTTTTTGCAGATTTGTTTCATGCTCTTCTGTATTGGACATTAAGCTGATACACACTTGTCTTGAGATAATTCCACCAAGCTCAGTTAAGAATATGGCTAGCTAATGTGTCATTGGAAAACATTTATCGATAGTGTAACACTTAACACAATCACATGTGTAGTCACTTTTTCACAGCAATAGCCTACTGTAGGCTACAGTCCAGCCCACCATGGTATGGGAAAGGAACCGTTGTTTGAATTATATTGAAATATATGTTATGGTGTAGTCTATGTAATGTATGCGGAATTTATACAGATATCACCATATTTCATTTCAATAAAGCATTGATTTGAAGCAGGCTGCTGGTCTGTTGTTTCGGCCGCGCGTCGTCATATCCTCTGGTCCAATCTTCGGTTGGTGTGCCTTGTCTGGTCCAATCTTCGGTTCGTGTCATAGTTCGTGTTCACTCGACATCAACAATCTTTATCACATCTGATCATTTTAACCAACCTGCCTCTGACAACTAATGGGCTCCTTCTGCGGTCATATTGTGATACATTCAGGTAGCCTACATGATTTACCGAAGTACATAGCACAATAACAAGAAGGCTATTTGTGTTTATTTATTGACAAAAGCATTAAAACAAGCAAATAACAATATAGATAGATCACTGGCAGATAGATGCGTACAAATAGTTCAAAACAAATCTCTCAAAGTCTCAAAACTGTTGGCATTTGACTTGTGTTATATCTGATGTTGAAACAACTGATTATCAGCAGTATAACCTGCACAGTAGCCGGGGCCGGGGCAGGGGACCTCGTGGCTGGTGACGCGAGGTCTGGAGATAATATCCACAAACTACTGACGTGCCACCACGATGCATCGGATCACAAGTAAAAAGGACAGAAGAATTTGGTTATTCATTTCGTTATCCATGATCAAACGTCTGTCCACTTTTCTCAACTAGCGGGGTTATGTAAACAGTGCGTCGCAACACAAAAAGTGCGTCACCAGCGCGACACACTTTCTTCTTCTGTTGTTTGTAGGCGGGTCGCCGACAGCTTCAAGCTGCTTACTGCCACCTGCTGTACAAGTAGGTTAGCTGCATCGTTTCAAAAATCTCTATCTCCATTCGCTTTCGAAGACGGAGTTTGATGATGAAGACGGGCCCGTCTTCATCTTTAAAACGGCTTTAACACTCCAAACAATAGAGGTAGTGTGGACAATAGGTGCAAACGAAGTGCAATACGGCCTAGTGTAGACAGACCGTCAGTCAGCAAGACAGACTGACATGTGCATTCTAGGCTGTATAGTGGAGAGTAAACACACTTAAACAAGGGACTGCCAAAATGCTGAGTTATCCTATGTAGTTTTAGTATGACTTAAACATTTAAATGTCATGCCAAGTAAGAATATTACGGTCAAGCTATGCTGATAGCAGCATATGGTTGTGGAGCAGTAAGAACAATTAGGTTAAGTCCACTTAAGTAAAGGTGCAACTACTGTTATGAGCATAAGCTGGCTACGTACAATTAATTTAGTCCTCAAAACATGCTAATTTGGTTGAAAGGTCTATTCAAACGTCCTTCTATTTTAGGTAATACACACAATATGCTATTTTAGTCAATAAATCCAATGGTAGCCTTGGAGAGCACATTGCTCTGGTATGGTATTGGTCTCGAAATGGACGTAGTTTTGCCGTCTTGGTCTCGACTCGGTCTCGATCCAACTCGGTCTTGGTCTCGACCCCCTCAACTCCCCCCCGGTCTTGGTCTTGACTCGGACTCGATTCACCAATGACTTGATCTAGACTTGGACTCGACCAAGCCGGACTCAGGTGACTGTTCACCAGGACACTGATGAAATCGCTCCCTCAGGGCAGACTCGGATAAAGGCCAGCCCTCCTCAGAAGCATTTCACATGTCTCTCCCACAGCAAAGCGCACATATGCTCTGGTGTGTTTTAGATATGAAAACATGTCAGCATACTGGTTGGTCTGGTCACTGCTTCTTTGGCCTCACTGGACTCACTAACCGCCTACTCTATGTCTGTCTGTCTGTCTGTCTGTCTGTCTGCTACTTGGATGAATCTGGCCTGGCTTGCCTGTAGCCTGTCTGTCTGCTGACCAATTATCTTCCCCAAGTCAAGACATGTGAACTCCCTTCTTCCAGGACAGACGTCTGGATCCCTGGTGTGCTTTAGATGTGTCACTGAAGGTTGGCCCGGTCAGTATGCTTCAACCAAGCCAGGGATGTCTGCCTACTTGTGGTCCGGGCTTTGCTGTTCAAAGGATTAGCATGAATAGCGAGGACACAGCATACTGTATAATGGTAATCTCCTTCCATACACCTAAGGTTGATGGTTTTATATTGCCATGGCAATGATGGAAATATATTTGTATGCAGGTTGGCATGGTCAATACTGGTTACAATGTGTCCTGTTGGAAGCTGGGTTCAGTTCATATCACCTCAGCCAATGCAGGGTATGGACTTTCTTCAGATTTCAAATGGTAACACTTAACAATAAGGTTTCATGCTTAACAAGCATTAACTGACCCTTAATTAACAGTTAACTAATGTGTGTAGTAATCTTTTTTAATGGTGTTCATGTTAACTAACTAATCACTGAGGCAGCTTCAAGGCTGTTAATTAAGGGTTATTTAATGCTCTAGTGATACTCATCACATTACTACTGAGGCAGCAGTCAGCCGTGGCTCATGTCCGTTTTTTTTAAAGGGTGGGGAGTTTTGAAGCTTTCGAATCCGCCCACATATTTGGATGAGATTAACTTTTGTGGTGTGGGTACATTTCTAAACTAACCATTATTTAGGCTGCCCTTATTGTAAAGTGGTAGCTTTCAAATATTTTAAAGAAAAAACATCAGCAACACTTTGGCTAGAGAAAGCTGCCTTATCCAACCTAGAAATAAAAGGGAGGAGGGGGGGGGGGTGAAGAATGAATCCAGTATCACTAGCAACATGCTCTAATACTGTATCGTACATTTGCCCCTGAATTTCCACCAGATGATCAATAAAGTATTTACATTTTCAATTCTCTATATTGAGAGAGAATCTGTGGCATCCATGGCTTTGCCTTTGGTGTGAATGTGTGATTTGTCCCTCCTGAGCTGTGGTAAACTACCACTGCCTTGGCCTCTCTGTCTTGGCCTGCCTGTCTTCTGCCTCCCAATTATCTTCCCCAGGCCAAGGCCCCAAGGCCTCTGAGGAGGGAGAGGGAGGGGTGGGCCTGGTGAGGGTCATGCTCTTTTCAGGATCTACCAGTAATAACAAAATAAATGTGCACCCATGTACACACACACACACACACACACCTCAGCTTTCCCATCCGCAAACATCTTTCGATCGGTCAGCAAGCTCACTGCCGGTCTGCCTGTGGTGTGGCCATAGTCTAGAGCAGGGGTTCCCAAACTTAAGGATGCCGGGGCCCACTTTAAAATCTGAAAATCTTCCGGGCCCACCCAACCCTTTAATCACAACTAGGGCTGTCAAAAGATTAATTGTATTAATCGCGATTAATCTTGCGATTAACTATAGTTAATCGCGATTAATCGCATCTTTGTATCGCATGTTTAAAATGCCATTATTTTGCATTTCAAACCATTTTTAATTAGATATTAATCATTCTTAACAGTGTGTCCTGATTGGGAATCAAATGAATGCAAATTAATGTACTTTGTGATCTTGAATTTTTGATTTATTTTCAATTCAATAGAAGTGGAATGTAGACAGGAGGTAACAATGTCTACAAAATATATCTATAACCGATACTTCCGGCGGCGGTGCTGTGGAGCAGTCGAAACCCAAAATGACACAGCCGAAAAAGGCTGTGTCTGAGCTAAAAACTTTGGCACTTCCATGTGAATAATGGCTCCGTATTGGACACTGTGTATTTGATAACGTGTATATCGCTTGAAGCCATTGGAGCCGACCTCCCAGTGGTTAGAGGACCTGCACATCTGAGACTCTGAAGGAAGAATGAGTGATGAATCTCGCGCTAGCTAGCTGGCTGCTAGCTGGCTGCTAGCTACTTTTAGGTGATCGCTGGCCTCAAACTCGATGTACTTCGGTGATATTTTAATTCCGTTTTACACAAGGTGTAAACTACGGCTCTTGACTTGTCCACTGTGCCATTTGGGGAGTTTTGTAAAGTAAAACGAGCCATTTAGAAGCGTATTGCTGTCGTTCTCTTCCATGCCTGCACAAGCAGGAGACAGGAAACCAAACGGCTTGACTACAAGTACGGGTGCGACGAAGGAAAAAATAGCGGCATGCGATTAACGCGATTTAAAAAAAAGAGTTATGGTCGGCCCTTAATCGCATCGCGATTAACGCGTTAACGCTGACAGCCCTAATCACAACTCTGATCAACACATTCGAGACTAAGATGATGTATTTCCCTATATCGTCGCTGTTGCGACAGGACCTCAAATCTCCACAACATTAACTTTTCAGGAAGTAAAAAAAACCTGATCGCCATTGAAACAGTTGTTTCGCCCATGCTCAATAGTCTTCTGGTTGGTTGGATGGAGTAGAGACACGCCGTCTCTCGCTCCTGCAATTCTTTTCGTCTACTTTACATGAAAAACCTAACTACTCAGTTTTAATACAAGACTAAGTGGAGACGCTATTCGGCTTCGTAACCGAAACATGCCGCCGAAAAGGCAAAAAGACTCAAACAAGCCTCCTGGGGAAACCAAGGTTAGCATGGCCTCCATTGCTGCTCTTCTAGAGGCGCACTGAGAAGCTCTCTCTGCTGACTTTAAGTCAACCATCTCGAAGCTCGAGACAAAGCTCGACTGCATTCAGGTCACAGTATCAGGGCCATGCTCTGAAGATCACTGCCCTGGAGGCCAATGCTACCTCACAGGATGAACGTTTGTTAGCACTTGAAGAATAATGCTAAACTGTCAGCTAAAGTTATCGATCTCGAGTCTCGAAACATGTCACATGACAGGTGACAGGCATGTCACAATGCTCAAATAAAGACTATAGTTTAGGTGAAAATTGTGGGAAAATGAATGTTGTTGATACTTTGAAGAGCCCATGTGACCTCTACATTTATTACAGACAGACTCACAACTGGGCTTAAATGAAAGCTATGAGTCTACCCTTAAAAATTAGACCAAACATGCCTTCATAAAACATGAGTAAAGGTCGTGAAAATGAGCCTAAAGTAGGATATGCACCAGCGCCTAGATACCAATTCATTGTAGGGGGTGGTTACCTTCATGTGCTGATAAGCGTGACAAAGCTACCACTTAGCAAAAGTTATCATACCAAAATATAATCTATGGACATGTACCTTTTCAAAAAATGTGAGTAGAATTTGCCACTTTGAGTGATACCAATAAGTGAAATTTTGGGCTTTGGCCCATGGACTATTTGCATTGCGAACGATCGATAGATAGACAGACAGACAGACAGACAGACAGACAGAGAGACAGACAGACAGACAGCTACATAGAGACAGACACTGTGACAGACAGACAGACAGACAGACAGACAGACAGACAGACAGACAGACAGACAGACAGATAGATACAGTAGATAGATAGGGAGCTCACTTCTCTCAAGAGAAAAGGAATGTTATTTTTAAATGCAGCCATTATTTTTACTTGAAATGAGAAAAGAACATAATAATAATAATAATAACAAACATGGGTTTTCTATAGCGCTTTTCAAGGACTCAAAGACGCTTTACAAAAAGAAACACTAAAGGGGCGGGGACGACGTAAGTGCAACAGACAATGGACAAACACGACACAGACACACAGGGATAGGCAGGGGGAGCTAGGAGAAGGCAGAGGAGAAGAGATGGGTTTTGAGACGGGATTGGAAGACAGTGAGGGAGTCAGATTCTCTGATGTCCAGGGGGAGAGAGTTCCAGAGCTTGGGAGCTGCCCTGGAGAAAGCTCTGTCGCCAAAACTGTGATCATGTACAGTATACAGCGCATTCGGAATATGCGTCTCAATCAGAAGCGTCACGCCTATTGTAACTGAAACATAGTTTCAAGTTGACGTTTATTTATGTTTGTAGTTCAAACAAAAACATAAATACTGTATAAAAGGCTGTTATTTACCCTTTGTCGCCACCTCGTGAGTAAATATACTGTATATGTAACCATTAAAATATATGTAAAACCATTAAAATTGACAACCGGTCCGCGACTTTTTTTTCCATGTATGTACCGGTCCTTGTCACAAAAAAGGTTGGGATCCCCTGCTCTAGAGGACACTAGATGAGACTAATGGAAGAGAAAATATTTCTACCTTCTGAAAAGGCAATACCAGCCAAAATAAACATTGTGTTACATTGCTTTGAAACATGTGGTCTCCCTTTTTTGTCAAGTCCATTGAGCCTGGGCAGTGGCAATGTACTTAGTCTGGTGATTATGGATCTTTCCAGGAGGCTGAGCAGTTTGGAAAATAGCCTTATGGTTACACCTGCTCAGTCTGTTAATTTAAAATGAGATATTCCTCTAAATCTGGCTTCCAACGCCTCACATTTTTTTTGGTGCCACACTTCGTGCGCTGCCCTATGGGCGGCGCCAGAGTTCGCCCCCTCAGATTGTTGTTGTTGGCTGGTCTCAATCAGGGTTTTTACCGCAGTTTGCTGACGCATGTTGCCTGTTTGTGGTCAACTGATGTGTGCTAGAAAGCGCTAGAACAGGCGATATAATCATAATAATCCATCATCTCTGGCATGCAAAAAGAAAATTTCTGATCGGGAGGAGATGACAAACATCGACTTAAAGAGAGAGAGAGAGTAGCCTATAGTGCCCAATGCCCAGGGAAGTCCACAATGCTTGCGAGCCTGCGAGGTAATAACGTAAACTACTAGCCTACTTTTTATGAAAGACTTGGATGCGCAACACCAAACTTTTCAGCAGCAAGCTCCTGAAATGGACCAAGTGATGCTTGTAAGAATAGTGCTGCTCTGTTTATTCTCAACAGAAAAACTCTGCGGCTCCACCTACCTGTATCTCTCTCTCTCTCTCTCGCCCCCTCCCTCACGTGTCGGAATATTGAAAACCGGAATATGTGCATGTAAACGTAGTCAATGTTCCGGACATTTGATTGAGGACATTTTCTCTAACTGGACATCTATGAATTTTAATTGAGTACCCATGGCCTATTCAATTTAAACAGAGTAGGGCAAGAGATGTAAAGAACGTTCAGGCCAATAAAGTGAATTCAATTGCAGTGAGATTTGTAAAGATTATGCCACACTCAAGACTCACAAGGATATACAGTACAGTACAGTACAGTGCATTCAGGCGCTGATAATGGTTTCTTTTTTTTCCACCACTTTCTTTTTTCAACAGTATATACTATTTGCTCAAAGCTGACTATTATGACCATTTTAGTGCTGTTTCATACTGACAGGGGGGAATCTTCACATTTTAGCATTTCTGAGAAACATTACATGCATGGCAGCTGTGTCAGTAGGACAAAGAGAAGACAAGCATTATTGCTTTACCTCATTATTCAAACCACGACTCTCGCTCGCTCTCTCTCTCTCTCTCTCTCTCTCTCTCTCAAATTCCCCTGTTGGCAGCTAAGGCTCTAACTGAAAGGCTTCAAGGGAGATGGAGAGAAAGAGGAAGAGAGAGAGGCTAAACAAACAGATGATCCTGGCACCAGAATGCCCCCCCCCCCCCCCCCCCCCATACACACACACACACACACACACACACACACACACACACACACACACACACACTCCCTCCGTCTGCCTTGCTTTTTAGTCTGTGGCGCTCCAGGCAGATCAAAATTCAAGTCGGTGATGTGTGACTAACGTCGGAACACACAATGCGCCGCCACAAACTCTTTGATCATAATTCCATTTAACAGTGTGAAACGTACGGAGCGGAGACAGCGAGGAGAAGAGAGGGGGCAGTGGAGGGAGCAAGAGAGGGGAAATTATGGTGCTTGTTACTCTGTCTTCATGCCCCATCAAGCTTGAGACGGTCGGGTGAATGGCAAGAAAATGCAAGACACGTACTGTACACAATTAAGGATTAGTTATTCAAAATAGACCCACAGCAAAGATATTTGTATTGCCTCATTTAGCTGCATCACGGCTGCACTCCTTTAACAATTGTCTGCTGAAAAATAAGATGGCACGACCACAGCTCAAAATAAAGAGCATCTTGTTGACAGCTTCCCCCTGCCCTGAATATTATGTGATGATGTGTTTGGTTGTGATGATAAACGCTTGTCATTTCTTCAAGGAAAATAACGAGTGACAACACAGCGAGCAGTGGCTGTATATGTGGTAGTGCTGAGGGGCACTGTACTGTACAGGGACCCCGCCCTCCAATATGTTATCATGCTAATGAGGTTGATAGATAAGGGAAGTCTTCACTATAGGCCGTATTCCAGAAAACGGGCAGAATATGTTAATTGAAGCATCTACACTCCTTCTCTTTGTCCACACAGCTCCCCTGAAAACGGCTATAGTCTATAGGCTAAATAACATATTGGTATATACCCAGCTGGCATTTCAACGTTGAATCACCGTCAGGTACCATGGTTGAAACAACGTTGGATTATATTTCGATTTTGAAAGGTGAATCAACGTTGATATCATGATTTTTGGCAAGAGCATTGCTGCCATTGTGGCCTTAACAAAAAAACACCTCAGCCAATGGGAAACCAGCACTGAACCATTGACAGCTAATCAGAGCAGAGATGTCTCCTTCAGCCCAAAATGTCTTAGGCAAAGGTGAGATGTGAGGATGTGGAGTCCAGGATGTTTAACAAAACCATGTTGAAAATCAACAATAAAGCATAGATTGCATTTCCTTTTACACTGTATATTGTGCCTTAAATTCCGGCGCTTGCAATTGGATCAACATGACAACTACTGACTGAATCAGTGATTTACATATATTTTTAATGGATAAATATGTATGCAGCTTTGTGCATACTATCATTATACCATATACACAAAAATAAACACCTTAAAGCCCCATTCAGTAAGTTTTCCAAGTTTTACTGTTGGAGAAACTGCGCCCTCTGGGTCCAATAGTATCGATAACGATATCGCCGTTCAAAGTCAACAAAACACAGCGCCAGAAAGCTCTATGTACATGTTGTGACATCGGGTACTCACCACGTGATGAAATAATAATCCATAGTTCCGTGAAACATCATTTTCGTAGCAAATCCGAATCGAGTTACTTCCTTCATGAACACAGCGCTTCCGCTGTACAGCGCATGCGCGTATCCTTTTCTTTTTTATTTTTTCTTGCTACGGGACGCTGGCAGCAAACTGCTTAGTCCCAGGGCTGGCCAATGGAGGGCGGTGTGGGATAAATAAAGACGAGGGTCTCCCTATTACAAGTCAATCTACCATGTCCTGTGACTAAAAATCTCTTATATTACAGTAAAAAATGTCAAAAATCTTACTGATTGGGGCTTTAAATAATTCAGTGGTAAAGCTTGAATATGATCAAATCAGACTCCCTAGAAAAAGATTATGGCACATTCCTGAATAAATATGAGGGAAAGCAGCCAATATCAATATATGAAACAAACCCAATGCCAGTATCAGTAAATACTAAGCGGTAGATTAACACACCATTTTGAAATCAATGGCAGCTTGTAAAATTGACGACATCCTTGATCAAATATGAGATAGCAGACATGCATACAAAATCTAGGTAGGAGCCCTGGATCTCTCCTGGAACCATAGGTGTAGTGCCCGTGGAATGCGGGGGAACGGCGTTCCCATACTTCTCCAAGGGGTGTTTTGTGTGTGTCAGTGTGTGTGTGCGTGTGGAGCCAATAAAAGGAGTGAAACTGGGCAAAGTTGTCGTTCGCCCTATAAGGTGGGCTGAATGATTCACATGGCATCAACTCGTGGCTTGAAGGAAGAAGGAAACATTCCACCTTAACTAAATTTTAAGGTGGGCTGAATGATTCACACGGCATCAACTCGTGGCTTGAAGGAAGAAGGAAACATTCCACCTTAACTAGGTACTGGTTTTTTCAGCATCAAAATATGTTTTTTTTCTACCAGTACCTCACTATAACAAGTAAAGATGAAAAGGCAGCCAAACAGCCTTTCATTTTTCGGACCAGCTGCTAAAAACGTACGTTTACAATCATGAAGAAACAATGTTAAAAGCGTGTTTCTTTTCAACGCGGTTGAATCAAAAGTTAGCGTTAATCACCCCATTGCAATTTGCATCGCCAGAATTCGCAACACAATGGTAAGTTACTTACTAAAAATGCCGGCCGCCACTGTGCAACTTGTGTGATGCTTGAGACTCGTTGAGAGATTGTTTAGCTGTTTGTGTTGATAACTGACTCTGCTGAGTCTGCTCTGCTGTGCCTATATACGTCTTTTTTAGTTTCAGAGCTGCAAATGTCATGAGCTACTTCTGCAGTGTTTATAGAGGACACAATAAGTTAAGTTGTGTGTCAGTGACAATAGCCACTTCTAAACATGAAGTCTGGACCATGTCCGGCTGACACACCCTTGGGAGCACGACTCAGGGAGCCGGCATCAGGCCGCGGTCAGCTGCTGTTTCACATAACAGCAGCGGGAGAGACTAGCCTATAGGAAAGGCCATGACATAACCTCTCTTGATTTACTATGATATTTTGCACCTGGTTGGCAGCCGATATAACCACTTCTGCTTACAGACTCCGGTGCTGATCATTGCCAAGCTGCTGCTGTGCTCTGGCTACTCCCATTCGAGACCATACTGAAGAACCTCAGTGGATTTTGTTCTGGACTTTTCTAGTCTTAAAAGTAAGTCTTAAAGTAAAAGACGTTTATCTGATTCCCGGCTCTGTGGTCTCTGCTCTTGGGTCTGAATACATACTCACAGCATAACACAGGCTAGACAGAGCAGGATATTTTCCAGTTTTACATTTCTAGACATGAGGAGTCTTTGTTTAGAAACAGCTGGAAATGGTCCGTATTCTCTGCCGATGCCGAGTAGAGTGGGCGGGGGGAGGGGGGTGCGGTAGGGTGTATCGATAAAAAGAAATGTGATATGGAAACAGCTTTAGCGAATCTGTAACCAAACCCGATTCAAAAACATGCAGTTTTAACGGAGGATGCATTCCGACGCATTCAGGCGATAATGTGGGGTTGACAATGTGCCAAAAAAGTGAGCGCTTGCCTTTGTTACATCGCCCAAAAGCCGCCAGTCAAAAATAGTGGTCGCACCGTCGCACTAACATTACACTGTGGATGATTTTACAAGTGGCATTCAAGTCATATCTCACTAGTTTTCCATTTATTTCTCCCCACAAAAGTTAGGCTATATATATATATAGCCTATATGTCTCGATATAGGCTGATGCGACTTGCATTTTCACATAGCCTACAAGACAGACAGGTCGGGACTCGGGAGGAAAAGAAACAATTCAAGCCGTTCGCAGCACTTGAGGAATCCGTGAGTTTGTTGGTTTAATTAGTTGATATAAGCAATTGCCCGAACGATTAATGAATGAATATGCTACGTGAATGTTAGCGTGTGCGGGGGGGGGGGGGGGGGGGGTTGTTGGGACCTGTGCGTGTGCGGGTGTTCCCCATATAGGTGCGTTCCCCCACTTCTCCAGATAGCACTACACCTCTGCCTGGAACCAACTGGAATGTTCAACTGGGTCAGAACTGAGAACTGTTTTGCAGACCTACAGTACATCGAGAAGAATGGTCTGCTGGATTATTTCTGGCGTGGTCCTTCCTGTTGCTCCTCGGGCGCTATAATCCAGAGAGAGAGCAACAGCAATCTGAAGTAGTAGAAAACTCTGATGTTTTTAACGGGTACACTCTAAGAACAAATTGGTTATTTAATCTACTGTTATTTAGCATGTCCAATACCAGAATCCATTGAAAAACCTTTTCTATAAATTTGTTCAGGGTTCAACCATAGAATGACTGACTGGCCTGCTGAGTCAAATATGGTTGAAAAGGTCAATCAGAATTCTAATTACAGGTCCATCAGCAATTCAATGCACATAACATTACATAACATACTAACAGCTAAACTAAAGGAGGGGAAGGAATGTCTGTGTCCAGATCAGATTCGTTCACTCTTACAATTTATTGTCTTTATCTCTTTTTGACTGTACCAATAGATGTTGTTTCCCTCTATCCATCCATCCCCTTTTTCCTCCTCCCCCCTCTCTCTCTGCTCCTGTCTCTTTCAGTGCCAGGTCCTGGTGGTTGGTGGTTCCCTCTCTCCAGATGGACCCCTCTGATCATTTATTGATGACAGGAGAACAGAGGAAGGCCTTCCCAGCTGCTGCTGGCTGGCACTGCACACGCACGCATGGGTGCACGCGCGCACACACAAACCAACACACACACACACACACACACACACACACACACACACACACACACACACACACACACACACACACACACACACATGCACTTATGTAAAGTACACACACACTCACACAAATACACACAAACAACACCCAATTAAGTCATGTTTTACTGTAAGATGTATGTAAACTCTACTTTGAATAATAGCCTAATTTGTATGGTGTGCCCCCCCCCCCCCCCCCCCCCCCCCACACACACACACACACACACGCACGCACGCGCACACACGGTTACATGCTGCCACTCCGACGTTCTGCCACTCTGAAATATCGGCACTCAGAAAGGGATCATGTCCTCCCCCAGACCCTAACCCAAAACCTAACCTCTCCCACCCCCACGCCTAAACCTAAGGTCGGCATTGCGGCTTCTAAGGTGAACGACCGCCAGTCCGAATAATGGAAGTTAACGTTCGGAGTGGCAGGGCTTCGGAAAGGCAGACAGTTACCGCGCACACACACATACATACACACGCACACACACACACACACACACACACACACACACACACACACACACAGACACACACACAAAGTTATATTAGAATCCAGATTCTATGCATATCCAAATATGTGTTGTGGCCTGCAAAAACTCTTCACATGGTGAAAATTTGATTAAGAAAATATATATATATTTCCATAAATTATAAACTCTCCCCTATATAACTTTTTGAATGACTGAGATAGCTCTCTCAGATCAAAAGTTGTCACTGGCGGCTCCTGAGCTCGAAAAAAGGTTGCAGCCGAATTCTTTTTCTTTTGTTTTTTTTCTTTTGCAGTTTGAAGACAGATTTACAGGAATATCTCATTTTAATTTAGCATTAGGATTAGACTGTTGTGATGTCATTATTCAGTTTTAACCATCAATAATTGTTCCTTTTCTCATTAGAGTAAAAAGTACTGTATATTTATTTCGAGATTTTTGTCAATTATTTGACAAAATTATTTTTACCAATTTTTACCTAATAATAACCAATGATTTGGTTATTATTAGCTTAGTCACTCACTTCTACACTAGCTTAGATTGTGTTACTTATGGATGGAATTATAGTGAAAATAGATTATCCCCCCTTTTTGCTGGGGACCCCACTTTGAAAACCACTGGCTCAGGCTACAACTGTTGCGAGAAGCTGGTGAATTTCTGCACATTTTCAATGCAGATTGAGGAAAAATAAGATGGATCATGAAACTGCTGTCATCTGGTGCATTTTAGGCCCAGGAGAAACAGAGTTCAGGTGGGAATATGGCATGGCTGAGCAATGCAATGCACCTCAAAATAAAGTAAGCTATTTACAGTTAGTTTGTCAGTAAAAGGTTTGATGAATAAATCAATCAAAACCACTCCACTACTGTACTGTTGACAGTAGTACTTGTTTAGTTACATTCCAATTCATCAACTTTGGAGCATTACTTACCCCCCCTTCCCGACATGCTAGGTCCCAATTGAGTCCTTATTTCTTCTACTTTCATGTGGTATAAAGATCACCACTCATGGATTTACGGGCCAAATTCAGTTTAAAAATGTGGGAGTTTAAGGTTGCCGTTTTTATTAGGAAAAATTACAGGCTATGCAGCATGAAACATATTAATACGGAAGAATAGCGCTGCTTGGTGGACCATTTGCACACCAAATTTACTAGAAGACCCGGATAACTTGAACTTAATTGACTTACTTGCACATATGCCGTCTGCAACCGCGTGCAGCCGAGACGTTGCAGTATCCCAGTGTTTGAGAGATTTCAGTGGGCCCTATCGTTGCAATCGGCGTAGAAACTGCGTTTAAGGCCTAGCGCTAGGCCGCCTAGCGCAGTTAGTGGGTGTATGTATGTGTCGCTATCTTGGTATCGGCGCTACACGCAGCCTCAACCATTATAACCACGCCTTTTAAGCATAAAATTATGCATAGTCCGCTCATTGGAGAATTGCAGTAAAGAGTCACACGCTTGCCTTTTAAGCTCCAATTCCTGGACAAATCCGGTAAAACCAGACAAAGCCAAGCGCTCTGCCCCCCCCCCCTCCCTTCATCCAGTCTGTCTGTCTCCATATATAGGCTATTATTCCATATTATTATGCTTCTCAAACCAATCTAACTGCAGTTTAAATACTGCAAGCATGTAAATACCCTACACTATAGCAAGATCAAAGTGAAAAGAATGTTCTAAATGCATCAGCTAGAAAAATATAGCCTATTAGATTGGTGAAAGTTTGTCCAGAAAGATATCATTTTCTCTCGCCTGCTGCAGGAAGGATGATGCACATGAATATACCCTACATTATGTAAAGTCATTGCATAAATGTGTTTTTATTGTAAAACTAAATGTGAAGTAGGGCCAAGTTATTGGAGCGGACATCACAGTATAGCAGATGACAGTAGAAGCGCATTCCGCTGTCACTTATCTAAATCACGTTAAATCGACAAGGGATATATATAGGCCCAGGAGGACATATATGTTTCACATAGGGTGGTGTTTTCATTTCAATGTTTTATTTGGTCCAATATTGAAATGTTCTACAATTGCAGGTTGTGTTACCATTACAAATTATGGTAACCCTTTATTTTACAGGTACTCTAGTTACATATGAACTATTTGTAATTACACATGAACACCAAATGTAATTACACAGTAATTACCAATAGTTATAAATGATGTTCATATGTAGTTACATTGTAACAGACCTGTAAAATGGAGTGAGTCTGTTCAACTGTAGTTCATATGTAGTTACATTGTAACAGACCTGTAAAATGGAGTGAGACCGTTCAACTGTAGTTCATATGTAGTTACATTGTAACGGACCTGTAAAATGGAGTGAGTCTGTTCAACTGTAGTTCATATGTAGTTACATGGTAACAGGTAACAGACCTGTAAAGTGGAGTGAGTCTATTCAACTGTAGTTCATATGTAGTTACATGGTACCGGACCTGTAAAGTGGAGTGAGTCTATTTAACTGTAGGTCATATGTAGTTACATGGTACCGGACCTGTAAAGAAGCTCTGGCCTGGGACAGAGATTGCTAAAACCCAGTGGTGGATTCGAACCACTGAACTTCAGATTGCAAAGCAAGCGGCTTTAACCACTCAGCCACGAGGGCTTTCCAACTTTCTTAGTGGAGTTTGGGAGGATAACTGTATGTCAGTCACATGTAGTTTGTCACTTCCTAGCTTTATTATAAGCATAGACTTGGGGGGAAATGTTGATACTTTGTTAGTTGTAGCTTGAAAGACAGGCAATATTGATTAATGTGAATGCATTTCTGCAGTGTGACTGTGCCAGCCCCCCCCCCCCCCCCCCTCCCCCCCATGAGCTGTAAATGGCTCGTGGGACTATTTACACCACAATTCAGAAAATTATTAGAATGAATTTTTTTATTTAAAATCTTTAAATATAACTAAATGTTTCTAGAGCACAGTTCATACAATTTATTTAGCAAATAGGGGGGAGTTCCCCCCTTATGCGGATTAGGGGATTTATAGACTTTGGGGGGTGGGGGGGGGGGAGGGGGTGGGGGGGCTGGGCTGGGTATAAACTTTGGGGAGAGATGATCCGGGGGTCTGGTGACCAAAGGGGTCTTTGAGGGGCTTCGACTGGGTCCCCAACAAATTGAGAAATTGGGAAATTGACGGGGAAATGACTCATTTACAATAAGCTAACAATTAGAATGTAGAAGAATGGCTATTTTGATTATAGTTTCACTGTTACCTCTATATCTACAATACTTTTATTAGAATTTTTGTATGGGAATTCTGGACAAAATCATACCTACAACTAAATAAAGTATCAATATTTTCCCCCAAGTCTCTGTGTATAATAACAAAGCTATGAAGTGACAGCAACTACATCTGACTGACATACAGTTATCCTCTTAAACTCCACCATGAAATTTGGAAAGCCCTCGTGGCTGAGGGGTTAAAGCCGCCTGCTTTGCAATCTGAAGTTCAGTGGTTCGAATCCACCACTGGGTTTTAGCAATCTCTGTCCCAGCCGGGAGCTTATTTACAGGTCCAGGTCTGGTACCATGTAACTACATATGAACTACAGTTGAACAGACTCACTCCACTTTACAGGTCCGGTACCATGTAACTACAGTTGAACAGTCTCACTCCACTTTACAGGTCCGGTACCATGTAACTACATATGAACTACAGTTGAACGGTCTCACTCCACTTTACAGGTCTGTTACAATGTAACTACATATGAACTACAGTTGAACAGACCCACTCCATTTTACAGGTCTGTTACAATGTAACTACATATGAACTACAGTTGAACAGACTCACTCCATTTTACAGGTCTGTTACAATGTAACTACATATGAACTTCATTTATAACTATTGGTAATTACTGTGTAATTACATTTGGTGTTCATGTGTAATTACAAATAGTTCATATGTAACTAGGGTACCTGTAAAATAAAGGGTTACCCAAATTATTTAGATCTACCTTTATATAGGTTTTCGGCTCATTTGGTTGCTATTTAGTAGCGAAATGGAGTACCACAATGCATGCTGGGACATGCCAGGCAGTGAACTTACAACTTATTTTTCCTATGGGAAGTGTGTTGTGTCTGTCTGAGCGAGGGAGTCAGAGAGAGAGAGAGAGAAGGGTGACAGAGAAGAGGCAGAAGAGCGCTCCTCGCAACTGGCGCACTGAATAGGCCTGGTTTCAGAGAGAGACAGAGAAGGGTGACGGGAGAGGCAGAAGAGCGCTCCTCGCAACTGGCGCACTGAATAGGCCTGGTTTTCAAAAGCGCAAAGCGCTAAATTTACGCCAGGTGGGAAGATATCATTAGGCCGGCATTTAAGGCCGACACACCCATTCTCGCCCATTCAGTGAGAGCGCCACGCCCATTCCGCCTAAAGCGCATTTGCCAGCGTAAAGCCATATTGATATCTTCCCGAGGCAGGCGCAAGGCACGTTTTTTTGCGTTTAAGGCCCGTTTTAGCGCCGAAGGCCTGTGGGAGAATAGGGGCCAGTGTCCACGCGGCCCGCTCAAACCCGTGTGGAAACTCGTGTTGGCTCGCGTAATGCAATGCGACGACTGTCTGGCTTGTGAGCTAACTTACTGCTTGATAAAAATAAAAATAAAACAAGAAGGGGAAAATATAATATGCTGCTAATGTCATGTACATCTCTCTATTACTGTCAGGTCATCACAGCAAAGTGGAATCTTGATGTCATCACTTCCTAGTAGACAAATGGAGCTGGATTCAACAAGATTTTGAGACTCATTCATCATTGGACAATACAATGTCAATCTTAGCAATCTATCCAATCAACAACCAATTTGGTTGAATAAATCAATTGATTGGTAGTGATTGGTGAGGGTGGTTGAGGCTTCACTGTTCCCTGTGAATTGCATGTGTTTTTCAACCAATCATAGATTAGCATGAGATAAATTACCAAGGAAATGAAATGCCCAAGGGGGTAATGTTAATGTGGCGTACCCCACAGACCAGAAAGACCCAGTGGTACATACTCTGTCTGCATGCCGCTCTCCTTTACATCAGTGCCCTACAGGTGTCACTGTTGAAGCATTTTAAGAATATCATGAATACCATAAATTGTATTAAGAAAAAATAGTATTATATAATTATTATTGTATTATATAAAATCCCCCATCTCTTCTAAAAAAAATAAGGGAGGCTCATCCTCCCTTGCATACATTAATAATGTTACAATGTGAGAAAAATGGCTTTAAACATTCCACAACATTGCATTTTCTACATTCCACCAAAACCATAACAAATAAATACTTTCCCTTTTATTTTATGAAAAATATTATTCACCATCATGTACTATATGAAGATGAAAGTAACCAAATCACTCAAAATCTCATTGCCAACAATGTGTAGCAGTGACATGTGAAGGGTTCTCCCAGACCACCACCACATATTTCATCTCCAAAGTGTTCCTGCTGGACACTGGCTGTAAAGTCCATTCTCACTGTATGTGCACTCCTGAGCTCGAAGACATGGGAGGAGGGCTCGGGGGGAAAAAATCTTTTGCCGTTTGAAGACAGATTTAGAAGAATATCTCATTTTAATTTAGCACTAGGATTAGACTGTTGTGATGTCATTATTCAGTTTTAACCATCAATAATTGTTCCGAGTAAATACTGTATATTTATTTAGAGATTTTTGTCAATTATTTGTGGTGTTATGGTTATTATTAGCTTAGTCACTCACTTCTACATTAGCTTACACTGCTCCCACTTTTCTTGAAAAAATAGCTAAATCTTGCTTAACCCAAAATGTTATTCACATGAGACTATATCCTAACTAAATCATCACCCCGAAAACCACCGGCCCACAGGCCTAAGAAGCCACCACCAGGCCCCCCACAGAGAAACCAGCGAACCCCGTCACCCTGTCAACGCAGAGGATTGACAGCTGCGGCCCATACAGACATCAGCTACGCGTGAGAGAGAGAGAGAGAGAGAGAGAGAGAGAGACAGACATCAGCTACGCGTGAGAGAGAGAGAGAGAGTGACAGACATCAGCTACGAGAGAGAGGGAGAGAGATCTCTAACATCTCTCTAACGAGCATTCACGTGAAAACACCCCCAGCCATTCACAGCCAGTCCGTCAGCAAAAGACCCGGCAAACAAATCAATCAAAAACACTCGACTCCATTTCCAACGTACGGAGGGAATAGCTACGCCAAACTCAATTTAAAATGGCGGCACTTTAAGGCCGGCAAAGCAGCATGAAAGTTTGATGAAACAATATTATACAGCACTGCTTGGCGGACCATTTACACGCTGAATTTACCAGAAGAGCCGAATAATCTGACGTTAATTGACTGATACTTGAACATCCGTCTGTCTCACCATGCAGCCCCCAGCCGTAACCTCACGTCACAGCCGTTGTTTTAATACATCCAACCCTGGATCAAACCCTCAGCCTGTGCCAGTGCGTCTGGATATCTCCGTCTCCCGGCCACGTCTTGTTGCATCCTGCAGTCCCTCCAAGCTCCAAATGCGTTCAGTTCACGTTGTTTGTTAATGCAACTAGCTAACTTTCTGCACAATAAAAAACGAATGGGAAAATGTAATGTGCTATCTATCTACCTATCAGTCATCACAGTGCCAGTCAGGCCAGGGATCTACTTCCTCATTAGGTTCATGCTGGCACCTCAAGCTGAAACCCAGTTGAAGATGACATTTTATTGGACGAACACTTAAAGGGCCCATATTTTGCTAATATAATGTATTATTATTTTATTGTTGGCCTCCAGTAGAGTAACTTATTGCATCATTCATAGTTCAAAAAACTCATTGGTTATCTTGTACTGGCTCTCACTGCCCCCTTCAGTTCACCCTCTGTCTGAAACGCTCTGTTTTAGGTCCTGTCCCTTTAAGAACCCCCACCCTCCGGGAAATACTCCAGGCGATCAGGAGGAGGAGGCGTAACTGCCTGCACATGTAACAGAGATCTCCGTGGTAATCTATCAGCGGAGACCTGCTGTGATTGAGTCCTCTCGGTCCTCATGATCGTCAAGTCGCCTTCGAAGTATGAAATGCGATTGTAACGACCTAGTTGTGTGGCTTAGCCTTCCCAAATGTTGAGGGTAGTTTTTTAGAATTGAATACATACAATTGGGAACGTTACATTCAATTTCATTCAGACTGCCTGGCACTCAATCGCCGCCATTTTCCCCCGGAGCTTCCACAGGAGGAGGGAGGGTGGGAGGAGGGAGGGTGTAGTGACGCACATACAGTAGTGGAGTCACAGCCAGGTTGGAGAGAGCCTGGTGACGCGGGGTTAGGTTGACAAGTCGGCAGTGTACTGGAGCAGTCAGAACAGGGAAGGGAGGGGCAGGGAGGACGGGTGAAGGCTATGCGCACACTGCCGGCCCGGGCTAGGCTTGTCATCACCATGGTAACAAGTCCTACCTTACGTCACTAGAACTATTGCTCTCGCACAAATCGGCACAAATCCATGTCCTCTCATCTACGAGACTTTATGGGGGGGAGGGGGGGTTCATGGGGGTAACATTAAAACACCTTCACCTATTTATTTGAAGTTTAGCCCATGTTTAATATGACCATCCAAGATTGTAACAACATATATGATACAAAATTAAGAAATGCATAATATGGCCCCCCTTATGGTTGGTTGTTGATTGGTAGGGCATGCTAAGGCTCATCTGTTGTGAATTGCATGTGTTTTTCGACCAATCATAGATTAGCATGAGATAAATTAGAAAGGAAATGAAACGCCCAAGGGGGTAATGCCAATGGATCATACCCCTGAGGGAATGGCACACAGACAGTAGACTCTGCATGGCACCACACTGCCCTTTCCATCAGTGCCCTACAGGTGTCACTGTTGAAGCATTTTAAGAATACCATGAATTTTATTAAGAAAAAACACATTTGATTGATATTTTATATAAAAAAAATATTATTATATAAAATCCCCCATCTCTTCTAAAAAATAAGGGAGGCTCATCCTCCCTTGCATACATTAATAACCTCCACTGAAGTTTCCACATCACATTAAGTTGAATATTGGACTGGGATTGGCTTCTAAACTATTTGTGCCGTCACAAATCATGCCTTTTAAATATAGGTACCTAGAAGCCTTTGATTTACAGCAGATGAATGTGAAAACAGATTATTTTTATTTATTTTTATTTTTATTTCAGATTATTAGCCAAGAGGCCGTGGTTTACCCCCTTAGCCATTGTAAAATCACTGTAAATCACAGCCTCATGGCGATTATTGCTTTTATAAAACGGTATAGCTTACCTGGTAAGGTGTCAGCAACAAATAATCCAATATTGATAACATGATTGTTTTATAACTCTGCACAAACTCAAACATCCAACTGAAGGAACATGCAAGAAGAAAAACATTTTTGAGGGGAGGGGGTCTTTAATTTTCCTTTCATCTCCCTTTTGAAGTGTCACACGTTTCATTGCTTTCTTCTACTGTGGAGCCCAATTCCATGTTGCACTTTTGCTCCCTGCCTCCCTCCCTCTTCTCACCTCCTGCTGTGGTGTTGCTGACTCTGTCACACTGGAACAGACAGAAGGGGAGAGAAACAATAAATAAAACATGAGTAAAGGTCCTGAAAATGAGCCTAAAGTAGGATATGCACCAACGCCTAGATACCAATTTATTGTAGGGGGTGGTTACCTTCATGTGCTGATAACTGTGACAAAGCTACCACTTAGCAAAAGTTATCATACCAAAATATCATCTATGGACATGTACCTTTTCAAAAAATCTGACTAGAATTTTGCCACCTTGAGTGATACCAATAAGTGAAATTTTGGGCTTTGGCCCATGGACTACTATGGTTGCGGCTCATCCACAACACGATAAAACAATCTATCCAGCTCAGAGTTTGTTTTGTTTTGCCCAACACTTTTCTCCACTCCATAACACACATCATTCTGTCTCCCTGCCAAGTTCCCCATGCTTTCCGATGCACTGTCAACAAGTCCATATTTTCACAGGAGTCTGTCTGTGGTCCAACTCACTGTCCCATGCTTTTTGTTTTTGCCCTTCACTGTCCGGATTCTGGGCCAAAATATTTGATTGGTACTCTGAGGCCTATAAAATATCCCTTCAGCCAGAGGCGGAACTCGTCATCTTCGGCTGCTCAGAATCCTCTTTGTTCCTCCCTACGGCTGTGCAACAGTATTTGACGCAGGGGATGACTGTCGCCAAGAGACTCATTCTGAAGGAGTGGAAGACCCCCTCTCTGCCCTCTTTTCAGCAACTCTTTACTCCCCATCACCATCACAGTTACTCCCCATGTCCCATCTAATGCTGAAAACTAAGTACCTCATGTTACATGTTTGCCACTGAATGATATCCCCTCTCTACTCACTCTGTGTACTCTTTTTTTTGTGATCAATTTTTTATTGACATCAATAGTTCAGCATAATTACAAGACATTATGACAGACATTAGCGAGGATGCATGAGCCCTCATCCCACCTGCCCACTCATATCACCCCCCCAATACCCATCAGAACATGTGCTGAGTGACATCAGGTTTGTATTTACCACAAAACAAAAATAAATAAAAATGAAATAAAATATAGGAGAGTCACTCTGTGTACTCTAAACCAGCACAGGTTAAAGTCACCTAGTTCCATTAAGTTTCACTTTTGTTTTTCACTTTTCACACGTTTTCACATAGTGCTGCTGGTCCACTGTCTCTACATCTCCAAATTACAGACATGACATGAGGTTAGGCAACTAAAACGCTGGTGAACAGTAAACTCAGTGACATGCTATCCTTGAAGGAGGAAGGTAGAGACAGCAGGTGAACAGTATTTCTATGTGTGCTCAGGTTTCGGTACACAAAACCTGGTATAAATACACGTGTCCTTCCTGTGACTGTGTCATAAATAGCCTGAACCGAGCATGCTGCCACTTTGAAGTTACACATGGGAGACTGCTGTGTGATATACAGCCGGCTTCAGCCGGGGGACCCCAAGAGATGCATGAAAACACACAAACCACAAACGCACGGATATGCGCGCGTGTTCACTCTCAAATGCAGCCATACAAGCGAGCACAGATGCATGATTCCGTCATACACACAAGCACACATAAGTGGAATGCAAGCGCAGGCATAAGCAGAGGTAGACACACGCAGACGCACGCACGCACGCACACACGCAAATGCACACACACACACACACACAACAGCAACCTCCGCATTACCCCAGAGGTGCCGTTAGCACTAACACACATTGTTACACACTGAGGGTCATCCTATCTCGCCCAGAGAGAGAGGGAACAAGAGACAGAAAGGAGGGTCATCCTATCTCTAGAGCCCAGAGAGAGAGAGGGAGGGAACAAGAGACAGAGAGGAAGGAAAAAGAAAATGATGGTGTGTGTGTTTGAGAAAGAGAGATAGAGAGGGAAAGAGGGGGGCTTCAATCACTTATTAGCATAAAAAATAATATAATGTCTACATGACCCCTTATTTGTTAAACCATCTGTACTGATGGTAACTCATTAGTTGGAGATATATTTCAATGACTTCAATAATTGCCTGGTATAAATAAATGGAAAGCAAATGGTAAATGGACTGCATTTATATATTGACCAATCAAATCGCTTTACAACACATGCCTACATTCATCCATTCACACACACAGTCACACACCAATGGCGGCAAGCTATCACACCTAGCATATAGTCTCGCTGGCCAGCCTCCTCTCCCTTCTGTCCGAGGAGTCTGGCGCCGCGGGTCTCCATAGTCTCCATAGACTATGGAGACTCCATAGTCTCCATAAGCGCAAGGAGGAATAATAATATAGCGCAAGGAGGAATAATAATATTTTCCCCCTTGGAAAATAGTTTTCAACAATCCAACTTGCCGTTTTCAGCGTGTAACAACGAGCTAGCGTGTAGGTTTCTGCCGTTAGCTTGCTAGCTATTTAGCGTTGTTGTTTTCACTGAGGCGGCAGGGCACTATTTACAGCGACACACAGGGAGGAGGAAGCGGAAGCCACTCTGATTGACGGTTACATGCTGCCACTCCGACGTGCTGCCACTCTGACGTTCTGCCACTCCGAAATATCGGCACTCAGAAAGGGGGTCTATATTCCCCGTTTTTCACTAACCTCTCCCAGCCCCCACGCCAAACCTAACCTCCCCCAGACCCTAACCCAAAACCTAACCTCTCCCACCCCCACGCCTAAACCTAAGGTCGGCATTGCGGCTTCTAAGGTGAACGACCGCCAGTCCGAATAATGGAAGTTAACGTTCGGAGTGGCAGCATGTCGGAAAGGCAGAGGAACCCCCTGATTGACATGGTCGGAGCCAATGACAGAGCTTGTATTAAGCCGGGAGCGGACATCCGGCTGCCACCGAAACAGTCGCTCCAATGGGAGAGCAGCTGTAGAGCAGGGGAGGGGTTATCCCTGTTGCCTGTTTCCATGGCGCCAGACTCCTCGGACTGAACGGAGAGGAGGCTGGCCAGCGAGACTAGACCTGGCACAACCATCGGGAGCAGTTTGGGGTTCCGTATGTTGTCCAAGGACACTTCGACATGCAGACTGGAGGAGCCGGGGATCGAATCAGCGATCTTTTGATTAGTGGACCACCCGCTCTACCTCCTGATCCACAGTTTTAATCACATTTCATATATGTTTTAATTTAAAAAAAGCACAATCATGAATCTAACACTAAAATCAACATTCATTAATGTATGTTCTGCATTTCTTGCACACACAAGCATTTACCATCAAGTTATAACCCTTTCTAAAGCCCTTGTAAAGTATGTAACGCTTCACATGGTGTTGCTATCAGAATCAGAATCAGCTTTATTACCAAGTACACATACAAGGAATTTGACTCTGGTTTGCATTGCTCTCAAAGTACTCACACACAGAAAGAGGTACAGTATGCACAAGTTAAAACAAACAAGGCACGGGTACATTCAAACAATCTCTCTCCCTCTCATTGAAAAGGCGAGCCACGGCTGATGTTTGGAAGTTGAATATCATGTTGGAGCTTACACAGAAAACAAGCTGGAAGCCAACACTGGCCTCATCCATCAAGAGCATGCAAATGCACCTCTAGGTGGCAGCGTCATGTTGAAGCCGTGTGTTGGAGGTGCAGAATGACAACATTGTGCTGCATAAATTAATCAGCTTATCACAGTCTGAATATGTGTGTCTGCCCTGAGGACAGTAGTGTACATTTCTTACTTCTGCCATAGCCCTCACATGTTCTGTGTTTTCACTGCAAAGATACAGATGCAGCGATCTGAAATTGGCTCTGCGGCCATACGGCTGCCAGCCAGATCCGTGGCAAATTAAAGAAAGATGAAACGGAAACTTCACTTAATATATTTAAACTTGAAAGAACGAAGTTGTGGACGAGTGGTGTCATTTGTGTATGAATGAGATCACTGGTCCACAACTCAAATCAAATCTCAATTACTGTCAAACTAAATAAATGACTTCCAAACTGTTTACAGTTTTCTCATAGACTAATAATGCAATGATAGAAAGCTGGTTGAAAATTGGCGGAGTGTTCCTTAACTTAACACATTCACTGCCAGCCGTTTTTTTTTTACTGTAGGTAGCTTCTGCCAGAGGTTTTTTTTTAGGATTCTGGCTCATTTTACAAGAGCCGAGGATTATTTTCTGCTTGGACTTTGTGAACACAAAGTTCACAAAAGTACTAATAGAATGTGTGCTTTCTCTGTCTAAAAGAGTTAGTTTGTAGAGTTAGTAGTTATGTAGATATTAGCCGTTGAGTACAGCATGGTTTCAGCGTCTGAGACTGAAAGCTGAGATAATCGCAGTTTTGTGAAATTCAATCAAACAGGCAGAACAGTCACTTTAACCATTTATTTTTGGCATCAGTGAGAGATCAGACATCTAAACAATATAGTTCTGAACGCCCTCTCCTTCAAACTCCTCCCTCCGTGGGCAATGTAGCGGTCTGACTCAGTGCCGGGGTGCCAGTCAGGTTTAGGCCTGACAATATATATTGTCATATATTTTAGACTGAGTAAAATCAGTCAGAGTCAAACCTCCCACAAAGGATACACAAAATGAGAATAAATGCAATTACATTAAATCATATCATGAACCCACGAAAAGCATAATATTCGTAAACAAGCAACCATACAGTTAGAATGAAGGCAGTTGTCAGCAATAATCACCACAACACACAAAGATCGTATATGCACAAGCTGTATTGACTGTTCAGTTCAAGGCAATGCAAGCAGAAGTTCAGTTCAACACCAGCAACAAAAATAGTTTATATCCCCCAACAAAAAGTAATTCCACTCCAGAATCTCCTTATGATCAAAAGTAAAGTAAGTAGTTCAAAAAGCCCAAATTTAATCCACACGACGGTTGCCCCCCAGAAAACTCCTCTTCCCAATGTAAACGATCTCTGGCCAAGCCAGTTACCTCAGCCTGTCACGGGATCCCTTCCTCCAAGTAGCACGGAGTTGAGAAGCCGGTGCTTTTATGAATGGGTTTCCCTTGGCATGCGTTGATCCAGTGTTGGCGTAGGACGAGCGGTACCAACGCTACTATACACGGACTTTTCAGCACGAGGGTATTTTGAACCAGCGCGGTCACTGTGGGACGGTCTCTGCCTCTTCCCCTGCTTGGTGAGTTGTCGCCATCTTAGGTTAGGCTACGCCATAGTTATGTGTAAGGAGGGGATTGGACGAAAACAGGTGAGGGAGATGTCAACTTGTGATTGGGTGGATAGGAGATGCGTGTCAAGGGGTGTGTGTCTCCATTGAGAAATACGTAGTATCAGAGAGGGGGGGGGGGGGGGGTGAGAGAGAGGAATGAATGGAGTGATGTTTGGAAATGGCAGATCGCCACAGTGTCTGGTGGCTTTCAGCAGCGTTTGTCACAAGCGAGTGTCTACTGCCTGTCTGAGCAGTGAGCAGCCTCCCTCCCTGGCGTGGATGTGTGGATGGGGCTCACTCGTTTCTTGGGTTTGAGAGCTTTGATGAAGCTTTGTGCGATTCTAGGCTTTATGCTGCGTGTTTCAAAGTGTGTTTTCCACCCAGTCTATTTTTGGAACCCCCCACCGTTGTGCGCCCGTGTGCACCAGCGTGAAAGCGTTTTCGCCTACAGTATGAGAATGAGGCTCGTTCGTTTCTGGGTTTTCGGTTGAGCTCAGCGCAATGAAGCTGCCTGCGTGCGATTGTGGGCTTTCTGCCGTGTTTCAAAGTGTGTTTCACCCATAATCTATTATGCAAATTTGCCATCCCCCACCGCCAGCTCCCAGCGCGATAATGCGCGAAAGCGAAAGCGTTTTCGCCAATCCATTTTACAGTATGAGAGAATGGTTTCCTCGCGCGTTCCCCTGCAGTTTTGGCTGGCTTTTTCTAGTCTGGAGAGCACTGTCGCCACCATAGGTGTAGTCCCGGTGTAACGCGTGGGAACGGCGTTCCCATACTTCTCCAAGGGGTGTTTTGTGTGTGTCAGTGTGTGTGTGCATGTCGAGCCAATAAAACGAGTGAAACTTGACAACGTTGTCATTCGTCCTATATTTAAGGTGGGCTGAATTATTCACACAGCATCAACTCGCGGCTTGAAGAAAGAAGGAAACATTCCACCTTAACTATATTTAAGGTGGGCTGAATGATTCACACAGCATCAACTCGTGGCTTGAAGGAAAAGGAAACATTCCACCTTAACTAGCTACAGCGCGGGGCAAACCTCAGTTTAATAAAAGCTATACTGAAACATACTGGCTTTTTCAGCATCAAAATATATTTTTTTCCACCAGTACCTCACTATAACAAGTAAAGATGAAAAAGGCAGCCAAACATCCTTTCATTTTTCGGACCAGCTGCTAAAAAGGTACGTTTACAAGCATGAAGAAACAATGTTAAAAGCGTGTTTCTTTTCAACGCGGTTGAATCAAAAGTTAGCGTTAATCACCCCATTGCAATTTGCATCGCCAGATGCCAGTTGCCTTGTGCAACTTGTGTGATCGCTGGTTGAGAGATTGTTTAGCTGTTTGTGTTGTGCCCATATACGTATTTTAGTTTCAGAGCTGCAAATGTCACGGGCTTCTGCAGTGTTTATAGAGGACACAAGTTAGTCGTGTGTCAGTGACAGTGGTTTGCAGCACTTGAGGAATCCGTGAGTTTGCTCGTTTAATTCGTTGATATAAGCGATTGCCCGCCCCGAAAGATTAATTAATGAATAGGCTGCGTGAACGTTAGCGTGTGTGCGTGCGCGCGCGGGGGGGGGGGGGCTTTGTTGGGACCTGTGCGTGTGCAGGTGTTCCCCATATAGGTGCGTTCCCCCACTTCTCTAGATAGCACTACACCTCTGGTCGCCACTTAGTGGGTCGGTGGAATGGGTTGTACACGTTCGGTGGCTCCCATATTTATATAGGAGACGTGGGGGGCGTTGATCCACGTCCCACCGTCCAATTTTTTTTTTTTTTTTAAGACGAGATATCTCGTCATTGGCAGTCAACCGTTGGATTTTGTAAGACGAGATATCTCGTCAATGGCAGTGAACGTGTTAACATAACTTACACCAATCCAAGGAACTGAATTGAACTGCTTTTACCCATCAACACGAGGACGTGTGAAAGGAGAGGTTCTAACAAGAATGGACTTTACGTGTGGGAGGATCACTTGGTTTCTCTCACTACTGCTTTGTGGCGATGTTCATCCATGGCCAGGTCCAGTAACGCGCCGTATGCGAAAGGGGGGTTAGAAGCAACAGCAGAGCCTTGGACTGTGACAGCTGCCATAAATTGACTCACATCGGCTGCATGGACAATTTCGCCCCAGCCAAGTATGACGAACTGGTAAGACAAAGCAATTCCACGTCATTTGTGTGTACCCCCTGCCACTGGTCTAGTTTACCAACTTGGGATGATACAGCTAGCGATGGCAGTGTTCTGGACTCTGGGCCACGGCAATGTTTATCGAAACCCACTGCTTTAAACAATGACTTGCTATTATATACTCCCTTTAAAAGGAGAGGGTTGCACATTCTCCATCTAAATGCGCAAAGCTTGTTAAGTAAAATTGATTAACTTTGGTACGTTGCTAGAGAAAGCAAAGCTGCTGTTATTGGAGTTACCGAATATTGGTTAGATAGTAGTGTGACTGACTCAGAAATTCAAATAATGAATTATGTCAGTATTCGTAACGATAAGAATAGAGAAGGGGGCGGAGTCTGTATCTTCGTCCGGAGTGATTTAGCCCACAATTTGAGGACAGACCTGCAACAGGAGGAGCTTGAAACAGTTTGGGTGGAGATTCTCCTTCTCAAGTCCAAACCTATCCTCATCGGCATTTGTTATCGTCCACCAAGGCAAAACATTTTTTTATTAATTATTAGAACAATGTTGTGTAGCCTGTGATAATTTCATGGAAACTGAGAATATTTTAATTGGAGACTTTAATACAAATGTGGACACTCTAAAGGCTAAAAATAAGATCAGTGGATTAGCTAAACTCTTGATGGGTTTCTGCAGGGTGTTTAACTTTACACAATAGACCCCTCTCACGGGGGCCATTTTGTGTTGAAAAGGCAGGGTAAACACAGGTGCAAGCAAAACACTAATGAGGGTTTCAAAATTCCATGATTGGAATTTGGAAACCCTCATTAGTGTTTTGCTTGAACCTGTGTTTATTCTGCCTTTTCGACACAAAATGGCCCCCGTGAAAAGGGTCTATTGATCAAGGATTATACCAGAGTTACTGATAAAAGCAAAACCATAATTGACTTAAACATCACTTCAGATGAAGACAACATTTCACAATCAGGGGTCATAAATATTGGTCTGAGTGACCATATGATGACTTTCTGTACAAGAAAGATCACCCGGCCCCATGTGAATCACCATCACACTGTTAAATTAAGGTCCATGAAGAACTACTCGAAGGATGAACTTCAGAGCAGGCTTAGGGAGGTAGTGGATAACTGCAGTGATGTCAATATAGCCTGGCATAAATTTAAATCCTTGTTTCTCAATATTTTGGATAACATTGCTCCTTTAAAAGAAGCATGCATGAAACAACATTCTGAAGCTTGGTTTGATGAACAGCATAAAAAAGCTGCGATCAAATTCTTCGAGATTTAAAAAAACAAAAATCAAACAATGAATCCCAATTAGCTGAATACAAGAAAGCTAGAAATGCTACACAAAGACTGATTGAAACCTCTAAACAGTATTTCTTTAAAGACAAAATTGAAGCTGACAAAAATTCACAGAAGAAGCTCTGGCACTTAAAAAGAACCTTGGCTCTTCCCAAAAAATTAAGTCAGCATGTAACAATATTGGTCTCTCAATCAACAACTTAATTACTTTTGATAAGGTAGAGGTGGCAAGGACTTTCAATGATTTCTTTGTTAATGTTTCATCAGACCTGGTAAATACAATCCCTACAGGCAAAGGCCGTTTCGGCATCCAACAAGTGCATTTTTATGAAAAAAAAGGTGTCATCAGTGATGCTTTTGGTTTATCTACAGTGAGGGAGAGTGACATCTGTAAAATTCCGCAAAGCCTAAATCCACGTAAAGCATAGCACTGATAACTTACCTGCCAGATTTATAAATGATGCAGCCGAGATTGTTGCATGTCCCCTCACTCACATAATAAACCTATCACTTCAACAAGGGATAATTCCTAACAACCTTAAACTACCAAGGTTCTCGAACGCGTGGTTCATGATCAATTATACATGTACTTGCATGATGCTAATTTATTTAATACTTTTCAATCTGGTTTCCGAAGGTCTATTTTCTACTGACACTTGTCTTTTTTTTTGTCTGATCATATACGTATGGAAATGGACAAAGGAAATGTAACACGTATGATCTTGTTGGACCTTCACAAAAGGAGTTAAAAAAAAGAAAACAAAAAAAAGGCGTTCGATACTGTGAACCGTACAATTTTAATTAAGAAATTGAAGGTTTTGGGATTGAACAGATCTTAACTGGTTTACTTCCTATTTATCAGGCAGGAAACCGCTTGTAACTATTTCTGGTGTCTCCTCCAACATTGAATCAATAACATGCGGCATGCCTCAAGGTTCGATTGTCGGGCCTTTGCTCTTTTTAATTTATATAAATGACATGGAGATGTCAGTAAATTGTAATTTATTACTGTACGCTGATGACTCCGCATTGATGGTGTCCGGCAAAGATCTTGTGCAAATTGAACAACAGCTAAGTCATCAACTCCAGTCGGTCAGCGAATGGCTAGTTGATAATAAGCTTTCGCTTCATCTGGGAAAAACGTAATCTATTTTATTTGGCTCAAAGCACAAACTTAAATCATAGCAACAAAACTTAAATTTGCTCTAAAAAATCTGTGAAATATCTTGGTGCCGATCTGGATCAATCCCTGGATGGTGAGGTCATGGCCAGGAGGATACTGGGGAAGGTCTACTCCCGTTTAAAGTTTCTTTATGGGAAGTCCAAGTTTTTAGTCCAAACACACTCCTTGCTAGCAGAGCTCGCAAAAGTAGTGAGCACACTCACCAATAAGAATAAATATTCAGGTGCATGGCACAAAAGTAACAGTTAAAACAACAAGGAACGCCAGCACGCAGTGAATGTCCTTTCAAGGTTTTATTACGGATATTATTTATGACGGAATAAAACCTTGAAAGGACATTCACTGCGCGCTGGCGTTCCTTGTTGTTTTAAAAGTCCAAGTTTCTAGACATGAAAACGAGGAAGCTGTGGCCTCTGCACTGATTCAATGTCCATATTATGGCAACCATGTTAGGGCATCCTCCTTCCTACCTCAGAGTATTGACTATCATTCCTCAGACTTGGCGTTGTCAGCTCTTCTGTATCACAGTAAACTGCATCGCGTGTGCTCTGAAACGCCTTCAGTCCACACACGAAAACGCTGTCATTCGTCCTGCAATACATGCCTCAGTTATCACAGTTTGTAGCTATAGTTCTGCTGGTCTATTTTCATTCAAACATTAAACTAGATGTTCCTGTTAGTGTTACTATGTTAATTCTGTTGAGTCTCATAGTTTGATTACTACTAATCTATATTGTAAAAAAAACTAACTTTATCACGCTTTTATTTTGAAGGCAAAATCACTCATCCGGAAGTGAAACTAAAAAAAATGTTGCTCAATTCACGGAGGCGTTCTTGCGGTTTCCCCATCACACACGGAAGAACAACACGGAAGAACAAACAAAAACAACGAATGACAGCGTTTTCGTGTGAGGCGTGAGGAGTGATGACTGACAGAGGGTTTGAGTGATAACTGAGGCATGTATTGCAGGACGAATGACAGCGTTTTCGTGTGAGGACTGAAGGCGTTTCAGAGCACACGCGATGCAATTTACTGTGATACACAAGAGCTGACAACGCTTAGTCGTGAGGAATGATAGCCAATACTCTGAGGTATGAGGATGCCCTAAAATCAGGCGCGGACTGCATAATCGGGCACGTCGGGCAAATGCCCGGTGGCCTGGCCTGAAAAAAAAAAAAAAAAAAAAATTGGTGCCTGCAGTCAGGCCACTCACTGAACAGCAAGCCAGGCGCCGCCTACTGGTTTACTAGTGGTTTTATTACTTTATTCAGGGTTAAAGTGGGTGCATCTCATTGTAAAATTGGACTCGGCCCAAATTGGGTTTCAAACGGCCCAAATTGGGCTTCAAACGGCCCAAATCTGGCTTCAAACGACCCAAATTGGGCTTCAAACGGCCCAAATCTGGCTTCAAATGGCCCAAATTTTTCGCCGCCGCCCTTCGGACGCCGGCACGCGCATCGGCCCATATTTGCCTGGCCTGCTTGGTATCTAATGCCCGGCCTGAATTATGATCCCAGTCCGCCCCTGCTAAAATGGTTGCCGTACACTATGCTTGTATATTATGCTTGTTCTTTTTGGTACTCTGGTTTAACCAAATGTACAAAATCCAAACTGCAAATCTCTCAAAACAAGCTGCTCAGATTTATTCTTAATCTACATCTTGCCTCTGTGCACTTTAAGATCCTTGGCTGGCTGCCTATAAAAGAGCGAGTTCACCAACTCAAATTAAACCATGTCTATAAGAGCACTTAATGACAAGTACCTCTCGGACATGTTTCAAATAAAAATCTGGAGGTACGATACTCGCTCTAGCCAACTCTCACTGGACATTCCTCGTTATGGAGGATATGGCCAAAATTCATTTAGGATTTCTGGTGCCCTACTGTGGAATGCTCTGCCTGCTTGCATATCCCGTGGTCCCCTCTCTTTTTGCCGACCGCTTCTCATTTAGGTCAGTAGGCGTTAACAAAGTCCACAGGGCTTTATCAAAATTAAATGTAAAGAAATCGAAGGGCGAGGACGATATTGCCCCTTTTTTTCCTACGTCTCAGTGCACAATTGATTGCCCCCCCGATCGCCAACATATTTAATTGAACATTCATCTCAGGTGAAATTCCCTCCGTTTGGAAAACTGCTCAGGTCAACCCGAGCATTCTAGACAATTACCGTCCCATTTCTAGATCATGTTGTTTAGCTAAGGTCCTCGAAACCTTAGCAAACAAACAACTTTGGAACTTCTTAGACACATACAACATTCTTCAGTCACATCAATCCGGGTTTAGACCCAGACACAGCACCATCACCACCACCTCTCTTGTCGTAAATAATAATATTATTTAACTTTATTATTTACTTTATTAAACTTTATATTATTTATTATTATTATTTCATTTCTAAACTGCCTTGATACCCGTCAACATTGCGCAGCCCTCTTTATTGATCTTTCAAAGGCGTTTGATACTGTGGATCACAATATCCTGCTTAATAAAATGTCCTCCATCGGATTAGACGACCACTCAATCAAATGCTTTAACAATTACCTCTCAGGGAGAAAACACAAAAAATCTATCGTCATCGACAACATGAGATCCAGCTCTCTATCTGTTGGTATGGGGGTCCCCCAAGGATCCATTTTTGGACCAACATTATTTACTCTTTACATAAATAAATAAAAATTCCCAGACAAAAATTGTAACGTACATTTTTACGATTCTATATTGTATCGGGGACCAGGCACGTGCACACATAGACATGAAAGGGGGCTTGAGCCCCTGCCTTTTTTTCAGTCTGTAAAAAGTGCCCTTTTTTTTTTTTTTTTTTATTATAATACATTTTTCATTTTCATTCCAACAACACATGAACAAAACAAACAGCTCAGACACATGAAAAAATTAAATAAGAAGTGCCCTTTCCTGACCATGAATGCATTTCTAATGGTGCTTTGTATGGAAATTGCCCTTTCCATGCCGTCACTGAAGGCAGCATTCAAAGAGAAATGCCTTTTCCGAGCTCTCTTGGCCTTGAATGCACCATTTGTAATAGGCCTCTGCATGGAGCAGTGTTTTTCTAAACTGCCCCTGAAGGCACCAACCCAAAAATGAACCCAAAAATGAATGAATAAATAAATACATAAATAAATAAACCACCCAATAAATAAATAACCAAAATATAGGGAACAAATGCAGAATTGTTGCTCTTGAAAATATTTTTTACTTTACACTATTGGAAAGGGATGTTGTGTTGTTGAATCAGCAAAAAATAAAAAAAATTCTAATACACCTTATCTAAATCTTCTGTCTTGCTTTTTAGAATTATGGTTAAAATGCATGGTATATTACAAGCCTCACTCAGTATCGTTCAATGTTTCTGCCTGTGTTGCTATCTGTTGTAGTACAACAACCTAAAGGGAGAAAAGGAGCAAATAAATATTGATGCTTAAATGATTTCACAACAGTATTGCAACAGCATGCAACTTTTATATACTAATATTATTCAGTTATGGAGTTATTTTTCCGTGACAAGTCTCATCCTAAAATGAGATATTCCTCTAAATCTGGTTAAAATCGGAATATTTCAAATGAGTTATACCCCTAAATTGGCCTTCAAATTGCCTCAAATTTCCGCCGCCGCCCTCCGGACGCCGGCTGTAGTGCCCTTTTATGAATTTGAGCCCCTGCCCCTCTAATGTTCTGTGCACGTGCCTGTCGGGGACACCTCTGTCTGCACAGGGTGCTGCAGGTGTGCAGACTGCCTTCAATATTCTTCAGGGGTCCCTGTTTGCCCTTAAATTAGTCCTAAACTCAAACAAAACCAAATGGACGTTATTTTCAAGGTCCCCATCTGTCACCGACAGATAGTCACGTTACAAAACGAGCCAATTGAACTTGTTACCTCATATAAATATCTTGGTATTTGGCTGGTCACCAAACTGTCGTTCACTGTACATATGGAACATCTTGTAAAGAAACTAAGGAGGAAAATCGGTTTCTTGTACAGAAACAAATCCTGTTTTTCATTCTGTTCTAGAAAATCAATTGTTCAATCTTTACTATGATCTGTCTTGGATTATGGAGATGTTGTGTATATGTACTGTATGCCTCATCCACTGTTCTGAAGACGATTGACGTTGTGTATCACAGCACCCTGCGCTTCATAACGGGTTGCATTCTGTATGAAAAAGTGAGTTGGCCCTCTCTGTCAGCTAGAAGAGAGCAGCATTCCCTCTTATTTATTTACAAATCTCTGATTGGACAACTTCCAATGTATCTGTCTTCTCTTCTTACTCACTTACTAGTTAATGTACACGTTCACGGTCTCATCAGGTTGTGTATCCCACGTGTGAAGACCAAACAAGGAAAGACTGCTTTTTCGTTTTATGCACCTAACAAATGGAATAAGCTCCAGGACGGTTCCATGTCGCTGTTCCGACCTCTCGCTGTTCCGACCTCCCCTCTCCCAGCCCCCATGCCTAAACCTAACCTCCCCCAGACCCTAATCCAAAACCTAACCTCTCCCAGACTCCCACCCCCCACGCCTAAACCTAAGGTCGGCATTGCGAGTGGTCGGCATAGCGGGTGGACACCCTCCAGGACACCCTAAAGCTGGAACAATTAATCTCTCTGGACTCGTTTAAGTTACTCCTTGAGAGTACCCTACATGAGGAGTGCACATGTTTTAGTTAACTGTTTATTCTTCTGTTCTATTCACTCTTAACCTATCTGTCTGTAAACCCCTGTATATGTTTTTTTGTAACAGGGCACTCTTGAAAATGAGCTCCCTTGGCGGAGCTGATTAACATGCCTTTAGCCTTTTTGAGTTTAACCAATCCACGCGCTACCACACTGGACTCACGAGGAATCAACACGGTTACACACATATATATATATGAGTAGTTGAAGGAGAGTCACCGCCGGACTCATCATGCCCCTCTCTGGTTGACATACTGTACTTTAGGGAGGCCGATAGCAAAGAGGAGGAAGAAGAGCAAGATGAGACCATTGAGGCTGACTTGAATGATGATGAAGAGGACTATTAGAACTAAAGCTTCCTCTACTAGAGCACTTCTCTTTTGGAAATTGCTCAGAAACAACAAGGTCATACATTTTCTATGAATGCCCCAGGTCTCTAGTTTGTGTTTGCAAAGGTTCATGAGGCTATGAATATTGATTTATTGTTTGATTGTTTGATTGATTTATGTGTCATGTACTCTAGGTGGCCAACCCCCATGGGTTTACAAGACACAACAATAAAACAGAACAATAAACAACACAACAATGATACATTTAGAATTAGGGTTGTCACGATACCAAAATTATGACTTCGATACCGATACCTGCCTAAATATTGCGATACTCGATACTTAAACGATACCACGGCAAAAAGCTAAAACAACAGGAAAAGTCGTGTAATAATGGACGACAGAAGAACATGGGAGTTAAAATTCATGTTTTGAGTCTTCATCATACTTTATGTGGTGTTCAAAGATAGCTGGGGAAGGCTGCCTCAACTGATTCTGCTGGCATCTCATTTGACTCAATAGAAAATGAGGAAATGTGTTCAGTAGAGCGCAGAATAGAATAATGTCTGTTCAGTCTACTTTAGTGTAATCTGAGTTTGAGCTTCATCATTAAGTGCCAGATTTACAGTTAATCTCATGTATCTTTATTTATTTCCACAATAAAATGTATGTGGTAGCCTATGTGGTGTCAAGTGTTTTCTTGTTTGTTCATACATGTAGGCTAGGTGAGTTTTTGACAATTAGTATAACATTAATCATGGATTATTCTAAATAAATAAATAATTTTCAGTGTTATTAAAGCTTTTACATGGTAATATGCAGTAATCTGATGTTCCTTATACTTAGTGTATGTGATTTATTTGACAGTTAACGTTATACAGTTTGCAACCTCATATCACTCTTAAACACCGTCATATAGCCTACGCCCTTGGCAGAGGTTAGGCGCATTGCCTTTAATTGCCTCGTCAAACGAACTGAAAAACGTTTGCTTGTCACAAAATAAATCACACTCGCTTGACTTGACGTTATCACATTCGCTAAACTGTGACACTTTGTACTAGTCGGATCGTCTGTTGGAGAGATGCTTTGGCAAGTCAAGTGGACGTGTTGTCTCCCTTTTGCCTGTGTAAACATTGTTTTACAGACGGACAGCTTTGATGTCCGTGCATGCTTCGGCATAGCCGTTGTAATCTGACTGTATGGTTGTAATATTAAGTGCTGACTCCGCCCGTGTGGGCCAGATTCAACATACGCTGTTAGAAATGACAAGCAAACCCTATCCTGCTGCTCTCAGGTAGGATAGAGGCTGCAGTGAAGGCGAAGCGCTGTGTGTGTCAGACAGGCAGAGCGAACGAGAGAGAGAGAGAGAGAGAGAGAGAGGGAGAAAAGCCAGCAGGCAAAATCCGTAGAGATTCAACACATTAACGTTGCTTCCCATGGTCAGAAAAAGTCGCCAGATTTGTCGCTAGTTGCCTTTGAGAAATAAAGTCGCCACGTGGGTCTGAAAAGTAGCTAAATATATCGACAAAGTCGCCAAGTTGGCAACACTGCATGTCCACCCGATCGGCTGAACAGAGGACTGGAGAGTGGAGTGTCAGTGAGACAGGGGAGGGCGGACTTGGCACGCCCACAGGGAGTTGAAACAGACAGAGCAAAGCTGCAGCACACAGACTCCGGTGGAGAAACAGACGGTGGCACATGGATGCAACGCAACTCATGTCATTTTTAAAAGTACCGGTACTAAATTAACGTGGTATAGTATCCTTTTTAACGTCAGGGTATCGCGGTACTGTTGTAGTACCGGTATACCGTGCAACCCTATTTAGAATAAAGTCATAAGACAGCAATGGGCCGGACAGCAATATAAAAATCAATACATCAATTTCTAAATAGAAGGTTCTTTGTTTGTCTTTGTTCCCATGCTTGACAGATACAATTTGCAATGAGGAAGATTCCCTTCCTGAAACATAGCTCAAGTTTAGTTTAATATCGATAGGTTATTGCTTTTCATACCGTAAGATTTCAGAAAAGTGTCTCACTACAATGAAATGTACTCTGGGGACTAAGATCACATATGAATAGCCTATAATTGCACTCATTGGATCCACAAGAGTCTCAGCTGTCCAGTCATACCCAATTTATGAAGTTATGAAATTGGGGCGGCTTTAGCTCAGGAGGTAGAGCGGGTCGGCCAATGACGCCGGTTGGCGGTTCGATCCCCGCTCTCTCCCAGCTGCTGTCGCTGTGTCCCTGGGCAAGACACTTAACCCTCCTTGCTCCCAATGGTGTGTAGGCACCCTGCATGGCAGCCTGCCGCCATCGGTGTATGAATGGGTGAATGTAGACTATCTACTGATTGTAAAGCGCTTTGGATAAAAGCGCTATATAAATGCAGGCCATTTACCATTTACCATTTACCCCAGTTTGCAGAAATAGTAAAATACACCATTTTTGCAATAGGCAGAAATGACACTTTTCTAGTACTACTACTAATGCAAAACACTGCACGGTTCTTGCCCAAGACTGAATGACATGCATAAATCTGGCATGTCCATACAGGGGAGGCTTGTGGGTACCCATGTAATCCATTTTCATTCAGATATATTGAGGTGACAGGTCAAGGGACCATTTGGAAAATGGTCATGGTCGTTTTTTCCATGCCAAAATGTAGCCTAACTTTGAAGTATTTAGTTATTTAGTCCCCTTGCCGACAAGCTAGCATGACAATCCTGATCCCATTGGAAACCTTAGGTTGTCTAGTTTCAAATAAAAGCCCTACCTTTGCCCTAGCTCAAAATTTGAGCGCGCCACAGTCTCTGAAACACAGCGTTCCTGCCAGCAAGTCTGATAATAATACAACATTGAAAAAAACACATTTTGGACAGTTTTTTTCTTGGGATCATCAAAATCTTTATTTTAGAAGTCGTATGGATGCCAAAAATCCAGATTAGAAAAGAAAATAAGGGGCGTGCGCGTTGACCCCTCATTCGTGCCCTACTATATCGGCTGCGAGCCGCCAACTAAAGCTTCTAGAGGCTAAAATTCTCGCGAGCCGCGCAACGAGGAACTAGGCTCTAAAGCAGGGATACTCAACTTGCTTTGCCCGGGGGCCACTTTCGTGAAATAATAGAAGGCCAGGGGCCAATTAATAAACAAACAATATACAAACTAACAATTGAAAAACGTTCAAAGAATAATTTAGAATAACTAAACTAAAACTAAGAACGAAAAACAACTACCAAAACTGCCAGGTTAAACTAAAACAATAAAGCCTGGCACCTATTGTGCCAGGGCCTAATAAAGAAAAGAAATGGGCAACAAAGTAACAAACCAACTGCAGGTGCTGCTGGGCTGGATTCAGGATGTAGACTACCGTGTCCCAGCAGCAAGCCAGCTTAAATACCTGCAGGCCCAGCAATCAGCCGATTGTCTGCAGGTGTTCAGCCTGAGGTATGGGGAGCAGAGGAGATCAATTAAGCAGCTTCACACACAGTATGTAAACACATGAATGTATAACATGATACATACCGTGTGTGAAGTTGATCATGCACCATCCATGGCCACACGCAACACCCCCCCACCCTATAATGATGAATACCGGGAGTGCAACGTGAGGTCATTCAGTCGTCAGAAAAAGAGCGCGACAAAGTGTCGGCCAGGACATTATCTTTTCCACGGACATGTCTCACTTCCAAATTGAAGGCCTGAAAGAAAAGAGACCACCGTCTCCAATTCGAAGTCCGCATTTCAAAGAAACACCTACATATTTTTGTTATTTAGAGCAAAGCAATTATTCATAGTGTGACCACTTTTCCTGCAATAATTGCAAAAGGGCTTTAATCTAACAACCTCACCACCAGACTTTTCCTCCGTTTCAACACTTGACTTGGATGGAGTAAAACTCTTGACCGGGACACTATTCTCCGAATTGGAGTGGAAATTGCGCCAGGATGAGGAATGAGTAACAGCCAGCCGTCAATATGCCACACTGTGTCCAGCCGTGAATATGCCACACTGTGTCCAGCCGTGAATATGCCACACTAATGAACATTTGGACACTTATTCAGCGGGTATCTTGCATGTCGCGTTCAGGTGCACTGTAAAAAAAAATATATATATATATATATATATATATATATATATATATATATATATATATATATATATATATATATATATATTGCTATTCCATCGCAGGCCACACAGGGGGCGCCCGTGGGCCGCATGTGGCCCGCGGGCCGCAAGTTGAGTATCACTGCTCTAAAGCATTGGCCCTTACGGTGTAACACAGTTCAGTTCTTTCTGCCTTGGGCTGGGAGTAGCAACTACACAAAGGACAGGCAGTTATTGAGAGAGAAGTTTTACTTCCTGTAGTGAGTCTCATATTTCCTTATTTGAATTAGAAAAGGAAACATGAATAAAAAGTAAGCCACTGTATCACTTGCTGTATTCAATGTCACAAATAGAATCTCCACAGGTTTTGATACAGGTGTTACAGCGATGTTAGAAAGGTGTGTCTCTTCCTGTTTCAGGGGGAGTTAAGGCTCATTTATACTCCATTTTCATACGAAAGTAAATGTGTCCGTTTCAAACGGTCTTAACGGTGTAATCGTCACTGCCCACATACTTTCATGTGTCTTTCACGTTGGTATCATGTTAAGCAATACATTCACCAGTGGGCAGTAGAGAGTCAAATGTATGAGTGTGTGTGTGGTTTTGCTCCGTTTCATGCGTATCCGTAAGTTTTCAGAGGATGGACAGAAAACGCACGAAATGAACGCAGAGTACAGACAGAAGGCTCTGTCCATCTCCGTCTTTAACGTAGAGTATAATTGGGCCTTTAAAGAGATGTAACAGTAACAGTCACACTGAATGTAAGTCATTACATCATTTAGTAGACACTTTTATCCAAAGCGACTTACATGTTTGGTCCAACACAGTCCAAAGTGCACAGTGAGATGTGAGTGCCCATCGTTTTTTGTCTGAGGAAACATCTGGGGTCTGTGGAAGAGGTTACAGAGGTGGACAGGATGACAGCCACACTGTGTGTGTGTGTGTGTGTGTGTGTGTGTGTGTATGAAGGTCCATACGTCTCAATAAACATGCGCAGCTACGACTGAACGTGTCACACAACGCTTGACGTGTCATGTAGTTTCCCCATTGACTTGTAATGGTCATGCGTGTATGCGTGCGCTTACGCGCTCTGGCTGCGCAACCCGCGTACATCATTACGCGTAAATGTACGCGTAATGATGTACGCGGGGTGCGCAGCCAGAGCGCGTAAGCGCACGCATGAAGATAATAGAACAATTTTGTCACGCGGGCACATGCACGCGGACTATGATGTTCGCAAACTACATCACGCGTAACAACAAGCTGCGTAGCACAGCTACTTCCAGCGTGTACACGTGTGACCAGTGTTGGAGAAATTTTGTTAGGCGTTCACACACACACGCATTGGTAGTTTTGAGTGTTACACAACCGGAAGTGTATCTGCATCGTGCACAACACTGCGCGTACATGAACGCGTCGTGTAGTTCTGTTCTGTTTTATTCTATCTCTTTCTATGTTACATTTTCATCAAGTAGACGGTGCCAGTGACCAAACCAACCAGTTGATCAAGCATGTCGCTTAGGCGTGATTTCTAACCCCACATAGGATAAGCAATAACCACGCCCTGTGGCGCCGGGATTGGCCAGGAGCAGCACTGGAGGGCACGCAGCCCAGCGATTTCATGAACCAACTGAATAGCTCTTGAGAACGGACAGCGATTTCGAGAGCGGACATTGAGAGCGGACATTGAAATTAATTATGGTCACCTACCTTCCTTAGCATAGTAATAATAATAAGCATAATAATTCTACACAATGTACACAATCTACAAAAACATGCAATAATATAAACGGTGTTGTGTTCACGTTCATAGCTCATATAATATAATGTATCATATCGTTAATTTCAAGCTCAATTCTTACCCAGAGAAAAGGTACAGCACTGAAAATGTAACAAGCAAAAGTTTTTTAAACATCTTTATTTTAAAAGATGAAAAACCCCAGGTGCTATGTGGGGTTAGAAATCACGCGTCGCTTCGAGGAGCTGTCCTGCTTCTGAAACAGAGCAGCGTCACAATCACATAGCCTGCTATAATGTTTATTAATGTTCCAGATGTATTTTATTTTATTGACAGTATTTCATTGTTAATATGAGCTGCTGCAAGTGTTAATGCTCTGCTGTTCCTTAACAGCAACATGTGAAGTTGTTATTTTTTATTTTGTAGCCTATAAAAGCCTGCTGCTCTCTGTTTTTGTTAACTTGATTCCTCATTCATAGGCTATATTTTTATTTTATTTATTTATTTATTTGTTTTATTGCCTAAACATTTCAGAGGCCATTTAAAAAACGTTATGCTACATGCTGAAAGATCGCCTGGTTTTTTATTTTGTGTTTTGTAGCTATAGCCTATTATATGGTAACACTTTACAATAACGTACACAAATACTATAGTAGTTACTAGTAAACTAACCATTAACTAATAGCCAGTTAATGAGTAGCTAATGAAAAATTTGGCATTAGTCAATCACTAGTTAATCATAGTTAATGAGTAGGTAGTCATTAGTTAATGATTAGTATCTATTTTCCTGAAGTATTATTGCCTGAACATTTCTGAGCCATGATTAAAATGATCTGTTTATGAATTGCGTGGTTTTGTGTGCAGTGTGATCAAAGAATAGACCTAGAATGAGTGTGTTTACTGTCATGCACACAATAAACTGATAATGAGAATTACTGAACTCAGAATAATCAGTTTATGAACGAAAAAAGGGCACGCAACACAATTTCTTGATAGCTCCCGTGGCGGACATTTATTGAGACAGTTTCGGCCCGAATTGGGCCTTCAAAATCACAGGCAGCAGCGGTGCGGCCAGGGGATGCCTGTTGCAGCCAGCGACACGGCGCGTTGCCTGAGGGGAAATTGATGAGTTACAATCAGCAGCTCATATTAACAATGAAATACTGTCAATAAAATAAAATACATCTGGAACATTAATAAACATTATAGTTTAGTTTAGTTTAGTTTAGTTTAGTTTAGTTTAGTTTAGTTTATTTCGGTCAATTTCACAAGTACAGCTCAATACAGTTGTGATTAAAGAAAAGCAAGAAAACAAAATAAGAGAACAAACAGTGATTGCTGGTTGGGTGTATACAAGCCTGAAAAGATCTGACCGAAAAGGAGTAGGCTGAAGCAAACGCTTATAGCGCCTACCCTTTTTACATTTTTTTTTTTTTTTTCTTGATATATAATATTGATAGTAATGATAATAACAATAATATTGAGTACTAAGCAAAATACAGGTATTCTATATACACATGAATTGTACTTACAAAGTGTCAAATACACAAACTAAATTTCTATATATCTATGAATGTAATAATATGTTTAAATATAATAATGTAATATAATATAAATATCAATCTTGAGTTTTATATTTGTTAATAATCAGATTTTTTAACATTTTTTTTAAATTTGTTGATTGTTTTACACATTTTTATTTCATTTTCTAGTCCATTCCATAATTTAACTCCTTTAACTGTTATACATCTTTGCATTGCATTTGTTCTGTTTTTTGTTGTTGTAGTTGTGAACATGCAGATTCCTCTTAGGTTATAAGTGCTTTCTCTGGTTCATAGCAGGCTATGTGATTGTGACGCTGCTCCTTTCAGCAGCAGGACAGCTCCTCTTCCACTCAGTGCGCTGTGCGCGGCTGCGCGGCTGCCGTCTGCCGTCTGTCTCTCTCTGCTGCTGAAATTGTGTTGCGAGCCCTTTTTTCGTTCATAAACTGATTATGATTATGACACACCCTGTATCCCTCCTATGGAGGGACAAAAAACCAAGGATCAGCTATAAAAAATTAATACAGCCGCGAAGCAGTGGAGGAATAGGACTTCCAGATATCCACCAGTACTACATAGCATATAATTCAAGATACCCCTTGCAGTGGGCTTATAATGGTGTGAGACAGATTGGTGGGTGGGAATGGCTTGAGGAGAAAATCCTACAAGAACACAACAAGGTCTTAACCCTATCAATGTTATGGTACAATCCAAAGATCACTCTGAGAATGAATAACCCACTGTTTGAATTCTCATGTGAAATGGTGAAAATATTGCAGAAAAGTTTGACTTTTAGTGGAAATTCTCTACCATCATGTCCATTATGGAATAACCCTTTATTCACTGCGGGTGGTGAAACCCTTAAAAACAGTGTATGGCAGCAGCACAACATTAAACATGTGGGGCAAGTGGTGAGTAATGGAAAAGTAGTCTCTTTTAGTCAATTGAAAACTGTATTTGGGCTGAAAGACTCTGAATTTTGATCATATTTGCAAATTAAATCTATCACAAAGTCACTACTCTCTAAGAGTATGGACATTGGAAACAAGAGAGACCTGGAAGCTAAATTAATGAGGGCTGCTGTCGGGAAGGGCACAGTTTCAGCAGTATATAGGCTGCTGTGCTGCGCCATCCCTGACCGCAATCTTCTAAGTAAAACTCATTGGGAGCGTGACATGGGCTTCCCCATAACTACATCACAATGGGATGCAGCACTCAAAAATAGTACAAAAATATCTAACGGTGTTAGATATAAGATCATACAAATAAAGATAATACACAGGGCTTATATTACACCCTGTACATTAAAGAAAATCGATCATACATTATCTAAACTGTGCTGGCATGGATGAAGTAGAGGGGACGCTCATGCACTTGTTGTGGAACTGCCCTCTTGTCAAACAGTATTGGTCCGACATTACTGTAATCTTGTCTGGTCTCCTTGGCTTTGATATTAAACCTTGTCCTGTAACCTGCATATTGGGGGTGAAACTGTCTATTGAGCAACCAAAAATTGTCCACGATGTTATAACATCGGCCTTCCTTGCAACTAAACGGATTATTCTAATGAATTGGAAACAACGGAAGCCAAACTGTTTCAATATGGAGACCTGGCGTAAAGACTTCATGGACTTGTTGTCAATGGAACAGGCAGCTCTACTTCTCCAAGAAGACAGGATTCAGGATCTTTATGGACCCTGGAGCTTTGTCAGAATCCTTACTGGAATTTCTTGAATAGACTTTGAATCGCTGAATCTTTGTTTATATTCTGTACACCCCCCCCCCCCTTTTCTATCGTCTTTGTCATGTCCTGTTTGTATTATGGAAAAAAAAAAAAAAAACAGAAAAAAAAAAAAACATTATAGCAGGCTATGTGATTGTGACGCTGCTCTCTTTCAGGACAGCTCCTCGAAGCGACATGCTTGATCAACTGGTTGGTTTGGTCACTGGCACCATCTACTGGATGAAAATGTAACATAGAAAGAGATAGAATAAAACAGAACAGAACTACACGACGCGTTCATGTACGCGCAGTGTTGTGCACGATGCAGATACACTTCCGGTTGCGTAACACTCAAAACTACCAACGCGTGTGTGTGTGAACGCGTAACGAAATTTCTCCAACACTGGTCACACGTGTACACGCTGGAAGTAGCTGTGCTACGCAGCTTGTCATTATGCGTGATGTAGTTTGCGCACATCATAGTGCGCGTACGTGTGCACGCGTGACAAGATTGACTATGTTAAGTCACGCAGGCACACACACGTTGCTGCGCATGTGTCAGTGAATAGTGACGTCGATAGGACTCCATAGTGTGTGTGTGTGTGTGTGTGTGTGTGTGTGTGTGTGTGTGTGTGTGTGTGTGTGCACGTGCGTGTGTGCACCACTAGAGGGCGGTTGCAGTAATTTTGCAACCTTGCTAGAGGTCTTTTTTGGGGGGGAGGGATGGGGTGGGGGCGTCAGGCTCAAAGAGAGAGAGGCAGACTGTCTGTGTGTGCGCGAGCACAAGCAATCATGCCCATACAGCACGCACGCACGCACACACACACACACACACAGATATTTCCATCGACATACTACAGAGGGGTGGGAGTTGAGCAGCACAGAGGCCCTAGTGTATGTCCGAAGCCGACTGTACATTCCTCTGTGTCCCGCTGGTGCTTCTATTGCACACAGCACCACATCTGGATAAGTAAAACACCCAGGCATACCTATGTGTGTGTGTGTGTGTGTGTGTGTGTGTGTGTGTGTGTGTGTGTGTGTGTGTGTGTGCGCACAAGAGGAAAAAGAGACTTCAAGTCATGCATATCAACATGCGATTTACAGTTAGTTTTTCACATAGATGTTTTTATTGAAATTTCAGATGCCTGGTTAGGTGGGGACATGGGGCCTCTTTCTAACTCAGTCATGCCCCCTCTTTTTGACTTCACTCCTCTCTCTCTCTCTCTCTCTCTCTCTCTCTGTGTCAGTCTCCTTGTGTGTCTCTCTCTCACTCACTATCTCTCTCTCTGTCAGTCTCCGTGTGTGTGTGTGTGTGTGTGTGTGTGTGTGTGTGTGTGTGTGTGTCTCTCTCTCACTCACTCACTATCTCTCTCTCTGTGTCAGTCTCCTTGTGTATATCTCTCTCTCACTCTCCGTGTGTCTCTCTCTCACTCCCTCTCCTTTTCCTTCTCTTTTCCCTTGCTTTCAGGCTGCACACTCCTGGTTGAAGTCAGCTTGACCTATTCCAATTTGAGGAGTGCCTTCTTGGGGGCTTATTCATCACTGTGTTCATCCCATTGGTCTGGTGGAATTTGTTGTCATGGTTACATACTTGAGAATATTTAAAAAGTCAGTGTTAGTGGTCTTGTAAGCCCATTATGGGCTGGGGCACTTAAATAAAAATATCAATCAATCAATCAATCAATCCAGAAGACAAGTGGTGGGCTCTGAAACCGTGTGTTTGGACCCCGATCTGTTTTACCATCTCATTAGATCCCGTGTTTCGTCCATGTTAAATACTCTAATAAAATACTCTAATAAAATACAATAAAATCAATACTCACAGCTAAGTCTTACACAATCTTTTTTTTGCTACTTGGACTGTGAATATCAGTGCAGCCATGTCATGCGTGCTTTATTATAATATGACATGTAAAAGTGTAACTAGGGGATTCATTTCTTTAAATTTTGTCTGGAATGTGATCATACTATCATTTCTAAACACATCTTGCTTGCTTATGTGCATTTGATGCTTATCATACATGACAAAAATCAATCTACATTTTGAATGCCTTAAATTAACATAAATGACATGTAGACAATAACTGGAAGACAAAAGTAAAAAAAAATATATATATATATATATTTGAGGACTTTTCCAGTTCAAGAATTTTAACCAATTAGTGTATTCCAATCTATTGCACACATGCCACAATGAACTTTGATCTTGAGGCCGTTCTATGTAAAAGCCATTTCTCTAGTATGAAAACTCATCACATCTCTATGGAAAACACATAACACTTGTTTGCCAAATACTGGCTTAAAGTTACAGATGCTGAGACCCACCGTGAGTGTTTCCAGTATTTCAGACTCATTAGGTCCCCGCTGCTTTACTGGACCTAAATACTTACAGCTGATTGCAAAGAGATGTCAACCCTTCATAGAGAGTTTATCTCTCATTAACATGAACCCCAGTGATCCTTTTGATAGTTGCCTGAGCATTCCCATTACTGTCCATTAGGGAGTTTTATGAACCTAAAAAGTTCTATAAAGATTTCCAACACATGGAAAGTGCTAGGGAATTTCAGTATGCCCATATCTGGATATGGACTTTTAACTCCATAGAATTGGCTAGCCTGGGTAAACCCATCCCCCACGTGACCTGCTCTCAGACCTGTTCTCAGTCACTATGTCTCGTCGGGGTCTCCCCGCTGCCCGTTCGAGGAGGACGGCTCGGACGTGGACTCGGACGATCCCGGGGTCGATGGTGCTGGCGGGCTGGCGGGCCTGCTGGCAGGCAGGCTGGCGGGCATCTCCATACCGACCAGGCAGACAGGGGTCGTTGTGTGGTTTCTCCCCCAGATGGCATCGCACAACTCCAGATAAGGCCACGTTTTGCGGTCGTGCCCGCTCGTGTTGTTGTGGTCTCTGATATTGTGGTACTTGCTTTTCAATGTTTTGAGCTTGCTGACCACCTGGGTCTTGGTGCGATGCACACCACGCTCAGCAAGCCGCCTGGTGAGCTGGTCGTACACGACAGAGTCAGGTAGACTGAGGAGGACAGAAACAGCGGCAATCAGTTGACAGCGTAATGTATAAGAGCCAGACTCACTCATGCGTATGTGGGCCAAAGGAAGACCGTCCCTTTTCACGGGAATAGCGAGCGTTGTCTGGGTGACGGCCGGGAGTCCGGAGTCTGGATGATGGTCCGCGGTGTCCGTCTGGGATCCCACATCAGGCTACAGGTGACAGCCACACGGAGCAGAAAGGCCAGGCGAAGATGGAGAGCGGTGGATCTGTACAGGTGGGTGGGCCAGAAGGCAATCGGTGGCGCCGTTCCTACACGTCTCGTCTTCCAAACGCTGCAGCCGCGAGGTCCAATCAGCCTCTTATCACCTCCGCCTCGCTCAGGTAGCCCTGGTTGCAGGATCAGATACACCTGGGGACAGAAGCATAGCAGACAATCTTCCCTCCCCAGAGTCACTGTCCCATTGCAGATTCCAATACATTACTACCCCCCCCCCCCCCCCCCCCCCCAAAGTCACCATTAAATGTCCCACTGTCACCCCGCGACAATAAATCAGACGGTCACACACAAATATAATGAACACAGCAATTACAAAAAACTCCTACAAATAGAAAATATGTCTAGCTAATTCTAGCTGACATAACAGTAGCAAGAATATACAGAATAAATAAAACATTTGAGTTTAAGCTTAGACTGGTACTGCTGGCTGCCAGGTCTGGCCCGCCTAACAGATTCAGCACTAAGTTTATTCACCAGCTGTTAGATTTTCTATCTAAGCACAACCTGTCTGTAGCCACTCTCTCTCTGACATTAACCTCACAAATCAATCATTGGAGCTGGACTGGTGATTTGGTTCAGCATCAAAATGGTCAAGGTAATACATGTCAGGCTGTTTGAAGGTCTCCTCTGGAAAGGTAACAGATGGCATTTCAAAATCCCCAAACATATCATAGATTATTTGTAGGACCTCTAATGCTTGTCTGCGGCTGAACACTGGAAGGTGCTTGCGAATGTAGTCCATGTCAAAAATGGCATGCGAGTGTTTCAAAATGGCATCAATGAGTTGAAAGTCAAATCCAGTAATGACAGCGTGGGTTATGCTAAGGCGTGGCCTCTTTATAAGATCAACTCTCATGTGCTCCAACAACATGTCGGTGAGCAAGCCAGCATCACCATCCCGTAGCTCTCTGGTTCGCAGAGGTACACACGTATCCTTCTGCAGCTTTTCGTACCTGGGCACTGGCTCTACACAGACACCTGATACATCACATGTGCATGATTTATGACAAGCAGTACAACAGAGATGGCCTGGCTCTAGACTTTTTACATCGGCTTCATATTTACCATACAGGGCTGTTCTGAAGCAGCTAGTTAGGCCTGCCCGAAGCACTGTCTTGACGGCCTGATCCACGTGCTTTGACTGCCTTGTGTTGTACAGAATCGCGTGTGCTTGCGTTCCATTTCTGCCAGCTCTGCCAACCTGCTGGACTATAGCCTCAGTGTCCTCAGGTGCCCCATACATGACCACATGTGATACATTTGGGAAGTTCAGTCCCATCCCGAGTGCAGTTGTGGCAACCACTACTCTGCAGCTGCCCTGTCCATTCAGTGAAGAAATCAGTCTCTGCTTTTCATGTTCGGGTGTACATGAGTGGAAAATTGAGATAAGCTGATTTTCCAACTTGTGATCTGGGTCCCTCTTTACCCAGGCATCTGGACCCAGCTTACGTTTTAGGTAGCAGAACACTGCTCCTGTTGCAGCCATGGAGCGCACGTAGATGATAATCGGCATCATTGATGTAGCCTTCGCTCTTACTTCGTCCACAATCCAGTCCAGGCATTCAAATTCTTTCTGTTGTTTTTTCGGCGTGGCCAGTCCTAGTCTGATGTTGTGTCTGTTTGGGCTGACAATCACTTGTTCTGCAGTGTCCATGTGTAACAGTTTGCTGACCTGTTCTCTGGTTTCCATGTCTGCAGACGCTGTCAGAGCCATCACTGGTGTACCTGGGCAACAGAAAGACAATTAGTTACTCAAACAAATATTCTTAAACACATTGAAAGTGAGCATAAGTAATAATAATAATGCAACGGCATGAGATGCGCATCTCTGGCGCGTGTCTTGCGAGGCGCATCATCTAGAGCAGTGATTCCCAACCAGGGGTACGTGTACCCCTAGGGCTTGGAAAGATATGGGATTACAATGTATTTTCCAAAATGATACATACAAGCACTATTCACTACACACAGTACATAGGCTACAACGTGGTGTAGTTCCTCCCCACACACACACACAAATCAATACTGCATTATCAAGTGAGCCCAAGTGATCTTCAGTTATAATCATCATCATTGTATTGTTTATATATAATTTAATAAAAGGTGCTATGAAGACATTAGCTGAACACCACAGTTTCTGGTAGTTTAGTATAAGGCTAGGTTGCTAGCTAGCTAGCTAGCTTGCCTGCCTTGGCAAAACACAATGCCGCCCCAGAAGCGTATATTTTCATTATGTTAAACCAGCATCTATCTTCCATAATGCATTACATCAACATCACAATGCTATGAAGACATTACCTTGTTTGGCTATGGATCTAAGATCCCCCAGCTTTGCGAAGCTTGGTCTGAAGGCAGTCTCCCCTTTGGCACCATTCCCCCTGTTGATGAATAATAAGACACTCAATAATATAATCTCCATGTGGATTTAGAGCCTCAAACATTCATAACGTTAATCTAAAACATTCATAACGCTAATCTGTAGATCTTGAAATACAATTAGTTTGTCTTTACCATTTGTGGGTTACGTGTCCCTCGTCGATAACAATCCCGACCAAGTTCTGACGGTAGACCACCGATGCCAGCATACTTCGCCACTGTTTCTTCAGCAAGACCTCTGGACTTGCATACACAAGCTCGCAGCGTCCATGTATTAAGTCCTCGTCTGTATCATTCACCCCACCGATCTTTAACGCCTTGATTCCCAGATTAGAAGCCTCGCGTATCTGCTCCTCCATTAGCGCATTTAACGGCGAGACGACAATAACAATAGGGTTTCTCGTGGGAAAAATCGTCTTAATCACCAATGGAGCCAGTTGATAGATCAAACTTTTCCCAAACCCAGTCGGGAGAACGGCGAATACATCTTTCCCCCCGAGAAACGCCACTAGTGCACGCTCTTGTTCTGGTTTAATTGCAGTGACTGAGTCTATTTTTGCTAGAACTGAACTGATCGCTGCTCTAACTTGATTTTCATCAACGAAGCTGAAGCTGCTGCTGCTGTTCATAGCCATAGCCATAGCTAGTAGCTAGCTCGGGAGCTATGCTTTGAAATGACGAAAAGCTAATGGCTACCAGTGCTTTAGCCGCAGCAGCTGTTACACGTCATTGACAAAGACGCACTCTCTGATTAGCCGATCACGGCAGGACTGATGTTGGCAGTCACGCCGTCACTCATTGGCTGCGGGGTGGCTGCGGGTCTGCGCGAGTCTTTCAATCGCCCCAGAAATCGATCTGAATGGCCCGTTCGCTAGACGATAGTGACTGGGAACTGAGAGAGCAGGTCACGTGGTGGCTGGGTTTACCTAGGCTAAGAATTGGCAGCCTTATCATTATTATCAACGGCAAGCAATGCGAAGAATACATGCCTGTGGTATAGAGTATACTGGGCTATTATGCTTTAATTACCATCATTTGAAAAAAGAAATTGACTACTATTGAATCTGCATTGATTAGAATTGACCTATGATCTTAATTCAAAACCCAATTATAGGGGTATTGTAAACTACCATGATTAACTAAGCCAACAGCTGTAATAAAAACATGTTTGACTGCAAACAATTTCCTAAATGATGGTCTGTGGCTATTTAGCAGCAATCTTTCATCTGGTTGGTGAACAGCTGAGCTTTAAACCTGCACGGAAAAAGTACAGAGAGAAGAGACCTCCCCGAATCTGAGGCACGTGAAAAAAATACCTCTCACTTCTCTGACAACTGTATGGCACGCACATGCGCACACACACACACGGGTCAAACGGGTCTGTTTTTCTGTTGTCCAAAATACTGTTATGACCCGGCTGCAGTGGTCAGAAATCACTCAGCCTGCGCTACAGTATAACATTCAGTCAGACAGATCTTTCTTTCTTTTTTGTCTTCCTAGTTGTATTTCCAACTGCACCTGTCTTTGAACACCTTTAAATTCCACTGTTGTCAATGCACATTTTATATATGTGCGTACTAGGGCTGATTCCATTTACACCCATGTACTGTAGGACGATGTACTAGTTATTGAAAAGAGGTGGTGTGTGTGTGTGTGTGGGGGGGGGGGGCAAATTAGGCTACAAAATATGACAATATCAAAACCTCACACATAAATGAAACTCAATGGTGGAAAAATCAGCAAAAACACAGATGCAGTGACTGTAGAAACTGCTTGTGGTGTTGGTTAAAGGTATAGCCTCAGCAAGTGGGGCATCGGTAAAAATGAGGACTCAGAGGAACCAAATGCAAGGGTTTTATTTAAACAAATCCAAATCCCTTGATGGATGGATCAGACAGATGTAGAGCAATAACAGATGGTAGATGCAGATGATTTTACCTAAACACAAAAAAGGTATTAACAAAGGTTTCAAACAAACAAGGGAAAACTTCAACTGTAAAGTTAAGTAATACATCTAATTCAAATATACAAAGGAAATAACTAACTATAACAAGACTTACTGGCAATGATGCATCTGCACATTGGTGAACATCAAGGGAAGGACAAAGCAGCCTCCTCCACTGCTGTCTGGAGCCTACTGAGCCTCACCCGATCAGCCGTCCTTTATTGAGCCCAGGTGCGGCCCAATCAGGGCCCCAGGTGTGGCTGATTAGGTGAGGCTGAGCTGATGGGGGGATTTTGTACAGCCGCCCCTCAAATATAGCATTATATTTGATAAACTCAGGTCAGGGTCCAGAAAATCAAGGGTTAGCTGTAGGAGCAAAGGCTGCCATACATCACCCAAGGGAGAGGGGCGTCCCGCCGCCCCATGAAAAACAAGTTTAATGTCACCTTTGCCGGACGTATGGTGGGTCACTGTGCGTTTGGGGTCAGGACAAAGGGATGCACTGCTCCTGGTTCCTCTGCCGATCCGAGTGGATAGGGCTGTCGATCTCTCTGGTTCACATGATGAAGGATGCCTAGGTGTTTCCTGTTGCAATGGGGGCATGGCTTCCTCAGATTGCAGTCCATAGCCATATGTGGCCCTGCACACCTCCAGCACAGCCTATCGCGCTGAATCCAAGCAATCACCTTCTCTGTTGGTAGATCCTTCAGCTCCCTGCATCTGATAATTGAGTGGTCATGTGAATCACAGTACAAGCATAGCTTGGGTCTCATTTGCCGCCCTGGTGAGGAAGAGGGAGAGAAGTTGGTGCTGGTACTGTGTAGGATGGTTGCTGTTGGAGGAGCCGGCCTCGAGGTTGACCTCCTGTTTTCCATAGATGCGTCCATATTCAGATGTCTAACCTGTGCTGCCACAGATTGACACTCTGCCTCACCCTGGAGCCATGCAGCAAAGTGCACCAAGGTGTAGTGGGTCCCTGGCAGGGTTGACCGGGCATACCGCACGGAGTTGGCCACTGAATCCGTTGGCAGCTTGCTCAAGAGGTGTTGTACATGGGAGGGACAGTTCAGCTCTGCTGCCCCTGCACTCTGCCCCATGGCCTGCAACATCCCCACTAGGGATTGGACTCTCACTGCAAAAGTATGAAATGCTCTAGAGTCACCAGGTTGAACTTTTGGGAGGTTAATTATATTGGTGATCTCCCTGGTGGCCAGATGGTGGGGCTGTCCATACTGTTGGTCTAAGGCAGCCAAGGACCTAGTGTAAGGCTGTGGGTCATGGGCATATGCTAATGCAATATGTCGAGCAGAGGGCAGCTTAAGGTGGTCTAATAGGATATGATACTTATAAATTTCTGGTTCCCAGGGGGGTATCAGATTGGTAAGGGCCATCTTAAGCATGGTATACTCATGGGGGTCTTCCTCGTAAAGACTAGGGAAGGTGGGTCCCTCTACCTGTGACCTATACCCAGGCGGGGGCCCTGCATATGGTTGGAAGTTATGTACTGGAGGTAAGGGGGCCAACTGAGGAAGGTAATTACCATAATGGTAAGCCTGGTGGTCATAACATTGTTGGGGTTGCCTTACTTGGGCTGGCCAACCTAGGGGTGCTGGGCCTACCTGCATAGGATCAGTTGCCGGGGCCCACTGGAATGGAAAAGGCGCTAGTGGAACCTGGAATGAAGGAGGCACCTGGAGCAGAGGAGGTGCGGGTGGCACCTGGAGCTGTGAAGGTGCGGGGAGCACCTGGTACTGATGAGGTGCGGGGAGCACCTGAGGCGGAGGCGGCGCAGGGAGCACCTGAGGCGGAGGCGCCTGGAACACCTGAGGCGGAGGAGGCGCAGGGAGCACCTGAGGCTGAGGAGGAGGCACCTGGAACACCTGAGGCGGAGGAAGAGACACCTGGAACACCTGAGGCGCAGGGAGCACCTGAGGCTGAGGAGGAGGCACCTGGAACACCTGAGGCGGAGGAGGTGCAGGGAGCACCTGAGGCGGAGGAAGAGGCGCCCGGAACACCTGAGGCGGAGGAGGTGCAGGGAGCACCTGAGGCTGAGGAGGCGCAGGGAGCACCTGAGGCGGAGGAAGAGGCGCCTGGAACACCTGAGGCGGAGGAGGTGCAGGGAGCACCTGGAGCGGAGGAGGCACAGGGAGCACCTGTAGCGGAGGAGGCACAGGGAGCACCTGAGACAGAGGAAGAGGCGCCTGGAACACCTGAAGAGACAACTGGGGGTGCAGGTGGCGATGAATAGCAGGGTCCGAATATGCTTTCATAGGAAGCCTTATTGTCTCTTTGTCGGGCGGGTGCAGTGGGCATGCACTCTGGGGCCGGGTTTGGGTATACTTGCACCCGGGTAGAGTGAACGTGCCCAAATCCCTGTCTGAATCATACTCACTTCCCCCATAACTCGAGGCATTGGATCTGCCTGAGGCCAGATATCCCTCCACAGCTTCAAGCCTCCTGACTACCTGCAACAGAATGTCTCTGGTATCGTCGTTTGGTGCAGGTTGGCCAGGATGCCGTTCAGGAGTAGGCCCCACTGCTTGAGCATGGTAGTGCAGGGGAGGGGGGTGAAAGGCCTGGCCCAGGAGAGCCGGTTGGAAGGCTTGGTAGTCATAGTCCTGGAGGTATGACGGTGGTCCTCTGGTCCGTGTCCCCCTCCTTGGTTCCTCCTCTTGCTGGTTCCTCTGAGCCATTCCCACTTGCTGAAGCTAATCCGGGCTCGAAGGACCATGTAGAAACTGCTTGTGGTGTTGGTTAAAGGTATAGCCTCAGCAAGTGGGGCATCGGTAAGAATGAGGACTCAGAGGAACCAAATGCAAGGGTTTTATTTAGACAAATCCAAATCCCTTGATGGATGGATCAGACAGATGTAGACCAATAACAGATGGTAGATGCAGATGATTTTACCTAAACACAAAAAAGGTATTAACAAAGGTTTCAAACAAACAAGGGAAAACTTCAACTGTAAAGTAATAATACATCTAATTCAAATATACAAAGGAAATAACTAACTATAACAAGACTTACTGGCAATGATGCATCTGCACATTGGTGAACATCAAGGGAAGGACAAAGCAGCCTCCTCCACTGCTGTCTGGAGCCTACTGAGCCTCACCCGATCAGCCGTCCTTTATTGAGCCCAGGTGCGGCCCAATCAGGGCCCCAGGTGTGGCTGCTTAGGTGAGGCTGAGCTGATGGGGGGATTTTGTACAGTGACATAACACAACAGTGTGTGACACTGTTGGATGCAATAATAGGCTTGTTTGAGTTGACTGCCACCTCGCCTGGAAAGTAGACGAGAGCAGGCGAGCGTAGTCAGGCGAGGCGTACAAGTCGAACACCCCCGCAGCACACTCACTGCTGCTTTTCTTCTTCTACAGTTTTGTTTAACAGCGGTTTGTAAACAAATTAAAACATGCATTAGCGCCACCCACACTCACTGCTCAAATGACACAGCCCTTCAGATTCCTTATTTCTATTTTAATGTAGGCATTACAGGTGGTATTTATGTAAAATATGGAGTGACAGATGGGAAAAGATATAAAATTGAAGTTTCTACACTTCACTGTGCGTTCGTGATGCACCTGTGTTCAACCAATGGGCGCTCAGCTTGATGCGTTTCTCGTCATCCTCTGTCATCCGCAGTCGGGCGCAGTTGGTGTGGAGCAACTGCGGCACCTCGCTCCAAATCTGCGCCCGCCTCGCTCTCACGAGAGTCCCGTGGGTCACGCAGTCGGGCAGGCGGAGCAAGTCGGACAACTTTTCTAACCATCATGCAACGGGGCAAGCAAGGCGCTGGTCGAATCTGAGCAGATTCTGAGCAACTCAAACGAGCCTAATATGTCTCCGTATTGCAGTGGTGTAGTGGCAACTGAGGAGGTATTAGCTTACTGCTGTGGGGGGTGGGCATATTGTACTATCGCCGTTTCTCAATAAGCGTTCTTGTGTGTTCTTGCGTTCTTGTGTCCCTGTGAAACGTCATCAGTCGCAGCCCAAGTACTGTTCCAATACAAAGTTCACATTTCGCCAAGAACGCTTAAAATTCCCGGATGTGTTCTCGACACGCCCACTTTACAGAGGATGCTCTGGTGGGTGACTTGTGTCAACTTGGCAAGGCAGATATCCCAGCATGCATTTCGGCATAAGCAGAGGCAGAACGCAGCAGAGAAGACGCCATAAGCTCCGGAAAGTTTTTTACAATTTAAAGTTTTATTTCATCACTAAATAAATTTCTGATGACTTTTGATGCCTACAAGCAGGGTAGTAGGTTTCAATAAGTGCCACTTTACGAACATTTATGGCGAAAAATGGCAAGAAGTTCCAGAGCACAATTGGCTGCATCTACATCAGCTGAGCATTGTATTTGTGTAGTACTGCAGGTGGCCTCTGCGCTGGTATTGCGCCAATACCCTCAAGAATGCATCGTCTCAAACCGCCAACAGCGTCATGTGTGCTTGTGACCTAGCAAGTTCATTCTTCCAAGAACGACTAGCAAGAACGTTCTCCCCAAGAACACAAGAACAAGAATGCATTCTTGGTATTGAGAAACGGCCTATGACTTCTCCAAACAGCCTAGGCTGGATTTACACAGCAGACAAGCTACATGAAACCTTACATTTTCCTGTGAGGAAATGATAACATGCCAGAAAAGATGAAAAGTCAGATTTCTGATTCTAGGTAAATGCAGCTGTAGAGGGTTTAAACAATGTAAGCCGCAGATTCCTATGAATGGTGGAAAGAGGGACCATCCTGGGTTGATTTCTGGAACTATATTAGTGGAATACCTGTGATGTGCATCCCTGTGATTGGTGGATGCTGCCCAGCCATTGTGCAGCATCGCAAGTTCGGCCATTAGTTGGCCCTACTTACCTACTTAACAATTCAGGCTTCAGCACCCGCAGTGGTGCTCTTTGCACTTCCTGAAAGATTCAACATGATATCGCACGTAAATATAGTATAGCTGTGGCCAAACACAATTTTTGCTCACTCACACACACAGAGGGCCCTATCGTCCCACTGGCCTTAAATTAGCGCTTAGCGCCAGGCGCAGCCTTATTAGTGGGCGTGGACAGGCGCAGTTCCTATTTTCGTGCCGGCGCTATACGCGGCCTTAACCATTATAACCACGCATTTTAAGCATAGAATTATTCACAACTGTGCTCATTGGTGAACTGCAGTTACTCAATGACATTCTTCCTTTCGAAGCTCCGATCCACTCGATCCAGTCCGCGGGTTGCGGCTTTATGCTGTCATCTCTGCCAATTTGGATATCTCAGAGTGCATCACAGATCATAGCCTGAATAAAACGATTCAACCTACAGCCAGGCAAATACAGATCTGTTCAGCAGGGCTGATGCTGTCTCCCTGGAGCCTACCGGTGACATTCCTGATACCATCCAATTCCATGATCTTTATGTTGTAAACATAACTTTCACAATAGTGAACAAGCACCCCCACTCGGCTCATTCAGGGCAGGTCGTTTTATAACTTGTAGACTACCTGCTGCACAGGCTAAATGATGCACATAAATATAGCCTACATTATGTAAAGTCATTGCATAAATGTGTTTTTATTGTAAAAGTGTGAAGTAAGCCAAGTCTTATTGAAGCGGACATCACAGTAGAACCATGTTACGGCTGTCACTCATCTATATCACGTTAAATTTGCGACGGATATATATGCCACCTGGATTACATGGATGTTTCACATAGGGTTGTGTTTTGATTTTTGTGTTTTATTTTGTCCAATATTGAAATGTTCTAGAATTGCATGTTACTTTACTTTACTTTATTTCACTTAGCAGACGCTTTTATCCAAAGCGACGTACAACAAAGATAAAAAAGAAACAATACAAGCAATATACAGTATGCACAGTACCAGAATAATCTAAAACATAGTAAAATATAAAGTGCTATTGGATGTGCAATCAGTGCATTGAAAAAGTGCCTGTGAGATGAATTTGTGCAAGTGCGTCAGTACGGAAGTGGACCTGAAATAAGTGAGTCTTAAGTCTTTTTTTGAATGTAGTAAGGGAGTCAGCGGTACGGACAGGGTTAGGTAGTTCATTCCACCACCGGGGAACAACAGAGGAGAAGAGCCTGGTGAGTGAATTGGGTGGTGGAAGTGAAAGGAATCTCTCAGTAGCGGAACGTAGTGGACGGAACGGGGCATAGGGTTGGATGAGGGAGTTTAGGTAGGTTGGGGCTGTATTTGTCAGGGTTTTGTATGCAAGGGTTAGGGCCTTGAACTGGATTCTGGCTGCCACTGGGAGCCAGTGGAGGGAGATGAGGAGGGGTGTGACGTGGGTTCTGTTTGGTTGGTTGAAGATGATGCGTGCTGCTGCGTTCTGAATCATTTGGAGAGGTTTGAATGTGGATGCAGGAAGGCCAGCCAGTAAGGAATTACAGTAATCAATGCGAGATAGAATGAGGGCCTGGACTAGAAGCTGTGCTGTGTGTACGGTTAGATAGGGTCTGATTTTCTTGATGTTGTATAGAGTGAATCTGCATGACCGGGCTATGGCAGCGACGTGTGTTTTGAAGGATAGAAGATTGTCGTGAATGACTCCAAGGTTACGGGCGGACTGAGCTGGGATGAGTTGTGATGAACCGAGGTTGATATTAATCTGGTGTGGTATGGGGGTGTTGGCTGGGATGATCAGGAGCTCAGTTTTGGAGAGATTGAGTTGAAGGTGACGTGCTTTCATCCAGGATGAGATATCTGACAGACAGGAAGAGATGCGAGATGAAACTGTGGGGTCATTGGGATGGAAGGACAGAAACAGTTGTGTATCGTCAGCGTAGCAGTGATATGAAAAACCGTGGGCGTGAATGATGGAACCGAGTAAAGTGATGTAAATTGAGAAGAGGATGGGGCCTAGGACTGAGCCTTGGGGCACGCCTGTAGCGAGGTTGTGCATCTTGGAAAGTTCTCCTCTCCAGGATACTCGAAATGTGCGCCCTGAGAGATATGATGAAAGCCATTTGAGTGCAGTTCCGGAGATTCCAAGTGTGGTGAGTGATGAGATGAGGATTTGGTGGTTAACGGTGTCGAAAGCGGCTGACAGGTCGAGTAGTAGGAGAACTGAGGAGCGACCTGCAGCTCGCGCCAGTCTAAGTGATTCAGTTACTGATAGTAGAGCTGTTTCGGTGGATGTTGTGTTAACTCATTCAGGGCCAGTTTAGGACTGCCAATATTTAGCACAGGCCAAAGATTTTCATAATTGTTGGTCATCTTTCAAGACCCACAGTAAATTATCTATTAGCACCAGAGTGATTTGCAATACCTCAAAATGAAGATGTACGTCTCTGGGTTCACCAGGAAAAAAAAAAGTGAGCTTTTAGCATGTTCTGTACTCTACTTATAGCCATTTATATACACCCTGTTTTCCCCCAGAAGGTCTCCCAGAGAAAATAAACCGGAGAAAAGGCAATTTTTGTAAAAGGGCACAATCTCAGGCATAACTCACTCTCAATTCTTTTATTTTGAACTGTATTGACATCAGACATGTAAATATTATTCGTTAGGACACAAATGACAAAAAAAAAATATATATATATACACATGAAGTGCTTTTTTTTTTACATTCAACAATACAGTTTACTCGGTGTGAGTGAGTGTGCAGACAGACAGACAGACAGACACACCGACAGACACACACACACACACACACACACACACGATCCCCGTTTTAGATTTCTAACCCCACATAGGATAAGCAATAACCACGCCCTGTGGCGCTGGGATTGGCCAGGAGCAACACTGGAGGGCACGCAGCCCAGCGATTTCATGAACCAACTGAAGAGCTCTTGAGAAGGACAGCGGGCTGCTGTGACTGCCTTCTGCTGCCTAGCTGTTCCTGTGTTTATTTTGATTTGTTCTGGTACACCCGTCCTCGTCCATGTCTCCCTGTCATATCCTCTCTGCTATTTGATCGTTCCCGTTTTCCCCTCGGCTATTCAACACGTCCTCACCGCCCTCGCAAACTGATCGATCATTTCCTCATTCCTCCGATGATCAAACACATCTCTTGATTACTTTCTCCCGTTTTCTCCTGGCTGGCACAGAGGAAGGCGACTCCAGCTCGTGCAGCGCGCCGAGGGCGTTTCAATGGCGTTTCTCCTGTCTGCACAAGGAAGCGTTTCTGCTTTTCCTCTTGCTCAATTTCAAAACAACAGCTGCGGTATGTGTTTGATCGCGTGCTGTCGGCTACCCTTTGAAGGCAGGGACCTGTGTCTGTGTCACAGGCTGGGCAAGTGTTTGCTGCAGGCGCTGCACCAATAAAAACAAAAACACGTCAAACACGTCATTGGCGGGGAGGGCTATTTCTGATAACACGTCAAAGACGTCATTGGCGGTGAATGAGTTAACATAAATATTATTTCTATCTACCACTTAGTCTATTTAGGCTGATTTGGTTGCTATTTCTTGTCAAAATTGCTCAAAACTACGGTATAACAACTTTTTTTTTTCATCGGTCATTGTGCCTGTCTGGCGCACGAGAGAGAGGGAGTGAAAGAGAGAGAGGGCGAGATAGAGTGAGATCGGCTATGGCAGGCCGCTGCATAATTACGCACAGTAATATCCCCGGCGCACTGAATAAGGCCTGGTTTTCAAAAGCGCAATATCTTGAATCTTGAAAGAGAGAGACCGCTAAAGCTACGTTGAATGACCAAATAATAAGAGTTCCGGTTTGGATGTTTAGCCTTCAAAACAAAAGCGGCCGCGATGCAACCACATACTATTTGTCACACCTAGGTCTTAGGTGAAGGTAGTGTGAACCATTGACACTGAATTATAACCATGAGTAGGAAGGATGGCACGCACACAGTCAAACAAGGTGCAGGGTATTTATTTCTCCCAACATCCAAAAGTGACAAGAGACAGAGGCAAACACCGTGTTGCCTGTGGATGACAAAAACAATTATTTTCCCATATAAACAAAGTGTACAATGACAAGTTCAACAATCAATCCAAATGACAAAAGGAAAAACATGAGTCACCTTTAAAGCAGGGTGTTTGAGCTCCTCTCAGCAACGCAGCAGGACAGAAAGAATTTGGGGCAAATGCTGAAACCTCTTTTATACACCTTAACTCCGCCCATTACTCCACCCACATGGGATAATCCATAATAAAGCCATAATTTCAAATATATAACTTTTTATCTGCCTTTTCTTAGGCCATCGCTTCCTCTAAACAATAATATGATAAAGAAATGTTCACAATTGCTATAAAAGTAATGTTCAGTGTCCCTTTTGACTGTTTTAATGCCGTTTACCAGCTTCCAGCTTGGTTTGGTCCACTTTGAGCTCCAGTGTTCAGGTGAAACAGGTTGGGCAATCAAGCCACTTTCAGGCCTCCAGGAAAAACAACAGGGAGAGGATTAGTGAATATCTTGAGTCCAGTTATGTTATGGTTAAAACGAAGGCAGAAAACATCAGACATCGAGTGTGCACCCCCGATGAGACTGTATTTTCCCCCTTGGAGTTTGTTTTAGTGAGTTTTAGTGATCATGTGGGTGCACAGGATCACATTACCTTCCTCCTCTCCAGCGACAGCCATCTCTGGAAGACGGGACAGGTAATCCGCCAACAGATTTGCTTTTCCAGCTTTATGTCGGATTTGGAAGCTGTAGGGCTGGAGTGCCAGATACCACCTCGTCACTCGTGAGTTCTTGTCCCTCATGGAGTTGATCCAGGTCAAAGCCCTATGATCGGTTTCAAGGTCAAAGGTCCTTCCTAGAAGGTAATATCGAAGGCTATCCAATGTCCACTTTATGGCCAGGCATTCCTTTTCGATGGCTGAATACCTGGTCTCTCTTGGATGTAATTTGCGGCTCAAGTACAGAACTGGCCGTTCCTCACCCTCCTTTCCTTGGGCTAGGACGGCTCCAAGGCCCACGCCAGAGGCATCAACCTGAACAAGGAAACGCTGAGTGAAGTCAGGACTTTGTAGAACAGGAGAGGAACATAGAAGCGTTTTGATGCGGAGGAATGCTTCCTCACACTCTGCTGTCCATTTCACTGGGTTAGAAGAAGCTTTTGTGGTCAAGTGGACAAGAGGTGTAGCAGTGGATGAGAAATGAGGTATGAATCTCCTATACCATCCAGCAAGTCCCAAGAAGGATCGCACCTGCTTCTTGGTTTGAGGTCTGGGACTGTCTCTGATGGCCTTTACCTTGTCGACTTGAGGTCGAATTTCTCCATTTCCAAGGTGGTATCCCAGATATTGAACCTCCCTTTGAGCCCAGTTACATTTCTGTGTGTTGAGTGTGAGACCTGCAGAATGAATCCTGCCAAGCACTTGTCTCAAGTGGGACAGATGGTCTTCCCATGAAGTGCTAAAGACCACCACATCGTCAAGATAGGCAGCACTGAACTGCTCACATCCCTGCAGAACTCGATCCATCATTCGCTGGAAAGTGGCAGGTGCGCCATGAAGTCCAAAAGGCATTACAGTATATTGATAGAGACCTTTAGGGGTGCGGAAAGCAGTGTACTCTCTGGATTCCTTCTCCAGCGGCACTTGCCTATCCCTTGCAGAGGTCCATTGTGGTGATGTACACAGCTCGGCCTAGTCGTTCAAGGAGATCGTCAATACGTGGCATAGGGCAAGCATCAAACTTTGAGACTGCATTCAACCTCCTCTGATCATTACAGATTCTGAGTGATCCATCCTTTTTCGGAACAAGGACAATGGGACTACACCATTCGCTGTTTGATGGTTCGATGACTCCAAGGTCCAGCATAGTTTGGATCTCCTGGTTGAGAGGGCCTACCAGTCTTTCTGGCACCCTGTATGGTCGCTGACGGACAGGGGTAGGATCCTTCAAGCGAACCACATGCTCTGTGAGGTGAGTCTTTCCTGGTTTCCCACTAAATAATATTGGGTAGTCTTCACACACCTGAGAAAGTTCAAGAGCCTGCTGTCCGGGCAAGTGACTGAGATCAGCCTGTTGGATGGTAGTGAGCATGGCTAGATCTGTGTCCTCTACATCATCTTCTGTCTTCACCTCTCGTGTCCACATCACACTCCCCCTCAAGATACATGCGTTTGAGGTTTGTGCCGTCCTTCCCTTGGCAATGTCCGCCTCCTCTTGAGTACACTTTATCTCCTTCCACTCTTTGAGATTGACATGGTACACTTGAGGCCTTTCCTTTATCCGGATGAGAAACCTCATAAGTCACAGGACCCACTTGTCGGGTTATGGAGTACGGGCCCTGCCACTGGGCTAAGAGTTTGTTGCTTGTAGTGGGGAGCATTAGTAGCACTTTTTGACCTGGTTGAAATTCCCTCTTTCGTGCCTTCTGGTCATACCAGGTCTTTTGTTTCACTTGGCATTTTGTCAGATTGTGTCTAGCCTCAGCTCTGTACTGCTCCAGACGATCTCGCATCTGCAGTACATATGAAAGGACACTTTGAGATGAAGGTGGTTTGGACTCCCATGACTTCTTCAAGAGGTCCAGAGGGCCTTGAACAGGGAACCCGTAAAGCAGTTTGAAAGGAGAGAACCCTGTAGAGGCTTGTGGTACCTCTCGATATGCAAAAACAACAAAAGGGAGCCACTTATCCCAGTCTCTTCCAGTGTCAGCCACAAACTTTCTGAGCATTGACTTCAGTGTTTGGTTAAATCGCTCAACCAACCCATCAGTTTGTGGATGATATGGGGTTGTACGGATGCCAGTGATGCCAAGCTGTTTGTGAAGCTGCTTCATAAGCTGTGAGTTGAAGTTGGTTCCCTGGTCAGTTATGATTTCATCCGGGATTCCAACCCGGGAAAACAGCTGGATAAGAGCTTTGATGAGGGGTCTTAATGCTCCTCAGGGGAAAAGCTTCTGGATATCGAGTGGCATAGTCACAGAGAACAAGGATATACTCGTGTCCAGAACTACTCTTCTCAAGGGGTCCAACAATGTCCATGGCAATCCGCTGGAAGGGTGTGTGAATGACTGGTAGAGGAAGTAGAGGGACTCTCTCTGGTCGCCTTGGAGAAGTCTTCTGACACTCAGGACATGTTTGGCAATGCTCAATGACATCTTTAAGCATTAAGGGCCAGAAAAATCTAGCTTTGACTCGAGCAAGAGTTTTGTCTTGACCCAGATGACCTGCCCATGGAATGGAATGAGCAAGGTGAAGTATCAGTGGCCTGCAGCTAGCAGGAACCACCAAGCGATTCTCAGGTTCATCAGACACATAGAGTATTTCATCCTCCAGCACATCTCTCACTCCGGTCAAAATGAGATGTAGCCTTAGTGTTAGTTACCTTTGCAAACAAAGGTGCTAAAGAGGGGTCAGCTATTTGTAGCTCTCCAATGTTCTCTGGTACCTGCCATTCTTTAGCAGTCTCCAACACCGGGACATCAACTGTGAGTGGAGCACCTCTGATCTTCTCAAGGCGGCGTTGATTTTTGCTTTTTCGAGGCCCCTTGTGACCACCTTGAAATAAAGAGGGGTCAAAGTCACGAAGTGGTTCCAGTCCTTGTTTCTTTGCTTGGGAGCGGGTGAGGGCTGGATAAGACCCATGACTGGAAGATGCTGAACAAAGCTTCTCAACTTCTTGTTGGCGAATCTGACGAATGAGGTCATACAAGATGGGGAGATCTCTTCCCAGGATCATATCATGGGGTAAATTCTCAATAACTCCCACTCTGAGCAAGAAAGCATGATCATTAATATTAACTGTCACATCAGCCACTGGATATTCTTTATGATCACCATGCACACACTGGATAGCTGTAACATGACTATAGTCAAGGCTGCCCAGAGGCACAAAGTCACGATTGATAAGAGACATGAAACTCCCTGTGTCCAGCAGAGCCCTAACATGTTGACCATTAGCAGTAGCAGATGTGAAGACTGACTCATCATTTAGCTCTGGCTTGGATGCCAATCCTGCATCTTGGACTTGAGGACGAGGCACATGACAGAGGCTGCAAAGTTTGGACCGTTTCAAAGGACAACCTGAGGCCCGATGACCTGGCTGCTGACAGTGAAAACAAAGTTCATTAGATGCAGTACCTTTTGCTGGCCTGACAGGACCGGGACCGCCTTGCTTGTGATCAGCTGCTCTGAATGGTGGATGGTCATTTCTTCCCCACCGGGATCTTGGACTCAGTGTCCGTGGCGGTTTCATCCACCTCCTATAGAGGCCCTTGAGTCTGTCATAGCTCTCTCTAGGAGACTCACCATATGGTATTTGCAGTGACCGGAACTGAAGTCGATAGGTCTCAGGGGAAATGTCAAATTTGGCTAGGAGAGCATCTTTGAGGTCTGGATAAAAGTTGGAAGCTTGTTCATCCATTGCAGAGTAGGCTTCAAGAGCTTTTCCGGTGAGAAGTGGAACTAGTCTGCAGGCCCATTCAGAAGAAGGCCAACCCCATGTTCGAGCCATGCGCTCAAAGCGAACTAGAAAGTTCTCAATGTCCTCCCCCTGCTCAAAAGGGTGCATCTTTGGACCTTGACGATAGTGCATGTCAGAGTGAGAGTGACCAGGGGAATCACTGGAAGACATAGAAGAATGAGCATTGGGGCCAGAGAGATTGTGTGGACGACTTTTAGGTGCCGGTGTGGGAAGCTGCATCCATGGACTTTCAGTGGAAAGAGTATCAACGGTGCTGTGTGGGGAGGAGGGCTTTGCTTGGCGGACCGGATTGGGCAAAGGCATGGTCACAGCAGTTTTTAATTGTCTGAGTTCATGCACAAGCACATCATCCCTTTGCTGCTGGCTGGATATGAAATCTTTGAAAAGGGAGGCCAGGTCTGTCACCTCCCCAGGCTCAGCTTGGGGCGTTGTAGGACTCCTCCCTGGCTTGGATTCAGCAGGCGGTGTAGGCTGGGGTTTTTGCCCACGATTTCTAGGCCTGGCGCCAAGGTCCTCATAGCTGAGCTGGCTGTCGTCTGCGCCACTCAAGCCTATGGTCTCCCCACCGATGGCGCCTTCCACCGTCTCCTCAGCTCCTGTCACTTTTGATTGCTGGGATCGTAAACCACCCCTGTGTGGGTTTCTCTTTTTTGATCCTCTGCGGCCTGCCATCCCACCACTGCCACCAAATGTCACACCTAGGTCTTAGGTGAAGGTAGTGTGAACCATTGACACTGAATTATAACCATGAGTAGGAAGGATGGCACGCACACAGTCAAACAAGGTGCAGGGTATTTATTTCTCCCAACATCCAAAAGTGACAAGAGACAGAGGCAAACACCGTGTTGCCTGTGGATGACAAAAACAATTATTTCCCCATATAAACAAAGTGTACAATGACAAGTTCAACAATCAACACATATGACAAGTTTAACAATCAATCCAAATGACAAAAGGAAAAACATGAAAGTCACCTTTAAAGCAGGCTGTTTGAGCTCCTCTCAGCAACGCAGCAGGACAGAAAGAATTTGGGGCAAATGCTGAAACCTCTTTTATACACCTTAACTCCGCCCATTACTCCACCCACATGGGATAATCCATAATAAAGCATTTCAAATATATAACTTTTTATCTGCCTTTTCTTAGGCCATCGCCTCCTCTAAACAATAATATGATAAAGAAATATTCACAATTACTATAAAAGTAATGTTCAGTGTCCCTTTTGACTGTTTTAATGCCGTTTACCAGCTTCCAGCTTGGTTTGGTCCACTTTGAGCTCTAGTGTTCAGGTGAAACAGGTTGGGCAATCAAGCCACTTTCAGGCCTCCAGGAAAAAACAACAGGGAGAGGATTAGTGAATATCTTGAGTCCAGTTATGTTATGGTTAAAACGAAGGCAGAAAACATCAGACATCGAGTGTGCACCCCCGATGAGACTGTATTTTCCCCCTTGGAGTTTGTATTAGTGAGTTTTAGTGATTATGTGGGTGCACAGGATCACACTATTTTTTGCCATTTCGGCTAAAATAAGCCCGTACAGTACGAGTGCACTGAATAGACATTCACCTCGTTTTTGTAAAATATCACACACAGCGTTACTATTTTTGGCCATTTCGGATAAAATAAGCCAAATGTTCCCACTCTTTGACAGCGGCGCGCACCTCCTTGCTAGTGAATTTTTTTTAAACAGGAAGTCGACACCCGGCAACCACTGAGAATCATGGGAAACGTAGGTCCAGAGGGCTATACCACGAATGTTGAATAAGCAGATCCAGGATCTGTCCCTTGATCTGGTTTGGCTTAACCAGATAATTGCCATCTAGCTCGATTCTAGTTAAGCCCGCAAAAGAGGCGTGGTTTTTAACAACTAGCCAATCACAATCCAATATGGACTTCTCCAGCTTTTACAGCGCCAGACATGCCTATTTCCTCATTCATTCAAAGCGCAAATCGTGAAGCTTTACTGTATGGCAGAATCAAAATCCGCATTGGATATTTTTAGTCTGTTACTGAATGACTGTCTAAAGTTACCGCTTTTATTCACATCAGTCATTTCTTTGAAGAGCAGTTTCTGCCTCCACGTATCTACAGCAGCTCAATTCACCCTCTCAATAGCAGTGCTATTTTTTTCATAATTCTTTTTTCATAAGATCTGCGCTAGAAGAGCTTTATAGCTCGAGACTTCTGTCCCGTGCCTCCAGTATTGTCAAGGACCCTGCAGGTCATCCGGCCACCAGCTTCTTTGATCTACTTCCCCGTAGCAGACGCTAGCAGATAGCAGATGCTACCGCTCTATTAAATGTTCCACCACTCCATTTGCTAAGAGCTTTTTCCCAAGTGCAGTGCTACTCTGAACGATCACAACTCCAAATGTTAGATCCATGCACCGGTCTAGACTATAGACCAGCGATCCCCAAAGTCCGGACTCCGGTCCGCATCCGGACCCAGACGCCGTCCTATCCGGACCGAGCCCTATAACCTACAAATCATTGAGAATTGTTACATTTCACCGAGCTTTTCTTTTTTAACCGGCACATGCTTTTCTACCCTTTACGGTACTGGTTTATCTGCCAGGAAGCTCACAGACCAATGCATGCGCTGTAAATCATCACACGTGATGCTACTCAGCCAATCAAATATCCGATTCAATTCTGCCTGTTCCAGTCGGTTCCAGTGCTGCAGGCGAGAGATTGTCAGTGACACGGAGATATGCGAGAGATATAAGTCATTTAACATGGTGTGCTCAAAAGAAACGAGTAGACCGCAAAAACAAAGATTTCGTTTTAATCCGGAGCAGGCAGACTCTTAGATGTTCATTCATTGTTCTCACGGGCAGTTCAAAACCAGGCAGTATGTCTCATGTGAAGTGCGATGCGATCCTAACCTGTCTGTGAAAGCGCCACACGAGTAAACACACTCAAATCCAGACTGAGGGCACACTCACACATTCACTGCCCAACGGCATGTGATGTTTGCATTGCGAACGATCGATAGACAGACAGACAGACAGACAGGCAGATAGATAGATAGATAGAGACAGACACTGAGACAGATAGATAGATAGATAGATAGGGAGCTCACTTCTCTCAAGAGAAAAGGTGGAGTTAAGGGAAGAAAAGAAGATTTTCTTTCTCAAATTAAAACACTTTTAAGATGCACATTTTCCCAAAGCTCTCTGTTGTATGTTATTTTTAAATGCAGCCATTATTTTACTTGAAATGAGAAAATAACATGTATTTATTATTAGTGTAGGCTAGTTATTTATAATTAATCCAGTTAAATATGAAAACTAAATAAACATTGTTGATGTTTATTTTGATTTAACAGTCAGTCGTTGACTACATACAGACATTGTACCATTAGGCTACTGCAATCATTGAAGTAGCCTAAGTCCAATGGCACTGAATCATAACGCAAGCTACTGTACGTTACAATGTTCCGGACCTTTGCTTGAGGACATTTTCTCTAACTGGACCTCTATGAATTTTAATTGAGTGCCCCTGCTATAGACCATGCTCTACTTTCTGTTGCTTTTCTTTTGTATAAGATGTCTTATACCTGTCTGACCATGCAATGCTGTCTCTATGCATAGGCACTTTAGTTTTTTATTGATGTGCACTTTAATATCTTGCATTTTAAACTTGAACTGGAGGACTCGGAGCTATCCACATGTACACTTTAATTTTTTTATGGTTTTTATTCTTTTATACGGTATCTAAATGTTTTCATATGTTGTCGTGTGATTTGTCATGTATGATTTGAAGCTCCTAGCACCCCAATTCCAATGCAGTTTCTACTGCAAATGGTAAATAAACTGACTCTGACTCTGGCCTACTGGGAGATGCATACTTGAGGTGGCGAATGTCACTCAAGGTGTGTTCACCTTCACATTATCATGACTAGAAGTCTCGCGCGCTGCATGCGCTCGCTTTCTAGGGTGTTCTAGGCATGTTGAGGATGAGGCATGGGCTCAGTTATGGAAGTAGAATTTAGGCACGCTTTGCATGCTCAATTAGTAGTAGCTGTGGGAGGGCAGCAAGGTTCCGGACGGGAAGATTTGCCCAGAGTATTGTTATAGACTGATAGAGTATAATGATGTCACAGTTTCAGCCTCACCTGTTGTCTGCACATCAGAATCAGTCTCAGTTTCTGTTAAAGCAGCTCGGTGTAGACAATGTCCTCTGTCAGACCGTCCTCGTCCCCCACAAACCTTCACACTGGCCGCTCGTTTTCCTCTGCTGAATGCGGTGTGGAGCTGGCCATGGGCAAACAAACTGTGAAGGAGGAAGACACCAACTCTGTCCTTCTCTTGTCCTGCACAAGACCGGCCTTTATTTCTGAAACTCACCGTAATCCCCTTATTACAGCGCACTGAATGACCATAATCCCCTCATTAGAGCGCACTCAGTCAGTCTGTTTCTCAGCCTCTCTGGTGTTTGAGAGTTTGGGCCCCTAGTACTCCGCTCAAAGACCAGAGAGGCTTGGGGAAGCTAGTCAGCGTCCTATTAGCCTCCTGGCCTCTAGATTGAAGTGTTCTCTTTGGAGGATGAGGCCTTCTCGCTCCAGAGACTGAGTCCAGAGAGGCTGACAGCGCATCCAGGTGGCCTCTGCTTGCCCAATGAGCACCAGAACAGCCTGGGAGATCCAGGAAAAGCCCTCTCACCCACAGCCACCCAGTCAGCCACCCACCCTCCATCCAGCCCGCTTCCACCCTGGCCTAGAGGCCCCTTCTACAGGGGAGACAACCTCCGTGAGCCACCCGACCTCCAGGAACCTTGCCACCAGCTGAACCTGAATAACCACTATTAAGCACTCCTCCCTCGGGATTGGAGAGTGCTGGTCCCTTCAATGTGGGCCTTGTTGTCACAGACTGTGCCAACAAGCCCAAAAGAGGATGGAGAGAAACTCTCACTGGCCTGCTAACTCAATCAGCGTCTCTCTTTCTGCTTTGTTTTCTCCCATGCTCCTGACATTCCAGCAGACAAAAAACAAGCTGACAGCCAAGACAGATTCACCTGTTCTCGCTCTCTCTCTCTCTGTCTCTGTCTCTCTCTCTCCTCACAGTCCCCAGAGGAAAATGGTGGATATAAGTCTTGCACAAGATTAGGGGTCAACTTTGAAAAACAAGGATTGGGGGTTCAAAGGTCGCCACGGGCTGGCAGCCTACTCAGATGTTAATAGTTTCTCGGTACGTACGTGTGTGTGTGTATGTGACTCCTCCAGCTGTCTTGTGGCTTCTTTGCACTGGCCATTGTTTATGGTCTCCATAGGTTGCAGTGAAAAATGTGCCATTCCCACTCTGCATTTTCTTTCTTCCTTTCTTGCTTACTTGCATCAGCGTCTCATTACTCTATACCAGTGATACTCAACTGGCAGCCAGCGATGGAATTTCAAAAAAATAAAAAATAAATTACAGTGCACCTGAATGCAACATGCAAAATACCCGCTGAATAAGTGTCCGAATGTTCATGTCATTCTGGCCAATACTCACACTTCTGTTATAGCATTTCAATATCTTTCAACAATCTATGATTTAGCTGCTAAATTGTCAAATACCGCCGTCTGCTCGCTACCCAGGCACTTATGTATGTACTTAACCTAAGTAACTATCCGGTGTGCACAACATTGTCAGACTAAACTCCGTCTGACACCTACAATCCACTACAGAAAAATGTATATTGATTGTTTATTAACTGGCCCCTGGCCTTCTATCATTTCACGAAAGTGGCCCCCAGGCAAAGCAAGTTGAGTATCCCTGCTCTATACTGATGCCCCGCCTTCTTCATCAGTGTCTCATTACTCTATACTGATGCCCCGCCTTCTTCATCAGTGTCTCATTACTCTATACTGATGCCCCGCCTTCTTCATCAGTGTCTCATTACTCTATACTGATGCCCCGCCTTCTTCATCAGTGTCTCATTACTCTATACTGATGCCCCGCCTTCTTCATCAGTGTCTCATTACTCTATACTGATGCCCCGCCTTCTTCATCAGTGTCTCATCGCTCTATACTGATGCCCCGCCTTCTTCATCAGTGTCTCATCGCTCTATACTGATGCCCCGCCTTCTTCATCAGTGTCTCATTACTCTATACTGATGCCCCGCCTTCTTCATCAGTGTCTCATTACTCTATACTGATGCCCCGCCTTCTTCATCAGTGTCTCATTACTCTATACTGATGCCCCGCCTTCTTCATCAGTGTCTCATTACTCTATACTGATGCCCCGCCTTCTTCATCAGTGTCTCATCGCTCTATACTGATGCCCCGCCTTCTTCATCAGTGTCTCCTCGCTCTATACTGATGCCCCGCCTTCTTCATCAGTGTCTCATCGCTCTATACTGATGCCCCGCCTTCTTCATCAGTGTCTCATCGCTCTATACTGATGCCCCGCCTTCTTCATCAGTGTCTCATCGTTCTATACTGATGCCCCGCCTTCTTCATCAGTGTCTCATCGCTCTATACTGATGCCCCGCCTTCTTCATCAGTGTCTCATCGCTCTATACTGATGCCCCGCCTTCTTCATCAGTGTCTCATTGCTCTATACTGATGCCCCGCCTTCTTCATCAGTGTCTCATTACTCTATACTGATGCCCCGCCTTCTTCATCAGTGTATCATCGCTCTATACTGATGCCCCGCCTTCTTCATCAGTGTCTCATTACGCTATACTGATGCCCCGCCTTCTACATCAGTGTCTCATTGCTCTATACTGATGCCCCGCCTTCTTCATCAGTGTCTCATTACTCTATACTGATGCCCCGCCTTCTTCTCCAAACATAACAACTGAATTCTCCTTCACACCCCTATTACTCAAAGCCCAGAAGAGCAGTGGATAGTGTGTGTGTTTCTGGTTTGCTGATTCTGGCGTTCTCTAGCAGAGGTCATACAAAGGCTTCATCCTCTGTGGACTGGGACCACCTGCTGTTAATATTCCAGACGCATGTGTGTGTGTGTGAGGGAATGAATGTGCTGCTCTGTGTGCTTGTAGACACATCAATTATGTACATGTGACCACGTGTGTCTTTCTAACCAACTCTTATGTGAACATTGTGGCTTGTCTGTGTTTCTAGTGGACAGCAATTAGCTGTAACTTGCTAACACCAACCTTATGCCTCAATGGTGTGGGCGATGCAACGGAAAGTCACGTAATGGCAGTACCTTGTTGCATCAGACATCAAGGTTGTGGGCAAGGCGACCACTAGAGGTAATGGCCACCTATAGCAGTCTTTAACGTGACAGTCTGATGTTTATTTAGGTCAAAGTCACATTAGGGAGAAGGGGTGTGAGTATGGACCCCTAGCGTGACGTAGGGGCGGACTGGCCATTGGGAAGTTCGGGAGGACTCCTGAACCGCCGATCCATTCCAGGCCAAAGCGGCTGTTTTTTATATATAATGTATATATATAACCCGCCGGCGGTCATACAGTTGGCCGCAGCATGGCCAGAAGCAAGTCAAGTTCTGACTTAACTTGCTGTTGTTTGCAGCACAGAGCTGGCAGACTGGGCCAATCTAATACTTTCAATATTGAGGGAGAATACGAGCGGCCCCTCCCAATTTGGACTGATCCTAGTTTTTGTTTAAATCTGATCGGCTCAGTCACTCATCATGAAGAGTTTCCATTTGGCTGAAGTTTTTGTGGCAAACATAATTACTGAGATAAAATGGTGAAAAGAAAGAGAACAGGAGATGAAAAAGAGATGGGTGCTGCAGAAAATAAGTTGAAAATCAAATAAAAGGGCACTCTCCTTGAATTAAAAGACATACCCTTTCTAAACAAGTTAAACTGGTGATGCTCCTTTGTGAATGGTCTATGTCTCTAGTTTGTGGTTGTACAATTTCATGAGGCTGATGCCCTGATGCTCATTAAATATATATATATATATAATCGCAAAAGAAATTCTAACAGATTTTAAGAAAGATTCTAACCAATTTTAAGAAATGTTAATGATCATTAGGGCAAATGTAACCATCCAAATGAAAAGCCAACGGTTTAAGCTCTCAATGCTTTTTATTTCATGTTTCTAGCTACTACAGAGGCTGAGAAATGTAGGTTTTGGTGAACGTTGACAATTACTGCAGCCTCAGAAATGTTTAGCGATCGCTGTTTTGTAGTCATCTTGAAATACAACAGCAAATTTGGCAAAAGTTACACAATGAGCCTTGGCTAGCATGTCAACAGTCGCATCATAATCTGGGTCTTATTCAATCTGGGTCCCAGGCTTGTGGCGATAGTTGCTCTTCCGACGTGGGTGATAGTTAGTTTTCCAGTCCACTTGAAATCCATCAAACACACACTCCTCGTCCTCAGCGTCCGAGTCCGCAAACATGTCCCTCATCCACTGACCCTGTCTATCGGGTCAGCATGATAATCTGGGTCTGAAATTAAGTCATCATTGTTGTTTTCATCCTCTAAAAAGCTATCCTGCTCGAAATCATTTTAATATCGGTCCCGTCACTCGCATCATCAGCCATGTCTAGTTGTAGTTCAGCTTTGAAAACTTTCCACTCCATCCAGGCACAAAGAAAAAACATCATACTCCTACAAAACCCACAATGCATTTCGCCTTCCCCAATTTCATCGGTCACATGTCTTGAAACAACGATATACGTCACTACGCGTAACGCCTCTGTGTCACAGAGTCATTGAAATATCAATGAAATATTGAGGGAAAACGACACACGCTGTTTCCGGTCTTAAAGGCATATACACGCAAATGCGGCATCAGGTATCACTTCCCGACAAGCTAGCATGCCACGGTTGGTAGCAATGGATGCCTTAGGTCTTCTAGTTTCATATGAGATCAGGACCTTTACTCTAGCCCAGTGGTACTTGCGCCCCCTGCTGGTGGTACTTGGAAGGCTCTGTGATTTTTTTTTTTTTTTTTTTAGTTTTTGTGCAAAATCCATGGTGGTCATTAGTAGTAGTTTTCAAACATGTGAAAGTGAAATAATAATAATAATTATTAATATTATTGGCAGTGTTTCTCAAGGTAGGTGGTACTTGCGCCCCCCCCTGCTGGTGGTACTTGATCCCTGGAATCCCAATGTTTAAATTATGAAATAAACCCAACTTTAAAATCAATTGTAAAACATGTTTATCTATCAAAATAATACTACGAATGAAAATAAACTTGTGATCATTGAAATTGAGGTTTATTTTGTTGTCTTGAGATTTAGAAACAAATATTTGTTTCTGACGGACACTATGGCCCCTATCGTTGCATCGGCGCAGTTTCTAGGCCGAGCGGCAGGCGCAGATCAAAGCAGTGGGCGTGGAAAGGCGCACTTGATATCGTCGTGCTGGCGCTAGATGCAGCCCAAAGCATTACAACCACGCCTTTTAGGCGTAAAATTATGCACCGTCATGCTCATTGGATAAGTGCAATAAACGAATCGCACGCTTGCCTTTTTAGCTCCAATTCCAGTGATCCCGCAAAACCAGACGAAAGCCAAACGCTCTGCCCCCCCCCCCCCCTCCCTTCATCCAGCCTGTCTGTCTGCATTATAGGCTATTATTCCATATTATTATGCTTCTCAAACCAATCTAACTGCAGTTTCAATACTGCAAGCATGTAAATACGCTACACTATAGCAAGATCAAAGTGAAAATAATGTTCTATGCATCAGCTAGAAAAATATAGCCTATTAGATTGGTGAAAGTTTGTCCAGAAAGATATCATTTTCTCTCGCCTGCTGCAGGAAGGATGATGCACATAAATATACCCTACATTATGTCAAGTCATTGCATAAATGTGTTTTTATTGTAAAACTAAATGGGACATCACAGTATAGCAGATGCCATTAGAAGCGCGTTCCGAAGCGCGTTCCGCTGTTACTTCTCTAAATCACGTTAACTCGACAAGGGGTATATATATGCCCAGGAGGACATATATGTTTCACATAGGGTGGTGTTTTCATTTCATGTTTTATTTGGTCCAATATTGAAATGTTGACAATGGCAGGCTGTGTTACCATTACACATTAATTTAGAACTACCTTTTATATCTATTTTGGCTCATTTGGTGGCTATTTAGTAGCGAAATGAAGAAACACAATGCATGCTGGGAACTCAGAGAGAGAGAGAGAGAAGGGTGACAGAGAAGAAGCAGTGAAGGCAAAGAATAGGCCTGCTTTTCAAAAGCGCAAAGCGCTAAATGTAGGCAAGGGTCCCAAGATATCACTAGGCTGGTATTTAGCGCCGACACGCCCACTTTGGGACTGCGCCACGCCCATTCGGCCTAAAGCGCATTTGGCAGCCTAAAGCCTATTGCTATCTTGCCGAAACAGGCGCAAGGCACGTTTTTTTGCAGTTAAGGCCCGTAATAGCGCCGATGGCCTGTGGGAGAATAGAGCCCTATGGTGAGTGCACTATGGAGCACTGTGCTGTACTGTACAGTCAACCTAGTGACATTATCTAGCAGCGCCCTAGATGATGTGAAATTGTCATCTCTAGCAAATTTAGGTAAATGTCAGACTTGAAAGCAGTGTCCTGTCTTGTCTGAGATTAAATGCAAATTAACTAGACTCATATGATCAAATGTTTCATGTGCATGTTTTCCTTAACAAACATGACAGCTCCTTTATGTTTAATAGAAAACTGCTGTTCCAATTATTTTGACCATGTATACAGTATATTAACAACAATAATTTCACATTCAACATCCATTACATACAGTAATATGCTCAGCTCTTAAAACAAGAAACACTTGCTTTTCAATGTCTCCATATTCTACGCTTCATTTTGGAAAAATATTGTGTCAATATTGACTAAAACTTTGAACACTACAAACAATAGCTCAAATAATTTATGATCACATTTTAAAGGGCCTTTTGAAGCTTTTGAAGCCATTCATTCTATATTCAGAGTAGTGCACTAGAAAACACAATGTGGACTTAAAGTACAGCTGAAGCTTTATGTGGAAAGCTAATGACATCAAAATGCAGATTGGAAGCTTTGGCTTCTGGCACACACAAAAAATACCTCTCACTTCTCTGACAACTGTATGACACGCACGCACATGCATGCATGCACGCACGCACCCGCACACACACACACAAACCAGGCACCCGCGCGTACACACCTCTAGAGTTTGCACAGTTAAATCAAACTGATTTGCTACCATTGTGAGAGAAAATTACCATAACAAGGTTGGGATCAAATGAGGTAGTTACAGCTTGAATCATAAATTGCCGACTGAGCGAACGTGCGGCTGCAAGTGGATTGTAATTCACATCAGTATTCATGGAAAGAGAAAAGTAAGTTGCAGAATGGCTTGTGGCATTTTTTCTTTATAGTGTTCTGCAAAAACCTTGTATCAAATTGTGTTAATGCCCGCTGACACTGTCTCCAGAATTCCAACATGATTAATTGGCATAACCCCATGCAGGACCAAGCAAAATCTTTAACTGAGCATTGTAAAATATGTTAGCGGATAAGTCAGACACTTTTCATCAATTTCTAAACAGTTTACTTTTTGAATATACAAGGTTTTAAATACCGCTGATATTCATTCAGCTATATTACTATAAGGAAAAACCGGCATTCCTCTGCCCAAGATCAGTCATATCCATACAAATGTGCATGTACATTAACAACAGTACATAAAACATGAATGCTTAAAAAGTAGGGCTGTCAGCATTAACGCGTTAATCTTAATGCGATTAAGGGCCGACCATAACGTGTTTTTTTTTTTTTTTTATCGCGTTAATCGCATGCCGCTATTTTGTCCCTTCGACGCACCCGTCTTACCTTCCTGTCTCCTGCTGTTGCAGGCATGGAAAAGACACAATCTAAATGGCTCGTTTTACTTTAAAAAAAACTCCCAAACTCCCAACTTGTGTAAAACGGAATTAAAATATCACCGAATACATCGAGTTTGAGCTATCACCTAAAAGCTAAGCATACCGGAGCAGCTAGCGTAACCATAGCCTCAACCCGAGACTCATCAGTCATTCTTCCTTCAGAGTCTCGGATGCGCGGGTCCTCTAGCTACTGGGAGGTCGGCTCCAATGGTTTCACGCGATATACACGTTATAAAATGGTACCTACCTCACACACAATGTTGTTATCCAATGCTACGGTGCCAATGTACTCCAAAATCTTCCCTAGTTTCCAATACCGAGCCATTATTCACATGGAAGTGCCAAAGTTTTTAGCTCAAACACAGCCTTCTTCGGATGTGTCATTTTGGGTTTCGACTGCTCCACAGCGCCGTCGCCGGAAGTATCGGTTCTGGAGCGTGTACTGCACTGTTTACAATTGTGCATTTATTTTCTGTTCAAGATATATTTTGTAGACATTGTTACCTCCTGTCTACATTGCACTTCTATTGAATTGAAAATAAATCTAAAATTCAAGATCACAAAGTACATTTATTTGCATTAATTTGATTCCCAATCACGACACACTGGTAAGAATTATTAAAGGTCCCATTCCGTGCAAAAGCTGTTTTTACTTGTAAATGCATATATACTGCTGTCATCCCTCCCTGTAATGAGTGGTCACAACCTCAGAACTGCCAGAGTTGGATTTGTCCCTATCCAGCTTCCCCCTGCAGTCTCCTTCAAGCCACGCCCCTTACACTCTGTTCCCCCAGACGGGTTAATGTGATGTCACTCGGGTCCTTAAGCATACTGCGCGCGGTCTCTCTCACACAAGCTACCTGCACCATTTTGTCTATAGCCACAAAATTAACACTTCTAGCTGGAGCAACGCCAACTGTACGTGATCCAGCAACTGCGGAGGTGCATTCGGTAAGTCTAGGCATTTTGAGATGTCCTCTTTAGCGTAGCAACCGTTAAGTTAGCAATAGCTCGTTGCTAACGTTAGTTGTGGACACAACCTAGCGTGCTGGTCCACGGACGCTAATCTGATTGGCCGCTGGGAGCCTGGGGCGGGCTCTCCCTCAGCGGCCAATGGGAACTGTTAGTTCTGAATATATTATAGAAACAGACCATTCTTGGGAAGCGACGAGATGAGGAAGTGACAACTTCGTCAGAACGAACGGGGTTGCTATATTTTCGACAAATTAATCCAGAATCATGTTTTATGGACCAGAGACACACGTTTTAAAGAGGTTACAGCTGCACGAATTGGGACCTTTAATATCGAATTAAAAATGCTTTGAAATGCAAAATAATGGCATTTTAAACATGTGATACAAAGATGAGATTAATCGCGATTAACTATAGTTAATCACAAGATTAATCGCGATTAAGAAAATTTATCGTTTGACAGCCCTATTAAAAAGTTAAAGCATACATGTTTTCTCATGACACAATCACCACTCATGAACCTATATCTAAATAATGGTGATGTTATACATTAACAAACTCAGCAGTGTGCATAAAGTCTATATAAATTATATAATCTTTGAGTTGGTGTGACACTTAAATCAGTAAAACACAGGGCTTGATGAACTGCAGCAGCAGAATATGCAAATACCCTCTATATCCCATTCGCCGTATATGTCTCCCACCATAACAACAATGCCTCTTTAAGCATAAGCATAAGCACAATCATCCTTTGAATTGTTGCAGAGGAACTATTATGTTTTAATTATTGAGCTACATCAAAGGTATACACTATGCAACTATTTCATAAAAAACATTATATTAAATTAAAGAAAAGTCTCCACTCAAAAACATCAGTTATGACGTATACAATACTGTGGCAGTGTGTTTATGTGGAGCAATGCTGCCCCCTGCCTGATTTTGGTGCTGTTTACGTTTCTTTGGCTGTGCCGGGACGTATTTGGGCAGATACATTGTGTAGAGGTCCACATCAGGCTGTATAACACCCAGCTAATAACATAGCATCGCTAAGATGTTCTGAGAGTGGATCGTGTCAGCACAGCGGAGTCAGCATGGGCTAAAACCAGGAAATGGAGCTTCTCACCAGAGCATTTTGTGAGCTGTTTGGAGCTTATATCTTCATGGTTTGGAGGGGTGTGTGTGTTTATTTGTGCTTTTATAAATAACCGCTGTGAAACTATCAGAAAAAACTTTTAATCTGTGCTTTTTTCGGGGCTCTCTATCCGCTATGTATTGTCAATCTCACTCGACCACATAAACACAGAACACAGCAAAACAATGTCCAACCACGAAAATACATACAGGGGGCAGCGTCACTCCACATAAACACACTGCCACAGTATCGTATGCATCATAACTGATGTTTTTGAGTGGAAACTTTTCTATACGTCTATGTTTTTTAATTAAATAGTTGCGTACTATACCTTTAATTATGTGTAGTCAGTCAAGTATGAGTTTCAAGAACTAAAGTTTAGATAATGTAGGTCAAATCTAGTTTGGTGGGCTTCCAGCCATCAAGGAACCCCTCAAGGACCCCTGGAACACCTCAAGGACCACTGGAACCCTTCAAGGACCTCTGGAAACCCTTGATGACCTCTGGACTACAGGAGCACGCATCTTGTTGTCACACGTGATGTAGTTTGCGCGCATGTGTGACTATGTTAATCACACAGGCACACACACGTTGCTGCACGTGTGTCCTTTGATATTGACTTTGATAGGGCCCCATAGTGTGTGCGCATGTGCGTGTGTGTGTGTGTGTGTGTGTGTGTGTGTGTGCGTGTGTGTATCGGTCAGGCCGGAATGAAAAACATGACTCACAGACATCATCCGTCCGTCCAGCTGTCCGTCCACCTACTCTTTCTCTCTTTTCTTCGACTATACAACATGATATTTTCTCTTACTTACTTCTGGAACCCCTTCAAGGATCTCTGGAACTCCTTCAAGAACCTCTGGAACCCTTCAAAGACTTATAAGACCCTACAAGGACCTACGGAACCCTTCAAGACTTACTGAAATGTTCCAGGACATATGGAATCTTCAAGGACCTCTGGAACCCCTTCATGGACCTCTGAATCCCTCGATGTCTGGAACACTTCAATGACCTCTGGAACCCATTCAAGGACCTCTGGATACACTTGAGGAACTCTGGACCCCTTTGAGGACTTCTGGAACCCTTCAAGGACATCTGGAACCATTCAAGAACCTATGGAACCTCTCATGGACCTCTGGGACCCTTCAAGGACCCCCGGAGCCCCTTCAAGGACCTCCGTTTGTCTGTCTCTCTTTTAATATGATTTTATAATATAATAATAATATAATATAATTTTGATCCCTCTGTCACCGCATCTCTCCATTTTATAGTGTGAGCCTTTTCACAAAGCCAGTAGTTGACATCATGCTAATTAGCAGAGCGTTAGTAATATGGACCAGACGTGACATGAGGATCTTGGAGTTTCATTAGGTGTTGTGTCCCACCCTAATGTGAAGCAGGTCTACTGGGAAAATATGATGGAAGATCATGGCCGACTCCTCCCACCCAGGTCATAAACTCTTTTGTGCTCTCCCGCATGGCAGAAGACTGAGGTCTGGCAGTACCAGAACCTCTAGTCACAGACAGTTTCTACCCAACTGCCATCCGCCTCTTCAATGAGACCCGAAATCCCCCCACAATCCCCCGTTCAGAAAACTCATTTGTGAAGAATATCTTATATAATAATTTTGCGCCCCGCTGCACTTCGCGTCAACTCGGCTCAAACCTCCATATAGGCGTGTTTATGCCCAAAATTGGTGTGATCATGTCCATCCCCCTTAAAAGCCAGTGTCACGTCTGTGACAGCCTGGCAGATGAGATGCAGCTTCCTCCTCGCTGAGTGCAGGGTGCTTTTACTGAGACAGGGCAAGGGGAATTAGAGATAAGCAAGGCAGACTTGATACATGACAAGCAGGTCAATAGTTACCTAAAGCACAATGCTACAGATGAGTGAAAATAATCCATCTGGACGAAGGCAATTCTGGGCAAGTAAAAACAAAACAAGGATGAACAAGTTCGGATTCAATATCGATAAACAATATTCCATTTGAAACACATCAAAGCGATGCCGCGCAGTTACGCAGTGGATATCCCCATGGTGTTATTATGTCAGACATAATGTGTCCCAAAGCGTGCACTTACTGTAATTATATGTTTCGTTCATATGTTACCTGCTCTATCAAAATCAGTCACAATGAGCCCAAAACACATTTGAGTTTTATATGTAACCAGGCCTACTAAGAAGCTTTGATACCTTGGAATGACCAACTACACCCCAGGAAATAAAGTTCAGTTTAAAGATAGATTTAATGCCTTGAGATTAATTAGCTTGACGCCACCCTCATCCAAACCGTTGTATAAATATTTCCGCTTAATCTTTTCTGGCTTGTTGTTCCATATGAAGTTAAAAACCAGATGATTATAAGTTTTATAAAATGCCTCATCAGGGGATGAAAGTTTGAAAGTAGAATCATGTAAAGAATTTTGTCCAAATTTCAAAAACCCATTTTGTTCAGTCAACAGAAAAAATGTTGCTAACTTGCATAATGAGTGCCTCTGTGTCAAAAGATGAATTCCATATTCCTGTGTGACATTTTGCTTGCTAAATATTCACCATCCTGAATTTGGGAAGCTTAAAGGGCCCATATTTTGCTAATATAATGTAATATTATTTTATTGTTGGCCTCCAGTAGAGTAACTTATTGCATCATTCATAGTTTTCAGTTTATCTTGTACTGGCTCTCACTGCCCTCAATATACTTTAAGTCAAACCAGATAGTATAGGAAAGAGTTTCAGGAAAGCTAAACTTGAATGAAAAACAGAAGAGGTACACCTGGCCGTGAAGGCGATGGGTGTGCGCCAAGGAGGGTCAGCTGGAGCCTGGAGGTGAGCGACGGTCCAGTCGGAGATGGTGGTTGGCCATGGGGTGGCCTCGGCATTGCTGTGGCTCGAGCTGGGCTGGAACGTGTCGGCGCGGGGCGCGCGTGGAGGACACGGCTGTCGTGTCACCTGAGGATCTCCGATGACGGCAGCGGTGTAGAGGGCGGTGTCTGGCTGGAACTGGATGGCGAAGATTTGACCCCCGAGCGAGGGACATACAACGGCGCGTGCCAGCTGACTTTTCTTTTTGAACTATTTTAATGAACTGTTCGCTTGAGTTGAAATGGGTCGGAACGAACGAGTGCGTCTTGAACAAGCAGTCGTGAAGACATGACAAACGGGAGAGAAGTGGTATGCCAGTGAGTATATAAAGGCTACAGGTGATTGAGCTGATAGAAAGCCGGTGTGGCTCGGTGATTGGATTGGAGGAGCGCAGGTGAATGGGTGATGGATTAGAGTAGGTGGTGGTGAGATATGATGTGGACATGGTGTGATCTTGTGTTCCTGAACCTCAGTTATCAAGCTAACTCCATTAAATTAACACACTCATATTCTGATTTATTTCAAGAAAAACATTTTGGCTAGTGGAAATTCTAATTGCCTGGTAACTTTAAAATCTAGCAGCCATATTGGCAGGTGGTCAAAAAAGTTAATTTCAAGCCCTGAGAGCAGGTGGTGACATAGGAGTGAGTGAGAAAAGGATGAAATATTGGTGGTTAAGACTGAATAATGACATCACAACTGTTAATTAAAAATTAGTTATTCCTCTAAACGTGGCTTCAAATGCACCAAATTTTTCACGCTGGCGCCGTTTGGCCCTCAGCAAAACCTGGTAGCAAGCACATTTTTTGTGGCCCTCTCTATCATCAAAGTTACCCATCCATGGGTTATGGCATGACAATATTTGTTCGGCCCCCGGCAACAATCTGGGTTTCTCATGTGGCCCCCCATGAAAAATAATTGCCCACCCCTGGTTTAGGTCCTGTCCTTGAACCCCCACCCTCCGGAAAATACTCAAGGAGGGCAGCGCGAGGAGTTTTTGTGTTTGGCCACGGCACGTGATGCCCTGCTCGGCCAGCCGCCGAAGGAAATGTCTCGGCACAGCCCGGGCCTAGCGGAGCTGTAGATAGCTAGGGGGATGTTGATATATCAATTGATAGCCTTGCTTGTTACGCCCAAGTCACGTTTGTTATCGATGGTCAAATTCGTTTTGACAATCCCTTGCTCGTTTATATAATTGTTTTACAGCTCCCCGCCCTGCCCGGGAGCTTCACACTCAAGCCACAACACAACAGCTAATGGCCACAACACAACAGCTAATGTAGCTAGTTAGCTAACTTCCCAAATGTTTGTGACTATAGTGTGCCTCTCCTAGCAAAGGCTACACGGACCAAACCAAAATGAGGACTTGGAGAAGTCAGCAAGTTGGACTAACGTTACAAGTTCTGAAAATGTGTGCCTTCGTCATTCATCGGTTGTTCATGTCTATGAAAGGCAGCTGTGCTGCTAGGCTAATAGCAAGTGCTAACGTTACCCAGCCGGTGGTAAGTAACGTTAGCGCTTCCTAGTTGCTAAGTACAACCAATGCTGGAATGAGACACATATTTTCAGAACTTACCACTTCAGTCCTACATCCTGGCTCACTTCCAAGTCGTCTCCTTGTTTTGTGTGAAAGTGAAAGGCAGATACGGCCGAGACGAGTGGAAATTAGCAGCGCTACTGTCGGTCGGCAGTGTACTGGAGAAATGTCAACACAGGGAAGGGTGGGGGCTAGAGGGCGTTCGCGCGCTGCGCGCTGGCGGCGGCAACGCTTTGTTGCCAGGGTAACAAGTCCTACCTGACGTCACCAAAATTATGGTTCTCGCACAAAATCGCCATAAATCCATGTCATCTCGTCTACGAGAGTTCATAGGCGCGAGGGGGGGTTCATGGGGGTAACATTAAAACACTTTCACATATTTATTTGAAGCTTAGCCCATGTTTAATATGACCATCCAAGATTGTAACAACATATATATGATACAAAATTAAGAAATGCATAATATGGCCCCTTTAACCTTCCATATAAATATGAGGTTATTAAAAAATACATTCTAGCTTCCAGTCATGACTGATATCACAGAGAATCCAGATATTAGCTTAAAAAAAGAGAGAGCCCAAAACAGAAAGTTTGGTCTTACTGTAATCAAAAAAGCCTTCGTTAGTCATTCTGATCCATGGCTGATGCTGATGTTTCCCCGCTCTCACTCTGAATGTCATTAAGTAAGGATCAGAAGTAAGCTTATTAATAAGTTCTGGGAGTAATGAAAAAATATAACAGGAAAAAAAGAAGAAGACACACACAAACCCTCTCTCCGTTTTACTGCTGAAATGATATTGGCTGTAATAACCCTGAGCTGTGAGATCACATAGCAGGTTATCATTATACCACAAAGAACCAGCAACTGGCGGATGAGGGAAAGAGGAGAGGGGATAAGCGTGGAAGTGAGCGGTGGAGAAGGACTGAGAGGCGGATGAGGGTAAGGGGAGGGGAATAGGGAGAGCAGCTGAACGGAGGTGGAGAGAAGAGGAGAGAAGGAGAGGAGAGAGTTGGAGGACAGAAGAGGAGAGAAGAGGATGAGAGAAGGAGAGGGGAGAGAAGTGGAGGACAGAATTGATTTTCAAACTCCCTTTAATAAACCATTGCAAACCTAATACAACACAGCTTTATGCACTACACACACAAAAAAAACATGTATCTCAAAAGTTCACAAACAACTCCTCATCTTCTCCCACAGAGCACAAAACCCCCCCAACCGTCCATCTATTGCTGAATTCCAGCACATGGACAGAAAAGAGAAAGGAGAGAAGAGAGAATTGGAAGAGAGAAGAGAGAAGTGGAGGACAGAAGAGAGAGAAAGGAAAGAAGAGAGAAGTGGAAGACAGAAGAGGAGAGAAGAGAGAAGTGAAGGACAGAAGAGATAAAAGAGAAATGGAGGACAGACGATGAAAGAAGAGAGAAGTGGACAGAAGAGAGCCCCTTACGTTTACATCAGTGCCTGTGACATCATCAGTGATGTCATAAGATGATTTTGCTCTTATGACATCACTGATGACATCATCAGTAATGTCACAATACCAACAAACATTGTCCACTTGCCCCCGTTTATAATAGATGTGAGTGAACAAATTGAAGACAGCGAGTAACGCGAGGCCAAGATTTCAGATGAACACACCGTTAGAGACAACAGGAAGAACAGATAAGAACATGCAGTCTGTATGTGTTTGTAGATGCAGTTAGTCTTTATGACAGACTGTCACTGCATCCAGCACAGAGTGTTCATTATAGACCCATTTCACAGCAACTGTAATGATGGTTCCATTCCATTTAGGTGTTCCAGCGCCATTAACACATTGAGTGCCAAGGACGTCTCTGGACGTCCTAAAAAAATGTAACGAGGAGTGCCAAGGACGTCTGTGGACGTCCTAAAATCATAATTCATATTATTCCATAATTCTGCTGTTTAAGGTCGTACCTAGCCAGTGAGCATGAATCCCTTCAAGGGATCACACGGCGCCACCTTAAACATCGTCACGGGAGCTGCGCCACCCACCTCAGATCCTTAACTTTTTGCAGGAGACAGCAGGGAAAGACGTGATCAAAGTGGAAACCGATGCATGCTTCAGCCAGAGCCGTATAGATTGCTCTGTCTGCAGCGGAGCGGACAGTTGGCTCGGCTGCATCCGTGCCCACAACTGAGCTCTTCTGCTTGTATCTATCTTCTATCTATCTGTTTCTCCACACAATTCCCTGCCAGAAAGCCAGCACCCGAAGCCGAACGGCCAAGCCCTTTTCGTTCAGTCGCGTTTGGCACTTCCTTGTTGCGCTAGGATCCGTCCGGGGCAAAAACGGAGTCAGACTCTGTGCGTGTGGGGAGGAGCCCGCAGCTCGGGGGGGGGGGGAGAGGGGGGTGGGGGGAGCAGGCTGCACAGAAACCACACCACGCCACCACATCAGAAAACACCAGCCAGAGTCAGTGAATGTGCTCGAAATTAGAGTGCAAAAAGTATTCATAAAAGTCACTATATCTTGAAAAGTAAAAAAAAACGGCAGAAAACCCTTGAAAGTGCACTTCTTACAGAGGCTGTCATTTCATAATGGAACTGTCTAGAAACAAAATTTCTTCTTTGGAAGAAGCAGGAGTGTTCAATGTTTCATTAGAGTCCAGCCCTCTCAATATAGCCCTAATAGAAAAAATTCTATAGCTGTTTTCAACTGAATGGAAGTGAATCTGGCACAGGCTCCAGACAATTTTACTGAAGCACTGTGGCACTCAATGTGTTAAGTAACAGAGCCTTTTTTCCCGCAAGACCAGAGTGAGAGAGGAGCCAGCCTCCTCTCCCTTCCGTCCGAGGAGTCTGGCGCTGTAGGTCTCTGATAGAGAAAATTTACATCACATTAGCCTTTATTTGGACAATCACTAGTTATTAATATATTCATATACATTTCCATTTTAGTTACATATAGTTATGACACAGACATACTTCATAGTTAGATGACCTGTGTACATACACAGATAGACATCATATTTGGATAACCTGTGTACATACACAGACAGACGTATTTAGATAACTTGTACCATACATTTGCAGCTCCTCTCTATCGCACACTGTGCCCTGTCACCTTGCCACGGTGCTCTCTGCAGGGCCAGAATAACAGATAGGTTGAGTCTACAGAATGGCCTTCCAGTGTGCGTCAAGACATGTAATCTGATGTGCGTCAAGACGTAATAAAACACAGGTCATCCAACTATGAAGTATGTCTGTGTCATAACTATATGTAACTAAAATGGAAATGTATATGAATATATTAATAACTAGTGATTGTCCAAATAAAGGCTAATGTGATGTAAATCTTCTCTATCAGTCTCCATAGTGGGATTGCGATGGGCGGCGCTTAGCGGCAGTGCCCTTGGAAAATAGTTTCAAACAATCCAACTTGCGTTTTCAGCGTGTAGCAACGAGCTAGCGTATAGGTTAACACGTTCACTGCCAACGACGTGTTAACACGTTTTCAGAATCCAGCTGTTGACTGCCAACGACGTGTTAACACGTCAAAAAAAATCGATTTTTTTTTTTTGACGGTGGGATGTGCATCTAACCCTTTTACATCTCTTATATAAGTATTGGACGTGTACAACGTGTACAACCCATTCCACCGACCCACTAAGTGGCGACAAGGAAGGAGGAAGGCAAGCAAAAAGCAGTGTGACGAAGCCATTCTCATGAAAATGGATTGGCGAAAACGCTTTCGTTTTCGCGCTGATTGCTGGCAGTGCGGGATTGCAAATTTGCATAATAGATCACGGATGGAACACACTTTGAAACATAAATATGACCAGAATCGCAAAAGCTTGATCAAAGCTCTCAACCAAAACTCCAAGAAGCGAGCGAGTCCAACCAGACTTCCTCAAAGAGCGGCCGCTCAGACAGGCACAGCCGCACAGCAGCTGCAAAGCAGTGAGACTGGTGACAAGCTTGTGACACGGCCGCTGGCTGCAGCCAAGAGGAACGCCCACGGAGGGAGGAGTTGGAAGCAGAGGGGAGTTTCCTGCTGTTATGGAGGAAATTACTGTTCAAAACTATTGTTTAGGTCTTACTGATGCCAAAAATGAATGACTGTTCTATCGAATTTCACAAAAAGCCGTTTATCTCTGAATAATTTTTCTGACGCTGAAACCATGCTGTATTCAACTGCTAATGCTTACATAACTACTAACTCTACAAACTAACTATTTTAGACAGAGAAAGCACACATTCTATTAGTTGTTTTGAGATATTGTGTGTTCACAAAATCTTAGCAGAAAAGAATCCTCGGCTCTTGTAAAATGAGCCAGAATCCTCAAAAAAAAACCTGGCAGAACCTACCTACAGCATTGAAAAAAGGGCTGGCAGTCAATGTGTTAACTTGCTAGCTTGTTAGCGTTGTTGTTTTCACTGCGGCGGCAGGACACTATTTACAGCGACACACAGGAAGGAGGGAGCGGAAGCCGCTCTGATTGACATGGTCGGAGCCAATGACAGAGTTTGTAATAAGCCGGGAGCGGACATCCGGCTGCCACCGAAACAGTCGCTCCAATGGGAGAGCAGAGTAGAGCAGGGGAGGGTTTATCCCAGTTATGGAGACCTGCGGCGCCAGACTCCTCGGACGGAAGGGAGAGGAGGCTGGCCAGCGAGACTATTTTCACATTGACTTTCATACACTCAGACTTCTTTTTGGAGCCAGTGGCGTCACCCCCTCCAAGCCATTAGAAAAAATGCAGGTTTAAGGCAGTTCCGCATTGGTTTCATTTTCAATGCCGGAGGCTGCCCCTACACGTTTCTTTGTAACAGAGGGAAATGGCAAAAAGGCGAGAAAGGAAGAATCCCCTCAGCATTCCAGAGCCTTGAACTCTGTGTGTGTGTGTGTGTGTGTGTGTGCACGTGCGCATGTGTGTGTGCGTGTTTGTGTGTGTGTGTGTGTGTGTGTGTGTGTGCGTGCATGTGTGCGTGCATGTGTGCGTGTGTGTGCCAACACCAGCTCCAGGATGAACTGATGAGCTCATTATTTTTACTCCCAGAACCCCCATCTCTGGAAAGAACGGCAACACACGGTGGAGCTCCCAGCATGTGTGTGTGTCTGTGTCTGCCTCTGAACTATTTATCATGAGGAAGAGAGAGAGGGAGGGGGTAGAGAGAGAGGGAGAGAAAATAGGAGAGAGTGAGGGAGAGAGAGGCAACATATGAGCTACAGTATGTGCGTATAAGAAGCCAAACTCTGTGTTTGAGTAAAGTTTAATTTGTAATTTAGAGAATAACATCCCAAACATATTGAGCTCAGCAAGATGTCATGAAGCGTGCATTCTGTGGATACAATTAGATTAAATACCAGCTGGTGACAAGACCATGTGGTGAAGTGTCATATCTCATGATGCAGGCTGGGGTTCAATTGTACCTCTGTTCCACCAGTAGTCTCGCTTGCCAGACTCTATCCACACTTTGCTTCATGCTGTACCAGTGCAGGAGAAAGTCTGGCTCCTCTTACTTTCACTCTGGTATAGGGGGGGGGATGCTCTGTTTTACTTTGTTTCGAACTTCGGAATCTCACACCATGCCTAGCTGCTCCCTGCAGCGCACCAACTGGACAATGTCTATTTTCTCAAAATTGACCTCTATAAAACCATCCATTATGCCTGCAGGCGTCATTGGCAATGGCATGGGTGCGGCCACCCGCTCCGCCCCGTGACGAACACGTTACGCCCGCACCATCTTGCCATAACGTCACTCTGCTTAGTCCAGCTGCCCATGCAGACGTGTTCTGTTTTTCTCTTGACCCTCGACTAGCTTCGGTTAGCTCTTAGCCAGCAGTGACACCTGTCTCCTCGTGTTCAATCAACCCCAACGGGAGCGGCGGATCATGAGGACTGCACAACTTTGTCGAACCAGCCCTCTTCGCCAGGAACGGCAGGACCCACTGCAAAAGCTAAGAGTATTTTCTCTCGTGCTGTTACAGCTAGCTTGGTAGCCAGTCTGTGGGTAGCTATTAGCTGTTGAGTTAAGCTAGCCTGAGCTAATTACCTCCCCAGCCGGGGTAGTGTTATAGCTAGCTCAGCTGCCTGCCTAGCGCTAGCTTCTACTGTTGCTTGCACCGTAGCTTGTAGCCGTTGCTAGGTTAGCCGAAAACACTTTGCAGCTTTTTTCTTTCGCTTCGCTGGCCAGGCTGTGTCCACGGACCCGTCTCGCCCAGCTATGGACGTGAACACACTGTTCCATCAGTGCAGCCAATGCAGTGCTGAGATGGCTACTGACGACTCGCACAATCTGCAGAGTTGCCAAGTCTCACCCTTTGAGAGTGAGAGTCACGCAATTTAACCTCTTCACACGCGCACACGCCACACTTGCTATTTCACATGCTCATAAAGGTTTTTCCCTCTCACTTCTATTATAATATTTCCATAACGTGCTGCTTGCTGTAGTTCGAGTCCGTCACAGGGTGAGCCCGCCCTATTCTGCCTCTGATCGGCTGACCCAGATATTCTTACCCTAACCTTAACCAATCATCAGTCCCTGCCTAAATCTAACCAACCCAACGAAAGGCAACCACGAGTACCAAACAATCAGTGGCAGAGTAGGGCGGGTCATGGTGTCACTATCCCAGGAAGAACAACAACAAAACAGTTTGGCAAACAGTTTGAGAAGAGAACTCTGTTTTCTGTGTCAGCTGAATAATGCCATGACACTCTTGCAAATTCGGGGGAAGCGGGAGGTCAAACGGTAGGTAACCACCTCACCTTGATCATCCAAAATACGTTATTTTTATAGAATAAAATGCATTATTAGTCACTCAGTCGGAGCAGGAGTAACGTTACAGAGGCTGCTGGTGAACAGCGTGGCCGGTTGCTGTTGTGGGTTTTACAAAAACAAAGAAAGGTGACTATAATAGCAGTGTTAGTTAAAATCATCACGTATTTGCGTGTGTGAGCTAATTGATACTTACTATGAGCTAAGCGGATTTACAGTAACATGTAGCTATGCTTTGAGACTGTGGGTCATTCATTCCTTAACTGCACACTTCGATTTTTGTCTGTTTGAAACAAATTGAATGATGTCAGGGAAGAAGAAGCAGAGAGATCTGCTGTCATTCTGGGCAGTGAAGGGTCAACCACCCCCTGCCAAACTTGCCAGGTCAGAGGAAACAGTGGAGGCTGTGGATCTGACTTTTCTTGTTACAATTGTTTTTATTTCTAGGCTACTTGTGCTGGTCAATTATGAACACTATATAATAGCAGGAAACTGTTTTTTAAGTTGCAAAAATAATTGGGTGGATAGGAGCTGCCTGAATAATGACATCCAACAGTTTAATCCTAATGTACCTTGGACTCTGTGTATTCTATTCTTTTTAGCAATTGATAATATTTCTTGCATGTTCACTATTCAGAGTAAAGACAGAGAGAGAGAGCATGAGGAGGCTGACAGTGCAGGGAGAGCAGCTGGCATTGGGGTGAAGACTGAATAATTACATCACAACAGTAATCCTAATGTTAATTTAAATTGAGATATCCCTCTAAATCTACCCTAAAAAATCCCTTCGTCAAGGTCTCACTCCTAACTTGGCAGCCCTGAATCTGTGCATGTCTGTCTGGGCCTGGAGCATGCTGAGCGCGCTTTGGCGGACCCACACTTTTGCAGAAAGTGTGGTGCACTCCTCATGTTGGCGTGCCGCCTCCGGGCCGCTGCCGTTCGCGGCGTGCCAGACGAGGCTAACGTGGGCAGCCTGGAATACGATAGCGAGCTTGCCTGATATTACCTAGCTCCCATGACAGGTTGGGTTGTCATGCTACTGTAGCCTCATTGTAATTGTTGCTGTGCACCATTAGCTGTGGTTAGCTAGCTATTCGCTGGGTTGCTACTGTGCTGTTAAGACGCCTCGTTCACGGCTTTCTTCTTTCTTCTTCCCTGTGCTAGTCAGGATGTGTCTTCGGACCCGCCTTGCCCAGCTACGGACAAGAACGTGCCGTCCGTCAGTGTGGCCAGTGCCGTGCTGAGGCGGCTTCCCCTTGTCAATCGGGGTGGAATTGTTATGCTTACTGTAACTGTTGCTTGTGTGCACCATTAAGCTTTAGGTTAGCTGACATTATGCTAAGCTTTCTACATGTAGCTGTTGCTTAGGCACCGTTAGTCGGCTCACTTGCAGCTTGCCTCGCTCGCTTAAAAAAAAAAAAAAGTTTGCAAGTTTTTCCTTCCCCTGTTGCTACTCAGGCTGTGTTTGCAAACTCTAAGCTATGGACAGGGATGGGTCCCCTCACCAGTGCACTCGGTGTCGGGCCGGGAGGGTGACAGACTATCTGCATATCATCAGGGCTCGACATTAATGGCTGCCCGGTTGCCCCGGGCAACCCAAAAAAAAATTGGGCAACCATTTCTTGGCCTTTGGTTGCCCCAGGGGCAACCACGATTTAACATGCAACAAAATATGTACAGCAGCAAACAGCAAAATATACACCAAATAAATATGTTTTAATACTTGTTGTGAGTGACATATATGTGATATTTTATTGCTGTTACAATCGGACCGATGTTACTAATTACCAGTCGGAACCTACTTGATGCATGCTGCACGTGCGGTGTGTTTAAGGAGTACTGACTTGGACAGGTGATTAACGGGATTCCTTGTCTAATTAACGTTACACGCGACGCAACAAATGCACATTTCCCAGTGTCTCTGCCACGGGATTCCTCGTCTAATTAACGTTACACGCCGGTGGCTGCATCGGGCTGGGCGCCCGCGTCGCCGCAGTGTTGCCTAACCGTTCTGCTTGTTATTGGGTTATTGCTAGCTCGTTGCTCGCATCCCGCTTAGCTGTTGCTATGATTGCCAAATGCGTCTTGACTAGGCTTGGCTTGCTATCCCTTGGCATATTGGACTTCGGAATAGCTAAAGATGGTCCGGGTGGAAGGGTTGGCCTGGCTGGAGGCTGACTGACTAGCCCCCTCCCTGCTGTTACGCCGCTAGCTTTGCTAGCCACCACCTGTTGACCACAGTTATCGGTGCTGGGCGCGTGATTTCTATTCGCACGTAGGATAAGCAATAACCACGCCCTGTGGCGCCGGGATTGGCCAGGAGCATTGAAGCTTGGGACTAAAGCACCTGGGGTTTTTCATCTTTTAAAATTAAGATGTTTAAAAAACTATTGCTTGTTACATTTTCAGTGCTGTACCTTTTCTCTGGGTAAGAATTGAGCTTGAAATTAACGATATGATACATTATATTATATGAGCTATGAACGTGAACACAACACCCTTTATATTATTGCATGTTTTTGTAGATTGTGTACATTGTGTAGATTACAATTATTATGCTTATTATTATTATTACTATGCTAAGGAAGGTAGGTGACCATAATTCATTTCAATGTCCGCTCTCAATGTCCGCTCTCGAAATCGCTGTCCGTTCTCAAGAGCTATTCAGTTGTTTCATGAAATCGCTGGGCTGCGTGCCCTCCAGTGTTGCTCCTGGCCAATCCCGGCACCACAGGGCGTGGTTATTGCTTATCCTATGTGCGAATAGAAATCACGCGTGCTGGGCAGGTAGCCGGCACGGGGCGTGCCGTGTGTAACAAGTGTGCGCTAGCAGCCCACGGCTACCATGCCACCTGCTTGCTCTGCCTGGGTCCCAGGCATGTAGCTTAGCCTGACACAGCTGACTGCTCAACGCGCTGGTCTCTCCCTCTGGCCTCTTCGGACCGCCGGTCGGGAACAAATGGCCTGGCAGCTTCAGAAGTGAGCTTCGACCGCAGCAGCAGTGCCGCAAGGCAGCAGCAGCGCGGCCCGCGCCAGCGGCAACACAAGCCTCTCCTGCCAGCGGAGCTCAGCAGGGGAGCGAGCCACCATCATCTGTGCCCAGAGATGGACGAAAATACATCATAAAGTATTTTGATACAAATTACAAATACTTGCTCAAAAAATGTATCACAATACAAATACAAAATACCTGTCTGAAAATGTATTTGAGATACAAATACGTATTTTGTATTTTGAAAATACATGAAAATACATTTTATAAAAACTTATAAAGAGCTCCAACGATTAGTCAATTCATAGATGAATTGCCAAATATTAAATTAATTGCCTATTTTGATGATCTATTAATCATTTAGAGACATTTCTTTAAGGAAAATGTCCTAATTCTCTGATTTCAGCTATTCAAAAGTGAAATTTTCTGGTTTCCTTAGACAGTAAATCCTCTCTTTATTCCTCTGTCACAGTATGTGTACTCCCTAACACACTGCAGTTCTTCCATTTTAGTTTTAGTTGTTTTTCAGTAGAACTAATTTCTCCTTCAGCTCAGCTGTTAATCACCTTCTGTGAGGGCTTTTGACTAAAGGCAGCATTTCTGTATGTTAACCTCAAGTTTTGGAACTTTGACTATGTTTAGCGATAGATATCTGACATCATAACACAATATATAAATAACTGAAATAGGTCAAAGGCATAGTAGGTCCCCTTTAAACAAGTTCACATTCACCACCATGTCAGTAACTTGTCATCACAGTATTTATTTAACGTGCAAACATATTTATACAACTAGAAAAGGTTACATTTCAGGAATTGAATGCCCTGATGCACATCCTGTCTAAGGTTGTGAAATTGTGAATCGGTGAGAGGAACGATGAGAAACTGCATCTCAAACAAAAAAGGCCTTCCATGAAATTGGACTCTCAAATCCTTACATCCTTAAAATGACTTCCCCTCCTTCTGCTTCATAAACAAAATCCAAAACAACCTGGCTATCTAGAACATAATTACTAAAGAACAATCACTCACTGAATACAACTTTCCACTATCAGCAGTGGTAACACCATTCTAGTGTCAAAATCTGCACAGCCATCATTATGCACAGTGAAGCTCAGACATCCTTGTAGCAACAGAAATACATTTTTGATTTTCATTAGGGTACTTTGGTGTTCAGTTATAGTTTTTCAGTATAACTAATTTCTCCATCTATTCAAATCAGGTTTATGACAGTTAGTTGTTTTTCAGTACAACTAATTTCTCCTATTCAAATCAGGTTTCAGTTTAGTTCAGTTAGGTTTTTTTTCAGTACAACTTATTTCTCAATCTATTCATATCAGGTTTTAGTATAGTTCAGTTAGTTGTTGTTTTTCCAGTACAACTTATTTATTCAGCTATTCACATCAGGTTTCAGTTTAGTTCAGTTAGTTAGTTTTTCAATACAACTTCTTTCTCAATCTATTCTGAATCATATCAGCTTTCAGTTTAGTTCAGTTAGTTGTTTTTCAGTACAACTTATTTCTCTATCTATTCTGAATCATATCAGGTTTCAGTTTAGTTCAGTTAGTTGTTTTTTCAACTTATTTCTCCATCTATTCATATCAGGTTTCAGTTTAGTTCACTTAGTTGTTTTTAGTACAACTAATTTCTCCATCTTTTCACATCAGGTTTCAGTTCAGTTAGTTGTTTTTCAATACACCTTATTTCTCCATCTTTTCATATCAGGTTTCAGTTCAGTTTAGTTCACTTAGTTGTTTTTAGTACAAGTGGAGTTTATAAACGAAGGTTCAGACAGGACGATCTTGATCCTCACCGGTTCCACAGTCACTGCACTTCTCCTGCTTGCTCACCTGGTAACCTGTCAGCTTCCTGGTGATAATTGAATAATCAGTGGTTGCCTCCTACTTTCCCATAAACCAATAGCATAGCAACACATCACCTTATACACCTTTGCTCACCTGCACTTTTAGCCTATCACATTGTGGCACTCCCCTTTAGGCAGCCTATCACATGGTTGATGTGTGCATAAATATGCTTTTCTGTGTCTCATTCAGTCTCTCTCATCCTGCTGGCTGACACACATGCTAGCGACATTTACGACAAATTACTGGTGTTGGTGGTTATCTCTGCAGAACATTTTTGATCATTCAGTGCCTCTTCTTCGACAAAAATCAGGTTGTATGGCGTCTGATCAATTCAGATATTTTTTCTGTGTTTGTGCCATTTTTTCATTGGATTTACTCACCATGAGTTCTGAGGAAATGTTTGACCCCGATGTTAACATTGACGTTATGGGCTTGGGATCTCGTCACAGCCTAAGGATTGCGGCTCAGCAATGTTCGTCGGCTGACGAAATTGTGGATCTCCTCCGTATACACGGAATAGCAGCAGCCCCAGGCCTGGGGATTAGCCAGCTACAGGAGTTAGCCGCTCAGCTGTTCGAGTCTCCCGACGACCTCGCTTCCGAGCCTCCCGGCTCTCCCATTCTGCTTTCTCAGCAGGCCATTCAGGCACCTGTCTCGGGCAAACGCAAATCAAAAGCAAAACACATTCAGAAACCAAAACGCAAACCAGCGGCTTCTTCCGCTCAATCCGACAATGAGCCCGTCTTGGCAGCTCTGCGGGCTATGACAAACACACTACAAACCGTAGATGCTCGTCTCCAGTTATTGGAAAATAACAAGGCGTCGTCTTCCATGCAATCCGCAGCTCCTTTTTTGCCACCGCAAATGCCTGTTGTTCCCCCTGTGTTTCCACCGATTATTCCGGTCCCTGTGGTGTCTGTGGCGCACTCTCTGGCTTCCGCGGCTGCGGTGCCATCCATGCTAGGTAGGCCATACATTTCTAACAGTGCAAACGTATCTCCCCGGGTACGGGACAAAATCCTGCAAGGTAAGGATGTTAACTTGATTAGTTTGATTCTACCTTCTCCCGAGTGTGAAAGTAGCGTGTTGGCAGGCGATACTATCACTACGATTTTCAAATCGTCAGACCCAAGGCTCACGAGGGATTTATCTATTGGGGAATTTTTGGTGGCATTTAGTATTTACCGCAACATTATTTGTTCAGTTCATCCAGAACGCAGGCAGGAGCTGGACACTTATCTGGTTCTGATTGGGGATTTAAATCTACGGTATGGCAAGAATATGTTTTACCAATACCACAAGGCCTTTGCTAGCAAAGCAGCTAGGTATATTAACATTTCGAACATTCGTGTGGATTGGTCTATCCTGGACACTGAACTTCTGGTTATGCTGGTGGGAGGCGCCCAAGCAATATCCTGCTTCACGTGCGGAAACATGGGCCACTCGGCCGCTCTCTGCCCCACAGTTCCTTTTCGCCACAAACCCGAGCCATTCTCTGGTGCACCTGAGCCAGCGTTTAATCCTCCCGAAGCAGCAGAAAAATCCTATGTCGATTCCCGTGGGCGCAAGGTGCTGTTGTATAATAATCAACCCATATGTAATAACTTTAACGAAAATGTATGTTCTTTCACCAATTGTTTTTTCCTCCATATTTGCAGCTATTGCAAAGATGCGCACCCCAAGTCAGCGTGTCCCCGCAAATACCGCCATCTGCCTCAGCCTCAGCAGAAGCGGGGACGGGGTCGTGGTTCAAGGAGATTCTGAAATCTCACCCCTCCACTCCAATAAACATCCCCGCCCTGGCATGTGAACTATCGACTCATCCTGACTCTGTATTTGTAAATCACCTGTTGTCTGGTCTTTCCCAGGGGTTCCGAGTGGGGGTCGTCTCTCCCCTGGTCTCCTCACTTGTGTGTAAAAATCTTCAATCAGCATTAAATGAGTCGGAGATGGTGTCTCAGCTTCTTCAAAAGGAGCTCGACAAAGGCTATTTAATCGGGCCTTTTAAGTCCTCTCCGTTTCCCATTTTTCGTGCCAGTCCTATTGGCATTGCCACTCGTAAATATTCTGGTAAGAAAAGGCTGATCTACGACCTCTCCGCTCCTCACTCAGGGCCCTCTCCCAGCGTCAACAGCTTGATTCCCCGAGAGCCATTTTCCCTGCATTATTCCACCGTGGATAATGCAATCAGGCTAATTAAATTAGCTGGTCAGGGCGCATGGCTGTCCAAAGCCGATATAACCGACGCCTTCAAAATCATGCCCATTCACCCTTCTCAGTGGCACTATTTTGGCATTAAATGGGAAGCCAATCTATATTTCGCCACGCGCCTCACATTCGGGTGCAGGAGCAGTCCATTCATATTTAATCAGATGTCCGAGGCGCTCTGCTGGATCCTCCTTAACAGAGTACGGGTCCCCTCGCTGCTGCATCTGCTCGATGATTTCCTGTTGATCGATCCCCCTCATGACAATTCCGGCTCCTCCCTAGGGAAATTAAAACACCTGTTCAAACATGTGGGTGTTCCTCTGTCCGAGGAAAAAACTATCGGCCCAGCCACTAGGCTCGAGTTTCTAGGCATCATTCTAGACTCTGTCGAGATGAAGGCTTCTCTCCCAGAGGAGAAACTCGAGAGGATTCGAGACATTTCAAAGTCTTTTGAATCTTCCCCATCAGTAACCAAGCAACAAATGCTTTCACTCCTCGGCCATTTCAATTTTGCCATCCGTGTTATTCCCCAGGGCCGCTCGTTTATTTCTAGACTGCTAACTTTGGCTTCCTCAGTAAATGAATTGCACGACGTCATCATGCTGGACGAAGGCTGTCGGTCAGACATTCGCTTCTGGTCGTACCTACTGGCGCACTGGAACGGCGTCACGTTTTTCTATGACGATTTAATTCAATCCTCTGATTCTATTAAATTTTTCACAGATGCAGCGCCCTCTGCGGGTTTCGGAGGTTATTACCAGAATGACTGGTTTTCATGTAGCTGGCCGGCTGATTTCCCTCACATCGCTCCTTCCTCTGCTCTGTTTGAGATTTATCCCGTAGCAGTAGCCTGCCACGTATGGGGGAAGTTCTGGCGTCGTAAACGCATAGCGCTTCAGTGCGATAACGAAGCAGTCGTTGCCATCATTAATAAAGGCCGGTCTTCATGTCCCGCAATCATGCCATTCATGCGCCATATTACATGGCTTTCGATAAAAAATAACTTCATTCTGACAGCTCGTCATGTTCCTGGTCATGTTAACACTATTGCTGACTCATTATCTCGATTTAATTTCCAGGTTTTCAGGACGCTGTGCCCAGATGCCAGACCATGGCCAGTTGCAGTACCCCCTCTAGCGGCTCTAGTGCTGTACTGATGCCTCATTCCCTGGGAGCTTATTTAGAGTCAGCCAGATTCTTTATGAGAAAAGGGTTAGCGACCTCCACTCTGAGAACTTATGACTTTGCATGGAAGACCTTTGCCTTGTTTTGCTGTTCTTTAAATCTGCAGTTAAAGCCAGTTTCTATCATTGCAGTCTGTGCTTTTATTTCTCATTGTGCTGAGGTACGGCATTTCAAACCCCAGTACATCAAGGGTTTGGTAGCAGGTATTCAGTTCTATGCAAGATGCTTCGATCCCTCATTTCCCAGTTTGTTTTCCAATCCTTCCATTAAATTAATTCTTAAAGGTATTGCAAAGGTTTTCCCCTCAAAAATCGACAATAGGCTACCAATTACACTCTCCATTCTGCACAAACTGTTGTCATTTTTGAGAAAAGGATATATTTCTCCTCATGTCGATTCCATGTTGGACTGTTCCTTTCTCCTAGCCTTTTATGGTTTCTTAAAGGAGGACTTACCCCCTAGATATGTATTAGAACAGTGATTTGAAAATACCTATGGAAAAAACCAAGAAATGACATATACTCTTGTCTATACTAGACTCTTTGGCTGTGTTGAAGTCAAGATTCTTTTTCGGAAATCGACGCCATTACAGTTTGCCTACTGCCTCAAAAATAATTTATTTGAGAGGGGCCATATCTTTATAAATATCAACAACTAGCCAACGCTGTTGGTCTGTATGGAAACAGAAAATCTGAAAATGGTTGAAAAATATATCAATTTGGTAATTCAGTGGCGAACTAGAAATTTAATTATTTTTCTGCATGTATCTCTATGGCAGTGTCAAAACTACGTTACGAGAGCAAAGTGACGTGGGCTCGTTACAGCAGCACACCGCACAATACAACAAACCCCCCGTTCTGGGGTAACACAATGCGAGATTTCTCTACGTCATTCCCTCGTCCAAGTTGCCATATAGTCCCTTTTTCATTTTAGTTTGGGGGCTTTTCGTGATTCTTGTTAAAAGTTGTGCAAAAGTTTTCCTCTCAGCGCAGTGCAGGGCAGGCTGCGCCTCGTCCCTCCTGCCAGACCCAGGCTGGCGAAACAGCCTGCTGCATGCATGGGGCGCTCGTAACCTCACGGAGCAACAAACAAACACAGACAGAAATAGCTGGTGTGCGATTTAGAGAATACAGTCTGAGATTGGGTACAGGATTGAGGGAATCCCGCATCTGTTTGCGAAGGTGCGACTGGACAGGACGCTTTTCACAGACGGGCACAGTAGTCGGAGCGAGGCGAGTGTCTCTCAGGGCTACTCAGGGCAGAGCTGCAGATCTCTCCTCCTCCTCCGCGCATTCAGTCTGTCCAAAATCATTACCGATATAATCTCAGTAGGAGGGATGCAGGGAAATATGATAGTAGCCGGTGTGTTTAGAGAAGCTTTGTCACGTTGTCACGTCGTAGTATAGCGTTATATTTTACATGTGCGCTAAACTGCGACCATATTTGTTTGCGGAAATATCAGACTGCTCTCTCTGCTGCTCTCAGAGCACAGAGAGCCCAGCTGCTGCTGGCCTGCTGCGCGCGCCCGCGGAGCTTGGGGCTCGTCCATGTAACAGTACGACTCTCGCCTGCCTGGGCTGGAGACAGTGCTTGCAACTCGGACTGATAATATAAACATCATCATTCGAGCTTATCCAGGTAAGATATCAATAAAGTAATGACACATTCAGCGGGAAACTAACTATAATTAAGACAAGTGCCAACTTTGACGACGTTTGGTTCAGTATTTTAAGAGCAAACAGATTTTTTTTTACTTCAGTTAGAGCCCTCTGGAGCCTGATACTAAGTAAGGTTTTTCCATCTTGCCTAGTTGTATAGGCTTTGGAGATGCACCAGATGCACGCGCTAAACCCACCGTGACGTCAGGTTGTACCAAATATCCCATTCATTTGAGGGCACAAAAAAAAGCAGTTTTCCACCCTTAGAGGGCGCTTATGCCAGATATGCTGCTGAAAAATGATACAAATGGTAAAATGGCAACAGTTTGGTGTCAAATGTGGAAATTCTGACCAGAATTCTTCACACATCACCCCCAAAGTCATATATATTGGTTAAAAGCTGAAAAAAAGTGTTTTGGAGGTAAGTTCTCCTTTAAGGATTGGCGAATTCACTACTAATTCAAATAGGTTCGACCCTAGCAAAGACGTAACCATTTCAGATATCATTTTTTACCCAGGTCATTTTAGGCTCACTCTCAAACATTCAAAAACAGGTGGTTCTTGTGTTATTATTATTGCTAGCACAGGTTCCCAATTTTGCCCTTTCAAATCTATGTCTAGATTTCTGAAATTGAGGCTTTTTTCTGACCCTCTTGCCCCCCTGTTTTTGACCCCAGAAAACAATCCCATGTCTAGTTTCTGGTTTAGGCTTCACCTAAAACGAGTGCTTAATGGATGCAACATTGACCCAAAATGTTACTCAGGGCATTCATTTAGAATAGGAGCGGCAACTTCTGCAGCATTACAAGGCATGTCAACGGCTTCCCTGCAGCAGATGGGCCGCTGGTCTTCTTCGGCGTACACCACCTACGTTCGTCCTGATGCCACGGCCATCATCGATGCTCAACGATCCTTGAAACCTTGAAATAATTGCTGTCATACCATTCCGGTAAGATTATGTCTCCTGATCCTGTCACCCGGTGTGTTCTTCTTCTAGAAGTTCTATGCTGGGTTCTGGGGCTTGTGCCTTCTTTTGGGGGGTATATACACTGAGCCATGTCTCACCCCTACACTACAGTGAGCCATGTCTCACCTCTACACTACAGTGAGCCATGTCTCACCTCTACACTACAGTGAGCCATGTCTCACCTCTGCACTACAGTGAGCCGTGTTTCACCTCTACACTACGGTGAGCCATGTTTCACCTTTACACTACGGTGAGCCATGTTTCACCTCTACACTACGGTGAGCCACGTTTCACCTCCAGACTACGGTGAGCCACGTTTCACCGTTACACTATGGTGAGCCACGTTTCATCTCTACACTACGGTGAGCCACGTTTCACCTCCACACTACGGTGAGCCACGTTTCACCGTTACACTATGGTGAGCCACGTTTCACCTCTACACTACGGTGAGCCAAGTTTCACCTTTACACTACGGTGAGCCAAGTTTCACCTTTACACTACGGTGAGCCAAGTTTCACCTTTACACTACGGTGAGCCAAGTTTCACCTCTACACTACGGTGAGCCAAGTTTCACCTCTACACTACGGTGAGCCACGTTTCACCTCTACACTACGGTGAGCCATGTTTCACCTTTACACTACAGTGAGCCATGTCTCACCTCTACACTACGGTGAGCCATGTTTCACCTCTACACTACGGTGAGCCACGTTTCACCTCCACACTAGGTGAGCCACGTTTCACCTCCACACTACGGTGAGCCACGTTTCACCTCTACACTAGGTGAGCCACGTTTCACCTCCACACTACGGTGAGCCACGTTTCACCGTTACACTATGGTGAGCCACGTTTCACCTCTACACTAGGTGAGCCACGTTTCACCTCCACACTACGGTGAGCCACGTTTCACCGTTACACTATGGTGAGCCACGTTTCACCTCTACACTAGGTGAGCCACGTTTCACCTCCACACTACGGTGAGCCACGTTTCACCGTTACACTATGGTGAGCCACGTTTCACCTCTACACTACGGTGAGCCACGTTTCACCTCCACACTACGGTGAGCCACGTTTCACCGTTACACTATGGTGAGCCACGTTTCACCTCTACACTACGGTGAGCCACGTTTCACCTCCACACTACGGTGAGCCACGTTTCACCGTTACACTATGGTGAGCCACGTTTCACCTCTACACTACAGTGAGCTATGTCTCACCTCTACACTACAGTGAGCCATGTCTCACCTCTACACTACAGTGAGCCATGTCTTACCTCTACACTACAGTGAGCCATGTCTCACCTCTAGACTAGTGAGCCATGGCAAAGATGGAGATGCAGCAGATGGCTGCCTCATGAAAATACCTCCATTAGATTTGTCTGCTCTCTATGACTCAGGTGATATTATCTCATTAATTGTTCCAACTGCCATAATCATATTTAAATTCTTGTTTACTCTGATATGTTCAATCCCTCAGCTGTCTCATCATCCCGGTAAGATTATGTCTCCTGATCCTGTCACCCGGTGAGTTCTTCTTTCCATAAAGTTATATGCTGGGTTCTGGGGCTTGCGCCTTCTTTTGGGGGGTATATATGGCCGTGCTGCTCGAGCTGATCCAGCTCGATCTCGATATCTCCCAGTGGTGTCAAGCTCCAAAGACTAACTAACTTTCTCATCATAATATTCTGTAACATTCATTCATTGTAATAAATCATTGTTTATCCATCAAGTCTCCTGATTGAAGTGGAGTTTATAAACGAAGGTTCAGACAGGACGATCTTGATCCTCACCGGTTCCACAGTCACTGCACTTCTCCTGCTTGCTCATCTGGTAACCTGTCAGCTTCCTGGTGATAATTGAATAATCAGTGGTTGCCTCCTACTTTCCCATAAACCAATAGCATAGCAACACATCACCTTATACACCTTTGCTCACCTGCACTTTTAGCCTATCACATTGTGGCACTCCCCTTTAGGCAGCCTATCACATGGTTGATGTGTGCATAAATATGCTTTTCTGTGTCTCATTCAGTCTCTCTCATCCTGCTGGCTGACACACACCCACCACCTCCCCGTCTCCGCCAAATCCCTGATCCATCAGTCACCAGCACCAGTATCCTGACTCCACTGGGGCTATATGTGGCCGTGCTGCTCGAGCTGATCCAGCTCGATATCTCCCAGTGGTGTCAAGCTCCAAAGACTAACTAACTTTCTCATCATAATATTCTGTAACATTCATTCATTGTAATAAATCATTGTTTATCCATCAAGTCTCCTGATTGAACTAATTTCTCCTATTCAAATCAGGTTTCAGTTCAGTCCAGTTAGTTGTTTTTTAGTACAAGTAATTTCTCTGTTTATTCATATCAGGTTTCAGTTTAGTTCACTTAGTTGTTTTTAGTACAACTAATTTCTCCATCTTTTCACATCAGGTTTCAGTTCAGTTAGTTGTTTTTCAATACACCTTATTTCTCCATCTTTTCATATCAGGTTTCAGTTCAGTTTAGTTCACTTAGTTGTTTTTAGTACAACTAATTTCTCCTATTCAAATCAGGTTTCAGTTCAGTCCAGTTAGTTGTTTTTTAGTACAAGTAATTTCTCTGTTTATTCATATCAGGTTTCAGTTTAGTTCACTTAGTTGTTTTTAGTACAACTAATTTCTCCATCTTTAGTTTAAACCTGTGTCAATGTTTACATGTGTCAATTTGAGAATAAAAAGAAAAATGTATTTTATGTATTTGAAATACACAAAATACAAGATCTGAAAGTATCTTGATACAAATTACATCTCATTTGTCTCTGCCCAGCCAAATACAAATTACAAAAAACAAAAAAGTAGTTGAAATACGTATTTCAAATACAAGTATTTCAAATACTGCCCATCTCTGTCTGTGCCCGACTTCGGTTTGGAGCTCTCAAGAGTGGAAGGAGTGCAAGGAGGCAGGCCCACCACAGTCTGTGCTCAACGCCCGACTCCGGTTTGGAGCTCTCAGGAAACCTTTGCTCCGCTATAGGTCCCGTGTCTGTGACAGCCCGGGTCATACAGCGTGCGACATTACCGCCTGTGTGAACACGGCGCTGGCTCCCCTCCGTGCGAAGGGGGTACCTCGACGACACGCTCATAGCGGCGGACTCGAGGGACCTCGCCATCGCGCACACCAGGGCCATGATAGATCACCTACAGGCCTCTGGGGTTTCTGATAAACTGGCAGAAAAGTTGCCTCGCCCTGGCCCAGGTCACGACCTTCCTGTGGCTGGAGTTGAACTCGCTGACCATGAATGTGCGGCCTTCGGAGGAAAGGCGGAGATGCATCGTGCGGTTAGCCCACACTCCCCGCCTGGATCACACAGCCTCGGTGGAATTGGTGCGTCGTGCTGCTGGGACACATGGCCGCGGCTGCACATGCGTCTGTTTCAGATCTGGTTCCTCAGTCACCGCCTGGACCCGGGCAAGCACCGGCATCACAGGGTGACTTTGACGGATGCGGCCAGACGGGGCGGAGCGGGTGGCCACGCCCATGCCATTGCCAATGACGCCTGCAGGCGTAATTGATGGTTTTATAGGGGTCAATTTTGAGAAAATAGACATTGTCCAGTTGGTGCGCTGCAGGGAGCAGCTAGGCATAGTGTGAGATTCCTCATTCTCACTCGTAAAACCTGGGTTGTAGGACAACCCCAACATTATCTTTACAACAATCCACCGAAAGTACCAAGCAGGCCTGCTTTATTGCACAATCCAAATCTTCGTCAAAACGTGCCAAAGGGATTCGCTCTGACTGAAATGATTGTAGCCAATGGCAGAGCTGACCCGCAGCCAATTCCATTGAGTGAGACTACTTTCACAGTAAAAATAAATAAATAAAAATATAACCCAACCAAAAATATTATCTACAACAGCTAGATTCAAAAGTTGGCTTTTCAATTAAAGGACAACTTTAAAATCTCATGCAATAAGATCCAAATATGTCCATTCATGTATAGCTGTGTACATTTTATTTTTGATTTCCAGTCATAAACGAGAGCAGATTGTAAAAGTGATTATCGCAACCTGGGCATTAATAGGCAATATATGTTTAATGTGTTTTCAAATATTTGAACTACTTGAGGAGGCCTTGATTTTTCTTGCCAGAACCTTAAACTACCATAAAAGTATCACTTGTAAGATATAGTCTAGTACGTCAACGTAAGATCATACAGTACCAAGGAATTCACAGATTCTCTAAGTTTCTCATTGCAGCAGCCAGCCTGAATAGATCTATGGTGTATGGTGGGTACTGTAGTAGTAAAGGTGTCATGTGTGGAGCCTAAAGCGCATCATGTAAGAAATGCTGATAGACTGTACACTGAAGTGTGAAATACAGTAATTAGATGGGCTTCAAAGTCATGATTAATGTATAGATCTCTAGATCATACAGCCATGATGAATGAAGTCCATGCCTCAAACGACTGCACAGTCACTGTGTAATTACCATTTCAACTCTCTAGCTAACATTAGAAAGGCGGGGGGGGGGGGGGGGGGGTACGGTGGTGCAGTGGTAAGCGCTGTCGCCTCACAGCTCGAAGGTCCTGGGTTCGATTCCCACCTGGGACGCTGTGAGAGTGCCCACCGGGTGGGGTCGTCAAAAAGGGCCTTTCTGTGTGGAGCTTGCATGTTCTCCCCGTGCCTCCCGGGGGCTTCCTTCATATAGGAACCCCCTTCACCAAAACATGCATCCTCTGGTCGTTAAGGGCGCCTGTTCAGAGGGAGGGGAACTGGTTGGAATAGCGTGAACGTCCCACGTGCTATGTCCTACCGGTGAAGCTTCCCCTGTCAGGTGAAAAGAAGCGGCTGGCTAACTGCCCATGTCTCGGAGGAAGCATGGAGCCAGCTTCGGCTCTCCCCAGATCGGCAGAGGGTGGAGTCGCAACCAGGATAAATAAATTAAATTAGCACTAATGGGGGATAAAAATGGGATAAAAAAGTGGGGGGAAAAATATATACAAAAAAAAAACATTAGAAAGGCGCATGTGCAGAGAGAGGGAAGGAGGGAGGGAGAGAGAGGGAGGAGAGAGAGAGAGGGAGGGAGAGTGGGGAGGGGCGAGAGAGAGAGAGAGAGACATACACACACACCCAGATCAGATCCCTATCATTTTGCTAATTAATGGCAATAGAATAAAAGGCAGGAAGTCTAAATTTAAGTGTCTGGACAAGAGCAACGTCATATGGCAGAGTTAAGCTGCGTGACACAACACAGACTCTCTCACACACACACACACACACACACGGGCACACACTCGCACACACACACACACACACACACACACACACACACACACACGGGCACACACTCACACACACACACACTGCTGAGGTAGAGATCAAAGCAATTGGTCGTTCGTGGGTCGGAGATTGGAAGCAGCTCTCTCTCTCTCTCTCACACACAGCCTTTTCCCGCAGTCAACATCCTGTTGAGTTTACGTGTGCTGGTGTGTGTGTGTGTGTGTGTGTGTGTGCGCGTGCGTGCGTGCATGTCTGTCCGGAAATAATACAGTATGTGTCATAGGGAGTACATTTTTGTTCAGCTCATTTTACCTACAATATGCCACAATATGCAACTTTTTAACAGCTTCTAAATCATTTTGATGGTACACTGACTTCTATAGGGAGAATGGCACCTCTATCATTCCCATGGTGCGCCCCTTCACTATGTACATTTGGTGCAGCATCCCAGAGCATGTAGTTACCTGGATATAACTCTATTTCCTGCTGCATCTCCTTCATATTAAAAGCTTTCCTCTGAGGATTTAACACCAGGTTGTTTTGACTGCACCAAGTCACCAGATGGTCAACTTCCTGTCTGTATTCCGCCTCATCTCCGTCTGTGATGAGCCCTATGAGGGTGGTATCGTCTGTGAACTTAAGGAGCTTGACCGACTGGTCAAGTCAAGTCAAGTCAAGTCAAGTCAAGTTTATTTATATAGCCCTAATTCACAAGCATGTCTCAGAGGGCTTCACAGAAAGTATGTCTAGCTGATTCTAGCTAACACACAGTAACAAGAATATACAGAATAAAGATAACATTTGAACAATTGATAATATAGAAAATATAGAAATGAAGAGAGAGCAGAGGAGAGAGCAGGAGAAGGAGAAGAGCAGGGGGAATGTGAGAGAGTGATGGGGTGGGGAGGGAATGGGAGATGTTGGAGGGTATAGGAGGTGGGGAAGGAGCAAGAGGAGAGAGCAGGAGAGGGGAAGGGGGAGGGGTGTGGGGGAGAAGAGAGCAGGGGGAGGGAGGAGGTGGGGAGAGAATGAGAAATATAGACGCACATCTTGCAAACGGACATATGTCAATTTCTAAGCAACCAAACTATGCCTAATTTAATTGGCTGCAAGCCTTTAGTAGTGAGTCCTTTTGCCAAATAAGCACATGTTCACATATAGAGCTTATGGGTGCCTTGCTTTAGGGAAGAGTGGGTGCCATGCTTTGAATAGTGGCGAAATACTAAGAGCATGGGTGCCATGCTTTAAATAGTGGCGGAATATTGCCATGCTATGCCATGCTTTAAATAGTGGCGGAATATTGGAGGGGATAGAGTGGGTGCCATGCTTTGGAGTAAAATGTGTACTATGCTTTAGAGTAGTGGGGGAAAGGGGGAAGGGGAAGAACACCGGGAAGAGGAGAAAGCAGGAGAGTGGAGGAGGGAGGGAGAGCAGGGGGATGTGAGGGAGGAGAGGGGGGAGGTGGGGAGAAAATAGGAAATGTGGAGGAGGAGAGAACAGAGGAGGAGAGATGAGGGTGCAGGGGAGGGAGAGCCAGGGTAGAGGTAGGGTCTAGGGTTGGGGGAGGGGAGGGAGTAGGATACGGGCCCGGATTAGGGCGAGGGTGGGGAGAAATGGGAAATGTGGAGGAGAGAACAGAGAAGGAGAGGTGGGAGGGTGCAGGGGAGGGAGAGCAGGGGGAATGTGAGAGGGATGAGAGGACAGAGAGGAGGAGAGAACAGAGAAGGAGAGGTGGGAGGGTGCAGGGGAAGGAGAGCAGGGGGAATGTGAGAGAGGGGAGAGGACAGAGAGGAGGAGAGAACAGAGAAGGAGAGGTGGAAGGGTACAGGGGAGGCAGAGTAGAGGTAGGGTCTAGGGTGGAGGGAGGGAGTAGGATACGGGCCCGGATTAGGGCGAGGGTGGGGAGAAAATGGGAAATGTGGAGGAGGAGAGAACAGAGAAGGAGAGGTGGGAGGGTGCAGGGGAAGGAGAGCAGGGGGAATGTGAGAGAGGGGAGAGGACAGAGAGGAGGAGAGAGGCAGAGAAGGAGAGGTGGGAGGGTGCAGGGGAAGGAGAGCAGGGGGAATGTGAGAGAGGGGAGAGCAGGAAGTGGCAGGGATTCAGGAAAATAGGGGAGAAGAGGAGAAGGAGCAGAGGGGGGGAGAAGGAGGAGAGAGCAGGAGAAGGGAGGGGGGGCGGTGGGATGTGGGGGAGGAAAGAGCATGGAAAGAGAGGAGAACAGGAAGGGGGAAGAAGGGAAGAAGCGGGGGAAGGGGGAAAGAGAGGGGGGGGGGGAGAAGATCAGACAACTGACTACTCTAAGCATTAACCAGAGCTAACTGGGACATAGTATCTAGCTAATCTACAGCCTAATCTGGCCTATCCTACTCTGCTCTAGTCTGATTTTTGCCTGAACACTATAACAGGTCAGCCTTATGCTGTAGCTAATCTATCGCCTACCTAAGCTGTTCTAAACCAACCGGCAGCCCTCGACCAGTGATGAAGAGCACCGATGCCCCCCGCCCCCCGCCCACATAAGGCGTGGGAGGGAAGGCCAGGCCGGGACACAGCGGCGCCCCCTCACCCCCAGTGAACGCAAGAAAACCTTTCCACCATATGGTGGCAATCCACACATGGATCACCACATGGATTGCCCCAGTGACTTGGCTGAGGAGGAACCGTGTGAGGTCGTTGTGCTATAGGGGCCCATTGCTGCGGCCCGGGCGGACCCAGCCCCCACGCGACCCGCCCCCCCAGCCCCCAGCCACCAGCATAGTGACTGAGAGCGTGAGAGCAGGCCACGCGGGGGACGGGCCCACCCAGGCCACAGCAACGGACCCCCATCCGGGGACTCCCCTCCGAGACAGGCCGAGAGATGCCGGGCTAAACCATGCACAGAGTTTCCGATAATGAAACTCTGTGAATGGTTTATTATGGAAATAAAATTTACAAGAGAACAGAAAATTGAAAATGTAAAAAAGAGTCCAACAGAAGGGATATAAAAATGTAGTTTTTAAATTATCCTAAGATCAGGGAAGGGAGTTGAAAATCTGACAGGGGAGGTTCACACACTGCTGAGGACCCGGAACGCTGCCTTCAGAGCCGGCGACGCAACCGAACTGAGAACAGCCCGAGTGAACCTGTCCCGGGGCATCAGGAAAGCCAAGCGCCTGTACACCAAGAAGATAACCCGCCATTTCAAAGACAGCAGAGACACACGGAGCCTTTGGCAGGGGATCCAGACCATCACGGATTATAAACCCTCTCCACGGGCCTGTGACAGCAACATCTCTCTGCTGAACCAACTCAACAACTTCTATGCACGTTTTGATTCACAAAACACCACTCCTGCACAGAAGACACCGCCCTCTCCCGACGACCAGGTACTGTGCCTGTCCTCAGCCAGCGTGAAGAAAACACTCTGCATGATAAATGCCCGCAAGGCTGCGGGGCCAGACAACATACCTGGTCGTGTGTTGAAGGACTGTGCAGAAGAACTCAAGGATGTCTTCACTGACATTTTTAACATCTCCTTGAGTCAGGCTGTGGTCCCCACATGTTTCAAGGCCAGCACCATCATACCTGTGCCAAAGAAGTCACAACCATCTGGCTTCAACGACTACCGCCCTGTTGCACTGACCTCCATCATCATGAAGTGCTTCGAGAGGCTAGTCATGCACCACATTAAATCCATCCTCCCTCCCGCTTTGGACCCTTTTCAGTTTGCTTATCGGGCAAACAGATCCACCGATGATGCAATTTCCTCTGCCCTCCACCTAACCCTTACCCACCTTGACAGGAAAGACTCATATGTGAGAATGCTGTTCATTGATTTCAGTTCAGCGTTCAACACCATCATCCCTCAGCAGCTGATAAAGAAGCTGGACCTGCTGGGCCTGAACACGTCACTCTGCAACTGGATATTGGATTTTCTCACCGAGAGATCACAGTCGGTACGGGTGGGAAATAACACATCCAGCACCATCACACTGAGCACGGGAGTCCACCAAGGAGGAGTGCTCAGTCCCCTGTTCTTCACCCTGCTGACCCATGACTGTGCACCCAACCACAGCGGAAACCACTTTGCAGATGACACAACTGTGGTGGGTCTCATCAGTAACAACGACGAGACCAACTACAGGATGGAGGTGAACCAACTGGTCACATGGTGTGAAGAGAATAACCTCTTTCTAAATGTAGAAAAAACCAAGGAGATCATTATAGACTTCAGAAGAGCCCCTCCTCAACACTCCCCACTGACCATCAACGGTGCTGCAGTGGAGCGGGTGAGCAGCACCAAGTTTCTGGGGGTGCACATCTGTGAGGACCTCTCCTGGACCATCAAGACTGTTGCAGTGGTGAAGAAGGCCCAGCAGCGCCTTTACTTCCTCCGGAAGCTGAGGAGAGCCAGAGCCTCAGCTCCCATCATGTGCTCTTTCTACAGGGGGACCATAGAGAGCATCCTGACCGGCTGCATCACAGCCTGGTTTGGTAGCTGCACTGCTGCCAACCGGAAGACCCTGCAGCGCATCGTGAAAGCAGCCGGGAAGATCGTTGGTGCCTCCCTCCCCTCCCTCCTGGAGATCTACAACACTCGCCTGGGTCGCAAAGCCACTAACATTGTGGGAGACCCCACCCATCCCTCTCATGGACTTTTCTGCCTGCTTCCGTCGGGGAGAAGATATCGGAGCCTCCGGGCCCGCACCACCAGACTAGCCAACAGCTTCGTCCACCAGGCTGTCAGGCTGTTAAACTCTCTCCCCTCTCTTCCCTCTGCCCCTAGTCTGGACTGTTAACTTATCACTGTACAACTCCCCTCTCTTCCCTCTGCCCCCAGTCTGGACTTGAACCACTCACTCCTCACTCAGCACCAGTCACTTTATGCAAAACTATTATGTCGCTTTATTCATTTTATTTTATTGCACTTTTCTGCCATCACTATTTGCACTATCTGACTTTTATTACAGTGATTACAATGACCTTATTATGACCCCTACGGTAGTATTTTATTGTATGTTTTTTATCTATTTTATCTTCGTATTTTATGTCATGTGTTGTCTCCTATCTGTATTTTGAGTGCACCTTGGATCGTGAGATACGGAATTTCGATGCTCTGTATGTCTTGTACATATGGTAGTGATTGACAATAAAATTGACTTTGACTTTGACTTTGATCTAAAAAGTAGAGTCCAAAAAGAAATAGAAAATGTAGTCTTTAAGTTTTCGTAGGTTTAGAGAATACTAGTTAATTAGCTAGGTGAAAAAGGGGTAACAAGATTGGGAGTTCCATGAGGATGATCTGAGGAATCCATGAGTCCGCGTTGGTGACATGGATTAAGAGGAGGGGAGGGGAGGATAGGAGTCGGAGGTGATGATTAAGAGGAGGGGAGGATAGGAGTTGGAGGTGATGATGAGGCCGGGGGGGGGGGTGGCTAGGGGGGGCGCCCCCCCCTTCCCTTAGGCAGGCAGGTGACCAGGATGGTGAGGATAGGGGTCGGTGATGGTGGTGAGCCCGGGGTGTCAGACAGTAGAAGGAGTAGTGGGTAGATGGCCTAGAGTGACGACAGGTGGCTAGGGCGATGACGGCCGGACCTAGGGCTGCAGCGGCGGGGTGTACGTCAGGCCAATGAAGGACACCTGAGGGGGAGAGAGAGAAGAGAGCGGGGGAATCTGCGCAGAGGTGGAACTAACTCTATAGACAACAATAAAATTAGGTCAAATCAAAATTTATTAGGATTATTTAGGATGACTAATACTATACTGCTAATTCAGGTCTAGGTAGTCTAGGTCTAAGTTTAGACTGATACTGCTGGCTTGTGATAGCCCGCTCAGCAGTTCAGGACTAAGTTTATTCACCAGCTATTAGATTTTCTATCTGAGCTACTGGATCGGCTGATGCCATATTATTAAATTAGGTCAAGTCTAAGTTTATACTGATACTGCTGGCTTGAGATAGCCCGCTCAGCAGTTCAGGACTAAGTTTATTCACCAGCTATTTGATTTTATATCTGAGCTACTGGGTCGGCTGATGCCATATTATTAAATTAGGTCAAGTCTAAGTTTATACTGATACTGCTGGCTTGAGATAGCTCGCTCAGCAGTTCAGGACTAAGTTTATTCACCAGCTATTTGATTTTATATCCGAGCTACTGGATCGGCTGATGCCATATTATTAAATTAGGTCAAGTCTAAGTTTATATTGATACTGCTGGCTTGTGATAGCCCGCTCAGCAGTTCAGGACTAAGTTTATTCACCAGCTATTTGATTTTATATCTGAGCTATTGGATCGGCTGATGCCATATTATTAAATTAGGTCAAGTCTAAGTTTATACTGATACTGCTGGCTTGAGATAGCCCGCTCAGCAGTTCAGGACTAAGTTTATTCACCAGCTATTTGATTTTATATCTGAGCTACTGGATCGGCTGATGCCATATTATTAAATTAGGTCGAGTCTAAGTATATACTGATACTGCTGGCTTGAGATAGCCCGCTCAGCAGTTCAGGACTAAGTTTATTCACCAACTATTTGATTTTATATCTGAGCTACTGGATCGGCTGATGCCATATTATTAAATTAGGTCAAGTCTAAGTTTATACTGATACTGCTGGCTTGAGATAGCCCGCTCAGCAGTTCAGGACTAAGTTTATTCACCAGCTAATAGATTTTCTATCTAGGCTACTGGGTCGACTGATGCCATATTATTTAAATTAGGTCAAGTCTAAGTTTATACTGATATTGCTGGCTTGAGACAGCCCGCTCAGCAATTCAGGATTGTATGTACTCAAGAGCTAATAAATATTTCTAGAGAATGACATCATCAAACATAACCATCAAGCACAACCAAATGATTGGGAGAATAAATGGGTTTTGAGTCTAGTTTTGAAGATTTCAATGGAGCCAGCTTGCCTAACTGACAGAGGAAGCTGGTTCCAGAGATGTGGAGCACGGTAAGAAAATGCTCTGCTACCTGCTGATTTTTTCTTAATTTTAGGGACGGTAAGATAATTACCGTCCTGTGAGCGGAGAGTATGCGTGGGAACATAAGGAATGATTAGCTCAGATAAGTACGGAGGTGCGAGCCCGTGCAAAGATTTATAGGTTAACAGAAGCACCTTAAAGTCTGATCTGGCCTGAATTGGGAGCCAGTGGAGGGAGATTAAGACCGGAGTTATATGATCAAACTTCTTAGTTCTAGAATTCTAGCAGCGGCGTTTTGCACGAGTTGTAATTTATTTGTGCTACAAAGTGGAAGGCCAGAGAATAAGACATTACAGTAGTCGAGTCTAGATGAAACAAAGGCGTGTATTAAGGTTTCGGCATCCGTTGCATTTAGCAAGGGACGGATCTTTGAGATATTGCGAAGATGAAAGAAAGCTATTTTAGTGATATCCTTAATGTGAGCATCGAATGACAGAGTAGGATCAAAGGTAACACCTAGGTTTTTCACCTTTGAGTTTGGAGTAATTACGCAGTTCTCAATGTTCAGACTAAGATCAGTGAGAAATGGAAGTTGGGTTTTTGGGCCAACAACTAGTAGTTCAGTTTTGTTGGCGTTTAGTCGTAAGAAATTATTTGACATCCAATCTGTAACAGCGATTAAGCAGGATTCAAGATTAGCGAGTTTAGAGCGATCGTCTGGTCTAATTGGTATATAAATTTGGGTATCGTCGGCATAACAGTGGAAGTTAATGCCATATCTACGGAAAATTTCGCCAAGAGGCAGTAAGTAAACTCCAAAGAGTAAGGGACCCAGGACTGATCCCTGCGGTACACCAAAATTCACTGAGGAGAATGTGGACATACTATTTTTATATGAGACACAGTGTGTCCTATCAGACAAATATGACTTTAGCCAGGATAGGGCAGTGCCCCGGATACCTACGTAGTTAGATAAGCGGTCTAGGAGGATCTTATGATCGATTGTATCGAAGGCTGCGCTTAAGTCTAATAAAATGAGAAGAGAGGAGAAATTAGAGTCGGACGCGAGGAGAAGGTCATTGGTTACTTTTGTAAGAGCAGTTTCAGTACTATGGAGTGATCGAAAACCAGATTGAAAGGGATCGAGAAGTTTATTATGCAAGAGGTAGTCAGTTAATTGTGTCGAGACTACTTTTTCAAGAACTTTAGAGAGGAAGGGGAGATTTGAGATTGGCCTGAAGTTGTTAAGAACCTCAGAATCAAGGTTTGGCTTTTTAAGTAGAGGTTTGATTACAGCAGATTTGAAGGAGGCAGGGACAATGCCAGAGGAGAGGGAGCTATTGATAATGTTAAGTAAGGGGGGGCCTAGTATTGGAAGGAGTTCCTTAATCAACTTTGCAGGGAGAGGGTCGAATAAACAGGTTGTGGATTTAGATGAAAGTACAATTTTTGAAAGTGCATTTAGAGAGATAGTCTCAAAATTCGAGAGTATAGTACTCTCGTCTAGGGTTCTAAGGACAGGGCTAGGAGAGGGGTTAGCACCCTTTGTGAGTAATAGAGAGTTGCTAATTTCATCTCTAATACAGATAATTTTACGGTTAAAGAAGTCAAGGAAGTCATTAGCTGTAAATGGAGAGTTTGTATTGGGGGAGGGTTTGCGAGTAAGATTTGCGACCGTGTCAAATAGAAATTTAGGATTATTTTTATTAGTGTTAATAAAATCTGATAGGTAGGAGGCTCTTGCAGCGGAGAGCATACGTTTGTATTTTAATAGGCTATCACTCCAAGCTAGTCGATAGACTTCAAGCTTGGATGATCGCCATTTACGTTCTAGTTTTCTGCATATTAGTTTTTGTGCGCGTGTATCGTCAGTATACCAAGGTGAGGGTTTTTTAGGGCGACGGATTTTAGTACGTAGAGGTGCGATAGAATCAAGCGAGGCGAGTAGGATTGAATTAAATTGATTTGTGAATTCATTAATGGAGTCGATCCGCTCTGGGAGAGAGGAAAGCGGCCCCGATAACAAATCAGCGAGTTCAGTGGGAGTAGAACTATCGATACACCGGGCGGTATAGGTATCGGCTAGGTTTGATTGCCAGAGGGGCAGGTCTATTTTAAATTTAATGAGATAATGATCTGACAGTGCTGGAGGGTAAATCATGACTGACAGATCTGAGACGTTAATCCCACGAGCGAGGACGAGATCAAGCGTGTTGCCGTTAGAATGCGTTTGTTCATGAACCAACTGAGCAAAGCCAAGGGTGTCGACTAAAGATAGAAAGGCTTTGCAGAGTGGGTCAGCTTTACGGTTAACATGAATATTGAAATCGCCAATGATAAGGATATTATCCGTGCGGGTTACGAGGTCAGAGAGAAAATTGGAAAATTCATCAAGAAAAGATGAATAGGGCCCAGGTGGGCGGTAGAGCATAACTAGGTAGAAGGCTCCGAGGCCAGCTATATTAGAGTGTCTCATAGTAAGTATCTCACAAGATAGGAGCTTATATACTTTATACTTTTGATCCTGCAGAAGACCTAGATTTGAGTTATAAATTAGGCCAACGCCCCCACCATTTCTTGACATTCTGGCAACATGCGAATTGTCAAAGTTAGGGGGGGAGGCTTCAATGAGTGGAAGAACAACGTCCGGTTTTAGCCAGGTTTCGCATAATCCCATAACGTCACTATTATGTTCAATGATTAAGTCATTGACCAGGAGGGCTTTATTGGTGATTGATCTGATATTAATGAATCCAAATCGAATAGATTTATCATCAATGTTAGTTAATTTAGAGCATTCGATACCAAGAGTAGATTTAATCTCAATGAGGTTGGTGTTTGACGTTTTGAGGGGTGGACGAGAGCGGCGTGAGGGGACGGAGCGACGAAGAGAAACTGTGCTAATTTGAGAGATCGTGGTATAATACGGAGACGGAGCGGCAGTGGTAACAGTCGGATTAATAACAGTAAGGTTTGGGTTGGACTGGTGACTGAAGGTGCAGCTGTTGGTGTACAGACCGAAGAAGTAGGGAGAGAGGACACCGCCCTGGGAAGCGCCGGTGCTGATGGACCGAAAGTCAGTGATGTGCTTACCCAGCCTCACGTGCTGCTTCCTGTCAGTCAGGAAGTCTGTGGTCCATCTGCAGATGGGGTCGGGCACGCCCAGCTGGGAGAGTTTCTCCTGTAGCAGGGCTGGGAGGATGGTGTCAAACGCCGAGCTGAAGTCTACGAACAGGATCCTGGCATAGGTTCCTGCATTGTCCAGGTGTGTGAGGATGTGGTGGAGGGCCATGTTTATTGCATCGTCTACAGACCTGTTGGCTCTGTAGACAAACTATAGGGGGTCCAGGAGTGGGTCTGTGATGGATTTTGGGATCAATGTGACAGATTTTTATAGAGCAGGTCACGTATGTCCGCCCTCTTTTAGACAAGCTCCATGGTCTTTGACATACATTAATAATTAAAGGTCGCATATCATGCTATTGTTAACTGTATAAAATATATCTCATAGGTCTTTAAAACAAGGTTATGAATTTGTTGCAAAAAAAAAATCAAATCCAGCATCTGTGGGACTTCTCTATGTGCTCTAACTGTCTCTCCCCTCATTCATTTTGCGCTGTTTTGATAAGATAAGATAAGATGATCTGATATCCATCTTTAGTGCAGTTGATTGACGCTTTAGAATACAGCCCGCAAATAACCCTGTAACTACAGGGTAACAAGATCTGTACTTATAGGGTAATTACAGGGTACCACACCTGTACTTACAGGGTAACTACGGGTTACAAGAAGTTAATTTAGCCTGTAACTACATGGTAACAAGATCTGTACTTATAGGGTAATTACAGGGTACCACACCTGTACTTACAGGGTAACTACGGGTTACAAGAAGTTAATTTAGCCTGTAACTACATGGTAACAAGATCTGTACTTATAGGGTAATTACGGGGTACCACACCTGTACTTACAGGGTAACTACGGGTTACAAGAAGTTAATTTAGCCTGTAACTACATGGTAACAAGATCTGTACTTATAGGGTAATTACGGGGTACCACACCTGTACTTACAGGGTAACTACGGGTTACAAGAAGTTAATTTAGCCTGTAACTACATGGTAACAAGATCTGTACTTATAGGGTAATTACGGGGTACCACACCTGTACTTACAGGGTAACTATGGGGTACAAGAAGTTAATTTAGCCTGTAACTACATGGTAACAAGATCTGTACTTATAGGGTAATTACGGGGTACCACACCTGTACTTACAGGGTAACTACGGGTTACAAGAAGTGAATTTAGCCTGTAACTACAGGGTAACAAGATCTGTACTTATAGGGTAATTACGGGGTACCACACCTGTACTTACAGGGTAACTATGGGGTACAAGAAGTTAATTTAGCCTGTAACTACATGGTAACAAGATCTGTACTTATAGGGTAATTACAGGGTACCACACCTGTACTTACAGGGTAACTACGGGTTACAAGAAGTTAATTTAGCCTGTAACTACATGGTAACAAGATCTGTACTTATAGGGTAATTACGGGGTACCACACCTGTACTTACAGGGTAACTACGGGTTACAAGAAGTTAATTTAGCCTGTAACTACATGGTAACAAGATCTGTACTTATAGGGTAATTACGGGGTACCACACCTGTACTTACAGGGTAACTACGGGTTACAAGAAGTTAATTTAGCCTGTAACTACATGGTAACAAGATCTTTACTTATAGGATAATTACGGGGTACCACACCTGTACTTACAGGGTAACTACGGGTTACAAGAAGTTAATTTAGCCTGTAACTACATGGTAACAAGATCTGTACTTATAGGGTAATTACGGGGTACCACACCTGTACTTACAGGGTAACTACGGGTTACAAGAAGTTAATTTAGCCTGTAACTACATGGTAACAAGATCTGTACTTATAGGGTAATTACGGGGTACCACACCTGTACTTACAGGGTAACTACGGGTTACAAGAAGTTAATTTAGCCTGTAACTACATGGTAACAAGATCTGTACTTATAGGGTAATTACAGGGTACCACACCTGTACTTACAGGGTAACTACGGGTTACAAGAAGTTAATTTAGCCTGTAACTACATGGTAACAAGATCTGTACTTATAGGGTAATTACAGGGTACCACACCTGTACTTACAGGGTAACTACGGGTTACAAGAAGTTAATTTAGCCTGTAACTACATGGTAACAAGATCTGTACTTATAGGGTAATTACGGGGTACCACACCTGTACTTACAGGGTAACTACGGGTTACAAGAAGTTAATTTAGCCTGTAACTACAGGGTAACAAGATCTGTACTTATAGGGTAATTACAGGGTACCACACCTGTACTTACAGGGTATCTACGGAGTACAATAAGTTAATTTAGCCTGTACAGTACAAAGTGATATCTGCAGTAAGACTGTTTACCACCGCAGTCTATAAACATACAGTCAAAAAATAGAATAAATGGTGAATGTTGAAAATAATTTTGAGTTAAACTAAGGCCATTTTATTTGGGTTAATTATGACAAAACACTGCTGTTACTTAAAGGAAAAGAAAAACACGATGTTCAGCTAAAAGAAACATGTTTAATTTGTATTTCCAGTGTTATAATTTCAGTTGGTTGTTATTCTCACCTAAAAGGGGAGATAATGTGGCGTATTGACCACATCATTTTGGTTCTACAGTATGATGTGAACTTGTGCTTTTTGGACCTCTGTGAACACGGTCCTGTCCAGGGTTGTAAGCACACATGCGCAGTGATCTGCAGTCAGACAAGATGGCCGAGTAAACAAATGAATGCTAAACCTGTGTCAGCCTGGTTAATATGCCACACCATACATGGCTGGTGTGGTGTGGCATTATCTGGGGGCCAAATGTGTTTTGAGACTTCCATGGTGTTTATATAGCACGCCCAAGTCCTTTATAAGCAAAGAAGCAAGGATATCATTGTCTAGAGTCTGGTAGGCCTACATAGTCCTTCTCCGGGCTCCATGATTACAGCAGTGGACTCTGCTACCTGGCCCTAAGAGAAATGGAGAAATGGATTGAAAAGCAATTCCTATTAAAATTCTTAAACATTCTAAAATGGTTACCTGGCTGAGCCACTTACGGTGGTGATGGTTGAAAGTTTGATTCAAGAGATATTTCGCATCTGTGCAGTGTAGAAAATGGCAGTTGAGTTGAGCATTCCATCTGTCAGCATGTGCAATGGCAGGTTAATTTCAAGAAAATGAAAATTGTATTGCAGCTGCATGAGATTACCTGGGTGCATATATCCATCCATTCACATTCTGTATTCATGTGATGTGAGAATTGTCAACAAGCTGATCAATGCTTTGGTAAATGGCCTGAATTTATATAGCACTTTTATCCAAAGCGCTTTACAATCAGTAGGTACATTCACCCATTCACACACCGATGGCGGCAGGCTACCACGCAGGGTGCTGGCACACCATCAGGAGCAATTTGGGGTTCAGTATCTTGCCCAAGGACACTTCGAAATGCAGACTGGAGGAGGTGGGAATCGAACCACCGACCTCTTTTATCCAAAGCAATTAGTGGATGACCCGCTCTACCTCCAGCCTGCTTTCATGCAAAGAGAGAAAATCTGACAGTGCACAGCTATCATACCCTACCAGTGATCCTCACTATTTCTTCGATGAGAGCCGCACTGGCAGGACAAAGTCAATAGGAGAGCCACTTTTACCGCAAAACACCAAAAGCCACCCCAACCAAGCACATCTGCCTACCATTTATTGTGTTTTATTGTTTTCCACACACACACGCACGCACGCACGCACGCACACACACACACACACACACACACACACACACACACACACACACACACACACACACACACACACACACACACACACACACCAGTTTCCCCTAGAAAATCTTTCAGGCCTGGAGGGATTTTGAAACGTACCCCGACCGCAACGGTGGGGGCCGTCGGTGGGGGCCGTCGCTGGCGACGCTAAAGTTTTAGCTAACCTTTTCACATCTATGTTCGCAATGGCATCCCAAGTATCATCATACTATTATGGGATGCGATGCGAACAGTTGTATTATGGGATGTGCGTTTCCCAGGCACGACACACGTTGACACGTTTTGGAACAGCGCTGCATGCTGGCACAACACTCCTAAAAGCAAAATGCTTATTGTTTTGAATGATTTGGCACCTTCTATTACTGTCAACACCAGTATTGTTGTATTGTAATAATATGCCATAAAGGTTTATTGAAATTTTGGGGAGAGCAGGAGGGGGGAAATCTTTAAAAAAGAAAATATATATATATTTTTTTGGCAATTTCTTACAGCCGCCAACTAAAGCTTCGAGAGCCGCCAGCGTCTTGCGAGCCGCACAATGAGGAACTAGGCCCTACACAGTCATCATACCAAATACAGCCATCATAAACCACACAGCCATCATACCCAACGCCATAATAACCCACACAGCCATCATACCAAACACAGCCATCAAAGCCCACACAGCCATCATACCCCGCACAGTCATCATGCCCCACACGTCGGTTAATCGAAAGTGAAATTAACCAAAAATTGACATCCCTATGCCCCACACAGTCATCATAAACCACACAGTCATCATAAACCACACAGTCATCATGCCCCACACAGTCATCATAAACCACACAGTCATCATGCCCCACACAGTCATCATAAACCACACAGTCATCATACCCCACACAGTCATCATACCCCACACAGTCATCATAAACCACACAGCCATCATACCCCACACAGTCATCATAAACCACACAGTCATCATAAACCACAGTCATCATGCCCCACACAGTCATCATAAACCACACAGTCATCATAAACCACACAGTCATCATGCCCCACACAGTCATCATAAACCACACAGTCATCATAAACCACAGTCATCATGCCCCACACAGTCATCATAAACCACACAGTCATCATAAACCACAGTCATCATGCCCCACATAGTCATCATACCCCACACAGTCATCATAAACCACACAGTCATCATGCCCCACACAGTCATCATACCAAACACAGCCATCAAACCCCGCACAGCCATCATACCCCGCACAGTCATCATACCCCGCACAGTCATGATGCCCCACACAGTCATCATAAACCACACAGTCATCATGCCCCACACAGTCATCATACCAAACACAGCCATCAAACCCCACACAGCCATCATACCCCGCACAGTCATCATGCCCCACACAGTCATCATACCCCGCACAGTCATCATGCCCCACACAGTCATCATGCCCCACACAGTCATCATACCCCGCACAGTCATCATGCCCCACACAGCCATCATAAACCACACAGTCATCATAAACCAAACAGTCATCATGCCCCACAGTCATCATAAACCACACAGTCATCAAAAACCACACAGTCATCATACCCCACACAGTCATCATGCCCCACACAGCCATCATAAACCACACAGTCATCATAACCCGCACAGTCATCATGCCCCACACAGTCATCATAAACCACACAGTCATCATAAACCACACAGTCATCATACCCCACACAGTCATCATACCCCGCACAGCCATCATGCCCCGCACAGTCATCATGCCCCACACAGTCATCATAAACCACACAGTCATCATGCCCCACTAGGGATGTCAACGGTTAACCGTTAATCGATTAACCGTCGCTAACGTCGTTGTTCGGTTATTGCTGTCGGTCTATCAGTTAATATAAAAAATATATATATATATATATATATATATATTTTTTTTTTTTTTTATTAAAAAATTATGAATTTGTCACGCTCTCCTCTCGTGTATCCGACAGGCAACAGCGGGGGGAAAAGCAGGTCCACTCTATATCACTCAGCATGTTATAGCCTACTAATTAAACGCATTTCTCCCCAAACATGCAGCGTATCCGGGGCGCGTACACACACGCGTGTGTGTGCACACACACAACTCGCATGGGCACTCGCACTCGCACTCGCACTCGCATGGGCATGAGCTCATTGAGTAAATAGACCAAAAAAATAAATTAAAAAAAATAATAATAATAATATTAAAAAATTATGAATTAACCGGTAGGTTAATCGATTATTAGCGTCGGTTAATCGAAAGTGAAATTAACCAAAAATTGACATCCCTATGCCCCACACAGTCATCATAAACCACACAGTCATCATAAACCACACAGTCATCATGCCCCACACAGTCATCATAAACCACACAGTCATCATGCCCCACACAGTCATCATAAACCACACAGTCATCATACCCCACACAGTCATCATACCCCACACAGTCATCATACCCCACACAGTCATCATAAACCACACAGCCATCATACCCCACACAGTCATCATAAACCACACAGTCATCATAAACCACACAGTCATCATGCCCCACACAGTCATCATAAACCACACAGTCATCATAAACCACAGTCATCATGCCCCACACAGTCATCATAAACCACACAGTCATCATAAACCACAGTCATCATGCCCCACACAGTCATCATAAACCACACAGTCATCATGCCCCACACAGCCATCATAACCCACACAGTCATCATAAACCACACAGTCATCATGCCCCACACAGCCATCATAAACCACACAGCCATCATAACCCACACAGTCATCATAAACCACACAGTCATCATGCCCCACACAGTCATCGTGCCCCACACATCCATCATAACCCACACAGCCATCATAAACCACACAGTCATCACACCAAACACACAGTCATCATACACCGCACAGCCATCATATCCAGGGTTCGAGTTATGGGGGGACCTATGGGGTCTTGGACCCCATAGATAGAGTCTGGGACCCCATAGTCCAGAACACCTGTGGGACCCCCACAAATATAACTTTTTTATTTTTATTTATTTTTTCCTTTTTTGTGTTCCAAATAACACATTTTTCGATGGAAGAATTATTATTATTTATGTTAACTAGATAAATAGGCTAAATAAGAAACATGTTTTCAGTTTTCCCAAAACAACCGTTTGAATTGTTGTGTGAAATAGGCTGCATTTCACCTCCAAGCCACCATGCGCCGCCCATGAGCGCGTGTTCTACTACTACAACCGAGTTGCAGGGAGAAGAAGCCACAACATGCAACCATCACGTGATGTAAACAGCCGCCTGAGCCAACAAGATCTTATTAATCTTTAGTATAGCGTTATCATGCCACTGAAGAAAAGGCTGAAGCTGCCAACGGGGTGTACAAGCCTGGATAGCTTCGGTTTCAGAAAGAAACAAAGAACGGCTTCAGACAACAGACAACGACCTGTTAGCGCAACAGCTAGGTTGCTACTAGCTAGTAGGTAAGCTAACGTTATGGTCTGATGATGTCGTGGACACAGCTGAGAGGAGAGGAGACTGAGACGTTTCATTTTGTAAGTATTACGCCTACAGTTGTTTTTGTTCTAACAAGATGCTGCTACTGTATCTGCTGAAATATGCTGCTGTTTGTTGCAATTTGTTTTTCATTCACAAGTTCTTGATTACCTGTGCACAAGGGGTTTGTTCGTAAGGTTAGCCTACTCTGGTAACTTCCGGTCTGTTGTTGCTATGCAACGGTAGCGTAGGGGATGGCTGCCCCATTCATCTGTTTTCTTCTTGTTGTTGTTTTTAGATAGCGTTTCTTGCTGAGTGCAGAGAACTGCTCGGAAAGCAAATTGTATTTGCATTATGTATATGTATGTATGAGCATTATGTATTTATTTTTGTAGTTTTTGATTTATAAGTGCAGAGACAGAGTTAAATAAATGTTAATTTAAGTTCAGCAATTTTGTCTCATTTGTAAAATTAAATTGTTGTATTTTATCAGATGCAAGTGTAAGACTGAATACGGTAATAACATCATACAACAGTCTAAACCGAATGTTAATTTAAAATTAGATATTCCTCTAAATCTGGCTTCAAACGGCCACAATTTGAGGAAAAAACGGCCCAATTTTTGATTTAGGGGGACCCCATAGCTATCTGACTATAACTCGAACCCTGATCATATCCCGCACAGTAGTGATGCGCGGGCCGCAGTTATAACCGCGCTGACCATGGATATCCCGCCCCGCGGGCGGGCCGGATCATAAAAATAAACATTCTGATTAATAGCGGATGGGTTGCGGCGGTTGTAACGATGTATCATTAATGAGGAAAAATATAATTAATTACGTTCTCTAGTCTATGAATGTATTTTAAGATACATTTTTCATCAGGCACATTCTTAGTTGCCTATTAATTGTAGAATCCCCAAAGTAGTCTAGCAGCAAGTCCTCAAAAAAGGCTTTAGTTTTTGAGATACCCCTACCCGAGGTAGAACAAATGACAACAATGATTTTTCTTATCTTTAGGGTCTCCCATTAATGAAATTGATTGTTGTCAAAAAAAAAATTGGGGGAAAAAATGTTTTTTTGGCTGTTCTTTAGAACTACCCCAATCCCTGAAAAAGAGCCAAATTAGGCCATTCCGAATAGGGGAAAGGTGACAAAAAAGCCAATAACTTGAGAATGTTCACTCTTTTCCTCATCAGATTTGCTGAGGTATGAACCAGGTGGCTGCCCTACATCACCAAATAGTCAGAAAATGATTTACCTAAAAAGATAATGAATTATAGTCCTGTAAATATAGCTTTAGTTTAGGCGGAAATTGTACTTTGTGGTGATAGGACTCCATCACTTTTCTCTCATTTATCAAAACTGAAATCCCTGAAAAATATACCATTACTGAGTTGTCTAGGGTGCTATTGAACACTGACCAGTAGTTGTATGGAGATATCTGGTGCAGTCAGTGGTGTAATGTAACAAAGTATAAATACTTAAGTACAGTACTTAAGTATTTTTTCTGAGTATCTGTACTTTACTTGAGTATTTATATTTCTGTCAACTTTCACTTTTACTCCACTACATTTCCCAAATAAAATGGATACTTTTACTCCACTACATTTCCCCCAAGCATCTTAGTTACAAAGTAAAATCAGAAGAAATTGCAACAACAAGTTACGTTAATCACGATCCACACGCCATTCCATTTGGTGGCTGTAATGCAACATAACGTTGTTTGCCAGCGGCTATAAAAGTCAAGAAGAAATAGACTTCCACTCAAGCCCAGGCATGTCTTTTACTTGATTTTTTTAACAGCATTTACTTGTACTTTTTACTTTCAATACTTAAGTACATTTAATATGAGAAAATTACTTTTGATACTTAAGTACAGAAAATATCAAGTACTTTAAGACTTTTACTCAAGTAATATTCTAATGAGTGACTTTGACTTTTACCAAAGTCTTTTTCTGGGAAGATATCTTTACTTTTACTCAAGTATGGTTTTCGAGTACTTTATACACCATTGGGTGCAGTTGTATAGCAAATGAGATTTCTTTAGACATAGGCCTACTACCTCTTCTCTGAAACAGTCAAATTAGGTCATTCCAATGGGGGATAACAGGCATAATAGCCTATAAGTTAAGAATGCTCACTCTGATGGTCATCATATTTGGAGAGGGAATTACCAGGTGGCTGAACTACATCACCAAATAGTCAGAATGTGAGTAACCCAATAAAATAAAGTTGATCTAAATTACAAACCGTCTGGAGCGGCTGTAGCTCAGGAGGTAGAGCGGGTCATCCACTAATCGCTTTGTATGAAAGAGGTCGGTGGTTCCATTCCCACCTCCTCCAGTCTGCATGTCAAAGTGTCCTTGGTCAAGATACTGAACCCCAAATTGCTCCTGATGGTGTGCCAGTGCACCCTGCGTGGTAACCTGCCGCCATCGGTGCATGAATAGGTGAATGTACCTACTGATTGTAAAGCGCTTTAAATAAAAGCGCTATATAAATGCAGGCCATTTACCATTTACCATAAAACATAGAAATAACAAGGTGTAAATATTGGAAGTTTTATTGAAACTGGAACATTAATGGAGTTAGTGTGCTAACTGAAGTTCAGGAACACAAAGACCACACCATGTAATTATCTGCGCCGCACTAAGCCATTCCACCTGCGCTCCAATCACTTCACTGATGAATACACCTGTGTTCTATCAACTCAATCACTCGTAGCATATATAAACATGACCATATTCTCTCTCTCCCCCCCGTTCGCCTCAGTCGTCACGACTGCTTGTTCAAGACACACTCGTTCGTTCCGACCCACTTCAACTCAAGCGAACACTTCATTAAAATAGTTAAAGAAAAGAAAAGTCAAGCTTGCACGCTCCGTTGTACGTCCCTCGCCTGGGCGTCAAATCTTCACCATCCAGCTCCAGCCAGACACCGCCCTCTACACCGCTGCCGTCATCGGAGATCCTCACGCGGCAGCCAGTCCTCCATGCACGCCCCATGCCGACATGTTCGGGACAGGCTTCCAGCCCAGCTCGAGCCACAGCAATGCCGAGGCCACCCAATGGCCAACCACCATCTCCGACTGGACCGTCGCTCACCTCCACGCTCCAGCTGACCCTCCTTGGTTCCACACTCTTCGCCTTCATGGCCAGGTGGTACCTCTTCTGTCTAATTCAAGTTTAGCTTCCTGAAACTCTATCCTATACTATCGGTTTTCGACTTGCAGTATATTGATTGACATCACATCTCACGTGATTACCATTGACTTCAGCAACTCTAAACCATGCATTTACTGAATAAATACTACCACCTGTATGAGGGGTGGACAGTGCCAATGTTCACCTCACTAAGCAACAGCCACATGCTGCTGCTGCCACTCCTACAAAGTCACGTCACGCCACTACCGATTACCGCTACTACGACTGCTACCACTAGCAGCTCCGACTACTACCACTATTACTACGGCTACTACTAGATTTGGCTACTATACCAGGCTACTACTGCTAGAGGCCGCTGCTGCTACTACTACTTCTGCTACTACTGTTAGCTGCAGCTACTAGGACATGCCACGATGACTGACTACCGCTACTACAGTAATACCACTGCTAGCTGCCGCTACTACTGCCACCGCTAGCTCCTGCTGCTACTCCCCCCACCCCCTCCCGTTCTGGATGCCTCTAATGCTGACACAGCATCCCTCCTCTATTTTTCCCTCCCCTCGGATCCTCTTCCTTCAGCCCTTGGCACCGGGGCCCCGATAGCTCCGTCTGCCACCGCAGCCCTTTACCCCCTACCTACTTTCCCTCCTGTTCTAAACCCATTCGGCCCCCTCCCCCTCCCTCCCCAACCCTCATCCCCCCCCCCCCCCCCCTTCCCCATCACCCCAATGTAAATAGGAGTGAGAAGCTAGCTCCTGCTACTACTAATACAGTACTGCTACTACTACCACTACTATTAACTCATTCAGGGCCAATGACGTCTTTGACGTCTTATCAGGAATAGCCCAGAGGGCCAATGACGTGTTTGACGTGTTTTTGTTTTTATTACTGCAGGGCGTAGTTAAAACACTTCCCCAGCCTGTCACATGGTATCAGGTCCCTATCATCTAAGCCAACACGTGAACAAACACATACCGCAGCTGTTGTTTTGAAATTGAGCAGGAGGAATATCAGAAAACGGATAAGGAGCTTGCCTTGTGCAGACAGGAGAAACCCCATTGAAACGCCCCTCGCGCGCTGCAGGAGCTGGTCGCTTTCCTGTGTGCCAGCCTTCCTGTGTGCCAGCCGGAGAAAACCGGAGAAAGTAATCCACAGATGCGTTTGATCATCGGAGGAATGAGGAAATGATCGATCAGCAGTGATCAGAGGGCGGTGAGGACGTGTTGAATAGCCGAGGGGAAAACGGTAACGATAGCAGGTTGAATATGACAGGGGGAGACATGGACGAGCAGCACACGAACAGCTAGGCAGGCAGAAGCCCGCTGCCCGTTCTCAAGAGCTTCATGAAATCGCTGGACTGCGTGCCCTCCAGTGTAGTGTCTCTGCTCCAGTGTTGCTCCTGGCCAATCCCGGCGCCACAGGGCGTGGTTATTGCTTATCCTATGTGGGGTTAGAAATCACGCAACGAAGGGGGATCGTGTGTGTGTGTGTGTGTGTGTGTGTGTGTGTGTCTGTCTGTCTGTCTGTCTGTCTGTCTGTCTGTCTGTCTGTCGGTGTGTCTGTCTGTCTGTCTCTCTGTCTGTCTGTCTGTGTGTCTGTCTGCACACTCACTCACACTGCAGTATTGTTGAATGTAAAAAAAAAGCACTTCATGTGTATATATATATATATATATATATATTTTTTTTTTCATTTGTGTCATAACGAATAGTATTTACATGTCTGATGTCAATACAGTTCAAAATAAAAGAATTGAGAGCGAGTTCTGCTTGAGAATGTGTATTTTACAGAAATTGTATTTGCTCCTGTTTGTCATCTGAGAGAGAGACATTTTGGGTGAAAACAGGGTGTATATAAATGGATATAAGTAGAGTACAGAACATGCTAAAAGCTAACTTTTTTTTTCCTGGTGAACCCAGAGACGTACATCTTCATTTTGAGGTATTGCAAATCACTCTGGTGCTAATAGATAATTTACTGTGGGTCTTGAAAGATGACCAACAATTATGAAAATCTTTGGCCTGTGCTAAATATTGGCAGTCCTAAACTGGCCCTGAATGAGTTAATTGTTGCCGCCACTACAGCTAACCGTGGCTACTAACGTCACTACTCTATTACTGGCTGATACTACTACCAATGTTAGCTGCCGCTACTATGACATGCCGCGATGACTACTGCTAGCTGCTGCTACTACTGCCACCGCTAGCTTCTGCTACTACTAATACAGTACCGCTACTACTACTACTGTTAACCGTTGCCGTCGACTCGTTCCCTCCCCCTCCTCGACACGGCCCCGTCCCAGCCGCTGTCGACTCGTTCCCTCCCCCTCCTCGACACGGCCCCGTCCCAGCCGCGTCGACTCGTTCCCTCCCCCTCCTCGACACGGCCCCGGCCCAGCCGCTGTCGACTCGTTCCCTCCCCCTCCTCGACACGGCCCCGTCCCAGGCTCCCCTTCGGATCCTCTTCCTTCAGCCCTTGGCACCAGGGCCCTGCTAGCTCCGCCCGCCATCGCAGCTCTTTACCCCCTACCTACTTTCCCTCCTGTTCTAAACCCATTCAGCCCCCTCCCCCTCCTCAACACGGCCCCGTCCCAGCCGCGTCGACTCGTTCCCTCCCCCTCCTCGACACGGCCCCGTCCCAGCCGCGTCGACTCGTTCCCTCCCCCTCCTCGACACGGCCCCGTCCCAGCCGCGTCGACTCGTTTCCTCCCCCTCCTCGACACGGCCCCGTCCCAGCCGCTGTCGACTCGTTCCCTCCCCCTCCTCGACACGGCCCCATCCCAGCCGCGTCGACTCGTTCCCTCCCCCTCCTCGACACGGCCCCGTCCCAGCCGCGGTCGACTCGTTCCCTCCCCCTCCTCGACACGGCCCCGTCCCAGCCGCTGTCGACTCGTTCCCGCAGCTACCGCCGCCTCACGTCGCCCTCGACACGGCCCCATCATGGCCGCCGTCGTTCCCATCGCCTTACCACCTCAGTCAGGCGCCGCCGCGCCCTCGACACGGACCCGCAGCTGCCGCTGCCCTCCCCGTCCCCTCACCAATCCAGCCACGTGTCAAAGCCAAAAATCACGTGAGGACAGGTAATTTCCGCTAGTGTCTCTTAATGTGTCTTAAAGGTCTCAACCTGGAATTGGCTGCGCCTCAATACCAGCACCAGCAGACTGAGATTCAGCAGTCCAGGCTCAAGCGCAGACCACCAGCAGTCCAGGCTTCAGCCAGGGAACCAACAACGGCAACATCCGTACCGCAGCCACCACTACAGCCCTGAACACCGCAGCTAGCGGCCAGCAGTGGGAGAGAGTAAAATCTCTCCCTTCCGCGTAAGTCTTCAAACAGACCAGTGTATAAGTGGCCAGAATAATTCATCATGAGTGGCTTGCTTGCCGCAAAAGAATACATAACTGCCATTGAGTCTCCCATCCACAGGCTTGGCCCGGAGGCACACGCATCGTCACGGACCCGCAGCTGCCGCTGCCCTCCCAGTCACATCACCACTCGATTCAGGCGCCACTGCGCCCCCGACACGGACCCGCAGCTGCCGCTGCCATCGCCTCATCACTCTATTCGGGCACCGCCGTGCCCTCGATACGGTCCGCACTGACACTGCAAGCCGCCCGCTCCGAAGGTCGTCATTGAAGCTCTTTTTGGGGGAATGAGTGTTCTCGACAACCATCTCGACAACAGTCGAGACATGGATATTCAAATCCACTGCACCACTCTGACCCATCTGACACCGGTCCCTCCGTTTTCGACCCCGTCTCAAACCTCCGCGTTTCTACCTGATCACCACGTCACAACCATAAACGCCTCTCCCCTAAACCCTTTTGTCTTCTATTCACGGGCCACCGCCCTCGACACGGACCGTAAGCCATGCTACCGTTCCCGCTTCCGTCGAAGATATCAAAGTTAACCCCACCGTCAACTTCACCAATGAAGCCATGTTTCTCCTGGCTTCCTTCGGTTTACGTTGCTCGTAATTGACGAACAACTCTTCCCCTACATCTCCCCACGGTTCTCCAGCCTCTCCGACATCTCCATCCGCTCCCCGAACACCCTCAGTTTCAACCTCGGGAAGAAACCAACCAATCTGGCTTTCTCATCCCATTTTCCTGTCGCTCAAATTCAATTCCGAGCCCGTCCTAACCTAGTCAACTGGAGGCTCCACCATCACCTCCACCATGTCCTGCTCAAATCAGGAATTCCTCATCGCTTCCAGACAAGGTCTCTGCAACCACACGTTTAACTGTAGGCCGCTCCCTCGACAACCTCGACGATATCTACAGAGCCCGTTCACAGTTAGCTTGTTGAAGCACTCTTTTGGGGGCTGATGGAGCCGGGACTCCATCCCGTGAAGCTGAGCTGCGCTCTAGAACCGAGCTTCACCCAAAGACGCTACCCCCACCCTGAGTCTCAACCTCTGGGTTCCTGTCACTGCCGTACCACTCTCCTGAAGAGACGCTGTCGCACCGCGACCCCATTCACGTTATCGCACCCAAACACCCACTTACAATAAATTATCTTTTTGTTTAAACATGGTGTGGTCTGTGTTAGTGAAATGGAGTTAGTGTGCTAACTGAAGTTCAGGAACACAAAGACCACACCATGTAATTATCTGCGCCGCACTAAGCCATTCCACCTGCGCTCCAATCACTTCACTGATGAATACACCTGTGTTCTATCAACTCAATCACTCGTAGCATATATAAACATGACCATATTCTCTCTCTCCCCCCTGTTCGCCTCAGTCGTCACGACCCTCCCCCCCAACCCCAAGTTTCTTCCTCCATTACGGGCAGCACGGGCAGAGTCTGCATGTTCTCCCCGTGCCTGCGTGGGTTTTCCCCGGGTACTCCGGTTTCCTCCCACAAACAGCAAAAGATATGCTAATTACGGGCAGCACGCGCGGAGTTTGCATGTTCTCCCCGTGCCTGCGTGGGTTTTCTCCGGGTACTCCGGTTTCCTCCCACAAACAGCTAAAGACATGCTAGTCAGGGCCGCATAATCCTGCATCTCTATCCCCTGCTCACAGGAACCACGGGGGGCTGATGGAGCCGGGACTCCATCCCGTGAAGCTGAGCTGCGCTCTAGAACCGAGCTTCACCCAAAGACGCTACCCCCACCCTGAGTCTCAACCCCTGGGTTCCTGTCACTGCCGTACCACTCTCCTGAAGAGACGCTGTCGCACCGCGACCCCATTCACGTTCTCGCACCCAAACACCCACTTACAATAAATTATCTTTTTGTTTAAACATGGTGTGGTCTGTGTTAGTGAAATCCAAGTATAATAGTAATCATAATACATAATACACAATCACAAAAACAGACTAGAAAAACGGACTAGAAAACAAAATAACCAAGGCAAAAATAAAACAGAACAGAGAAATAAAAAGTGGCTGCTTATTTGTCCAGGTATATGGACACTTTTTTCACAGCCAAAGTCCAAATATCCAAATATGAAATACAGTATCAGGCCTTTGTTGAACGTATTATGACCCTACCAGATTATTGTGCCAGTGTTTGGGAGTCTGGGGCACATTCACAACCTTATACTCCATGGACTGCAATTGTAAGGATTGGAAAAGACTGATGCAAACAAAACTGTCTAAATATTGTTCAGTCTGTAGGCAGCCTGTGTATCTGGAGACGATCATGTTTAATATACTGTATCCTTGGTAGCATTGTCCATTTGTCAGATTAAGCTATCACAATGTGACATTCTTCCCTCTTCTGTGTATCATATTGTAAGCTTTTTCCGAAGTATTTGGATCTTTCATTGTTGCTGCGCGTATATAAGATGTTGGAAGGCCAACAGAGAAGCACTGGCACTTTCCACTCTCTCCACAGTTTGGATCTTTGCAATACAAGTGAGTAATGCCTCTCACTTCTGTAGGTGCTGGGGGTTTCCTAAATAGGACTGGTCAAATGGCTCCATCTCTGGCAATCCATCCCTTGACGATAGGACTCCATAACAGGGGTTTGGGCATGTGACTGTGAAACCATATCAGTGTCTGATACATTGCTCTTGCTGGCTGTGACACAAGTAATTTGTACAGAATAGGAAAGACAACAGCATTCACCAAACTCAAGACCCATCTCAGCGAGCTCAAAGATCTGGCCCATTTTGGGCAAGGGATGGATTGTCAGAGATGGAGCCATTAAATCAGTCCTATTTAGGAAACCCCCAGCACCTACAGAAGTGAGAGACATTACTTACTTGTATTGCAAATATCCAAACTGTTGAGAGAGTGGAAAGTGCCAGTGCCTCTCTGTTGGCCTCCCCTGTACGGAGTTCTGCACCTGCTGTGCAGAATGTAAAAATGTGTCCCCAAACATCTGAGGAACCTGACATTTGACATTCTAGTATCTATATACTTGACCTCTCACTGAAACACATCTTATGTACGCGCAGCAACAATGAAAGATCCAAATACTTCGGAAAAAGGTTACAATATGATACACAGAAGAGGATTTTTTTTTACATTGTGATAGCTTAATCTGACAAATGGACAATGATACTAAGATATTAAACATGATTGTCTCCAGATAGACAGGCTGCCTACAGACTGAGCAATATTTAGACAGTTTGTTTGCATCAGTCTTTTGCAAGCCTTACAATTGCAGTCCATGGAGTATAAGCTTGTGAATGTGCCCCCGACTCCCAAACACTGGCACAATAATCTGGTACGGTCATAATACGTTCAACAAAGGGCTGATACTGTATTTCATATTTGGATATTTGGACTTTGGCAGTTTGGCTGTGAAACAAGTGTCCATATGCCAGGTCAAATGAGCAGTCACTTTTTATTCCTCTGTTCCGTTTAATTTTTGCCTTGGTTATTTTGTTTTCTAGTCTGTTCTCCTGTTTTTGTTCATGAAATGAAATGAAGCACTGATATTTGGGGCTACCATAAAACAAATGTATTATGATTACTATTATACTTGTATTATTCCATCATGTCAAGACAGGAGATACTACTGATGTATAGTTTGGATTAATGTTCCAGTTTCAATAAAACTTCCAATATGTACACCTTGTATTTCTATGTTTTAGAGGCTTGTAATTTAGATAAACTTTATTTTATTGGGTTACCCACATTCTGACTATTTGGTGATGTAGTTCAGCCACCTGGTATTTCCCTCTCCAAATATGATGACCATCAGAGTGAGCATTCTTAACTTATGGGCCACGGTACCCATCTGACCTGAACCACTACCGTCCCAACTCCAACCTCCCCTTCATCTCCAAAACTCTTGGAGGTGGTTGCCGCCCAACTCCAGTCAACCTAGACCAGTGGTTCTCAAAAAAAAATTTTTTATTAAAAAATAAAATGCTACATGTTACTTATTCCTTCTCAAACTACTTCCTACATGGTGCTAGTCTATCAAAATATCTTGGCTGTCATTGATTGTGTTGCATAGTGGTTTTCTGTACTGTTGACAAATTGTGATATTGTAAGTCACTTTGGACAAAACAAAAGTGTCTGCTAAATGACGTAATGTAAATGTGATGTAATAAAAAAAAAAAAAAAAATTTTTTTTTTGCAAAATCTTCATAGTTCAACGAAAATAGTTTATGCTTTAAATCTAAAATGGTTCATGGATTACATTCTAATAACAAACCTATCAAATTAAAAGTCAAGCACGTTACCGTGGAAACAATTAAGCTTAGCCCAAAATCACAAATCAGAATGAGGGGGTCCCCGGTATATTTTCTATCTTGTAAGGGGTCCTTGGCTGAAAAACATTTGAGAACCTCTGACCTAGACTCAAACAACCTCCATGAACCATTTCAATATGGTTTCCGCCCTAATCACAGCACTGAAACAGCCCTGGTAAAAATCACTAACGACCTCCTCCGTGCAGCTGACTCTGGACTCCTCACCATCCTCATCCTCCTTGACCTCTCCACTGTTTTCAATACCATCTCCCACCCACTACTTCTGGAGCACCTGGCGAACATTGGAATCACTGGTGTTGCATTTCCCTGGTTTGCATCCTACCTCACCGACAGACAACAGTTTGTCCAACTAGGGAACCACACGTCCGGGTGTTCTGCCATTTGACCCAGGGGTATTGGATCCACTCCTATTCATCACCTACCTCCTCCCCCTGGGTAAAATCCTCCGACACCATGGTGTCCAGTTTCACTGCTACGCCGATGATACCCAGGTCTATATCTCCACTAAAACCACCACCGCTCTTCCTCCCACCTGACCACCTCACCCCTGTCCTCATTCAACTCCACTGGCTTCCCATTCACTACCAGATTGACTTCAAAAACTTGTGCTCACTTACAAAGCCCTACACAACCTAGCACCCACCCATCTCTCTGACCTCCTCCAGGAATACACCCCTTCCCGCTCCCTACGCTCTTCCTCAGCTGGCCTCCTGACCATCCACCTCTCGCCTCAGTCAGTACCATGGGTGCTAGGGCCTTTTACATTACATTACATTACGTCATTTGGCAGACGCTTTTATCCAAAGCGACTTACAATAATACCTTCAGCTGCTCTGCACCCAGACTCTGGAACTCCTTGCCCCCACACATCCAACAGTCTGACTTCATCACCACATTCAAATCCCACCTCAAAACCCACCTGTTCAAATTGGCCTACTCACTTTAATCATATACAGCACTTAATCTGTTATTCGCCTGCCGTGTGTATCTCCTGTCTTTTCTTATATCTACGCTTGTCATATTTTAACACGTTGAGTGCCAAGGACGAGATATCTCGGCTTACATAATCCAACCGTTGAGTGCCAAGGACGAGATATCTCGGCTTACATCTTTTTCAGTGGTTTCCACTAGGTGAGGCCCTTGGGCAATATGTGAATGTGGATCCGACCTCTCCCGCTGCCCCGGAAGTACTCTAACAAAGATTTCTATATAAGGAAGGCGGGCTCCTTTGATCGCGTGGGTTGAAGTAGGTTGGTAATAGATTGAGACAGACAGCATTACATAGCGATTTATACATAGAGAATTTCAGCAATTTAGCGTCAGATTTAGAGCGAGTTGGTTAGCGTAGTTGATTTAGTTTGTAGTTGTTAGTACAGTAGTAGTGTTTAGTATAGTCTTCATAGTAGACTTAGTTTAGATACTTAGTTAGCGCGTAGTTACAGTTAGTGTTCATTGTAGTTAGCTTAGCACATTTAGCGTTAGCGTCAGTTCATTTTAGTATTTAGCCTTTATTCTAGTTCAGTTTATTCTAGTTCAGTTTGATCGAGTTGGTAGCTGGTAGATTAGCCTTATTTCAGTTCAGTTTGAGCTAGTCGTAGCAGTAGTTGTTTTATTTCAGTTTAGTTGGGAGCGGGTGGCGTGTTTGTGCCATGCCGGCAAAACGCAAGCGGTCTTCGGCGGCCACACGCAAGCGATCGGCCGATCAGAGATCACTGCTGGATTTCTTTTCCGTCCGAAACGAGCTTGTGCCGGAGACCGATTCCGAGGTCTCGGATGACGAACGGGGTGAGCCCATGCACGTCGCGGCTGCTGCTGCTGGGCTGACTGATGAGTCCGAGTCGAGTGAGCTCACGTCTTCTCCAGACGCGGATTCTGAAGAAGAATGGGAGCCATCCAGGAGCGAAGCTCCAGAGAGCAGTGGTAAGACGATGTTTGAGATGACTTGTGTAACTTGTGTAAATGTAATTACTATGACTATACAAAAGCCAGCAGTCAGTCAATTCATTTTACTGAATTTCAGACTCTGAAGATGAGCCTACTGTAGCCAGCTGTAGCGGTACAGCATCTGGTGCCACAGAAAATGGGTAAGAACACACTTCAGAATCAGGTTTATTTTCACATCACAGGTTCCAGCCAGAATTCAGTACCACACATAAAAAAAACACTATTTTATGGTAATTATGTATTTCTATAATTTGCAGATTGTGGCAGTGGAGCTGGAAGTGGGAAACGGCCTGCAGGTGCCTGGTGTGACGTTGACTGGGAGCCAACCCACATCCCCTTCACAGCAGAACCGGGTCCTCATAGTGGTGGTGCTGCTGCTAAACCAGTTGACTTCTTCCAGCTCTTCCTGGACAATGAGCTGCTCCAGGCCATTGTAGTCCAAACTAACTTGTATGCACACCAGTGCATCAGTCAGGTCAGTGAGGCTCTGCCACATTCAAGGCTTGGGAGGTGGAAGGACACTGATGTGGCAGAACTCAAGAGCTTCTTGGGACTATACTTCCTCACTGGGATCGTCAAGAAGCCTAAACTGGCCATGTACTGGTCCACAAATTAACTGTATGCTACCCCCCACTTCAACAAAACCATGTCTCGCAACCGCTTTCAACTGCTAACACGATTCCTCCATTTCAGTAACAATTTTGATGTTGATGGTGCAGACAAGTTGTTCAAGGTCCGGCCAGTTTTGAACGACCTGTTAGAAAAGTTCAGAGCAATGTTCACACCGAGTCAAAACATCAGTATTGATGAGGGGATGCTCCTGTGGCGTGGGCGGTTGGCATTCAAAGTGTACAACCCACAGAAACCCATAAAGTATGGGATAAAGTCCTACATACTCTGTGACTCCCAGACAGGTTACTGCTACAGTATGAAGCCGTACTGTGGTGAGCGGTCCACCCTAGGCGAGACGGTGGAGTTCCTCCTCGGGGACTTGGCAGGGCAGGGTTACCACCTATACATGGACAACTACTATAACTCTGTTTCAATGTGTGCACAGCTGCTGGAGTGTCAGACCCATGTCTGTGGCACTCTGAGGAGGAACAGGGGCGAGCCACCTGCTACCATGGTCACCAACCACACCGTGAAGCTGGGGGAAACGGTCATGCGCCACAATGGTGGCACCATGGTTCTGGCCTGGCGAGACAAAAGGATCGTGAAAATGGTTTCCACTCTGCACGACGACACGATGGAGACAGTGCAGGTCAGGCAGAGAGGCAGCAGAGAGAGGGTCCCACACACAAAACCCAAGTGTGTTGTAGACTACAACAAGTACATGAATGGGGTCGACAGATTGGACCAGAACATCGCGTACTATCCGTTTGCCAGGAAGACATCCAGGTGGCCCTTCAAATTTGTCATGTACATGTTTCAGATGTCTTTTTATAACGCCTTTGTTCTGTACAAAGCTAAACACCCAGCTAAATGCCAGAGAAAGTGTAAAACATTGCTGGATTTCATCCTGAGTGTTGTCGGTGCATGGACCAGACCTGTGGTGGGGGGTGGCGGGGAGGAGGTGGGGGGTGGCGGGGAGGAGGTGGGGGCTGGCTGGGAGGAGGTGGGGGGTGGTGGGGAGGAGGTGGGGGCGGGGGGCAGTGACCAACCTGCAACCATGCCCCGGCGACCATACCTGGACCCTCAATGCAGGCTGGAGGTCAATCTAGCGGGCCATGTAATGGTCCCCATACCAGCCACACCCAAAAAAGATGCCCCAACGAGGAGGTGTAGCGTTTGTGCAAAGAAAGATCTTAGAAGAGAGACACGCTACATGTGTGTCAAATGTAGGGTCGCATTACACAGGGGTAGCTGCTATGAGGAGTACCACTCAGACAAGAACCTTGCTCAGCGGCGCTGGCGCTGAGTAGGCATGGGTCGTAAAAAAAAACAACCTGCCAGGGATTGTTTTTGCTCTTTGTTTGATTGTTTGCTAGCTAGCAGGAATACATAAAAAGTACCTGCCGATTTTCATGTAACTTTGTGGATGGGTGTAACATGGGCCAAGGAAGTACCCATTACATTTTGGAGCAGTTCTGGATTCGGTGTACGAGCCCAAACCGGTTTGATCACTAACCGAAAAAACCTATAAAAAAAAAAAACTATAAAAAAAAAGAAAAGCTGAGTGACCTGTGGTCTGCTCTTGTTTTGTATTTATTTTGACATTTATTTATTTTATTATTGTATTATTCCTCCATTATTGAAAACAACTATTGTTCAGATGTCTGATGTATCACTGATGCCAAAAATAAATGGTTAAAGTGACTGTTCTGCCTGTTTGATTGAATTTCACAAAACTGCATTTTTCTCAGCTTTCCTTCTCAGACGCTGAAACCATGCTGTATTCAACGGCTAATATCTACATAACTACTAACTCTACAAACTAACTCTTTTAGACAGAGAAAGCACACATTCTATTAGTTCTTTTTAGATGATTGGTGTTCACGAAGTCCTAACAGAAAATAATCCTGGGCTCTTGTAAAATGAGCCAGAATCCTGGCACAACCTACCTACAGCATTGAAAAAACGGCTGGCACTCAATGTGTTAATGGTGCTGGTGTTTGCCATGCCTGTTGTTTTTATGTATGATCTTTTAGAATGTTATGTCTCTTATGCACTGTTCAATGACCTTGGGTGTTTTGAAAGGTGTCACCAAATAAAATTATTAGTATTAGTATTATGCCACGTATCCCCCTATTCAGAATTTTGACTGTTTCAGAGAAAAGGTAGGCCTAAAAGGTAGGCCTATGTCTAAAGAAATCTCATTTGAAATAGAACTGTACCAGATATCTCCATACAACTACTAGTTAGTGTTCAATAGCACCCTAGACAATTCAGTAATGGTATATTTTTCTCTGATTTCTGTTTTTCTGATAAATGAGAGAAAAGTGATGGAGTCCTATCACCACAAAGTACAATTTCCGCCTAAACTAAAGCTATATTTACAGGACTATATTTCATTATCTTTTTAGGTAAATAATTTTCTGACTATTTGGTGATGTAGGGCAGCCACCTGGTTCATACCTCAGCAAATCTGATGAGGAAAAGAGTGAGCATTCTTAACTTATAGGCTATTATGTCACTTATCCCCCATTCCGACTGGCCTAATTTGACTGTTTCAGTGAAGAGGTAGTAGGCCTATGTCTATAGAAATCTCATTTGCAATATAACTGTACCAGATATCTCCATACAACTACTAGTCAGTGTTCAATAGCACCTTAGACAATAAAGTAATGGTATATCTTTCAGGGATTTCAGTTTTTCTGATAAATGAGAGAAAAGTGATGGAGTCCTATGTTCCTATCACCACAAAGTACAATTTCCGCCTAAACTAAAGCTATATTTACAGGACTATAATTCATTATCTTTTTAGGTAAATCATTGTCTGACTATTTGGTGATGTAGGGCAGCCACCTGGTTCATACCTCAGCAAATCTGATGAGGAAAAGAGTGAGCATTCTCAAGTTATTGGCTTTTTTGTCACCTTTTCCCTATTCGGACTGGCCTAATTTGGCTCTTTTTCAGGGATTGGGGTAGTTCTAAAGAACAACCAAAAAAACATTTTTTCCCCCAATTTTTTTTTTGACAACAATCAATTTCATTAATGGAAGACCCTAAAGATAAGAAAAATCATTGTTGTCATTTGTTCTACCTCGGGTAGGGGTATCTCAAAATCTGAGGGCCCTTTCTGCTAGACTAAAGGACCCATGGCAGTGGTAAACATAAACAAAACAATAGCCATGTGCTAGGTCGCTAGGCTCCACTTTCGGTCCATATATGGTCAATGATGTCACCCTCAAAGAGGAGTCTCCGCTGAAGACATGTTTGAAGAGAAGACGTGTTCGTATTTTCCCATACAATGAGGCAATCCAGTAAACTAAACTTAAAGCTATAGCGTTAGCCGAGTAAACTACATGAGGCCAAGTGGTGGACTGGATATAATACAGCATGGAAGTTTATTTGGAGTCTTGGACTGCAGCGATCGCACCAACGGCAGCAGAAACCGTAAGTTCGCTCCTTTTATAGCGTTGTGAAATGTCGGGTGCACGGCGGGCGCGGATCTATAAATAGTATGAAATAATTTGCGCGGATTTATGGCGGGCGGTTGGTTCATGCATACACGTGGATTAGGATGGCATACAAGCTCATCCGCGCATCTCTACCGCACAGCCATCATACCCCACACAGCCATCATACCCCACACAGTCATCATACCAAACACACAGCCATCATAACCCACACAGCCATCATACCTCGCACAGTCATCATGCCCCACACAGTAATCATACCCCACACAGCCATCATACCCCACACAGTCATCATACCAAACACAGCCATAATACCCCACACAGTAATCATACCCCACAGTCATAATACCCCACACAGTCATCATACCCCACACAGCCATAATACCCCACACAGTCATCATACCAAACACACAGCCATCACACCCCACACAGTAATCATACTCCACACACAGCCATCACACCCCACACAGTCATCATACCAAACACACAGCCATCACACCCCACACAGTAATCATACCCCACACACAGCCATCACACCCCACACAGTAATCATACCCCACACACAGCCATCACACCCCACACAGTCATCATACCAAACACAGCCATAATACCCCACACAGTAATCATACCCCACAATCATAATACCCCACACAGTCATCATATCAAACACAGCCATAATACCCCACACAGTAATCATACCCCACAATCATAATACCCCACACAGTCATCATACCAAACACACAGCCATCACACCCCACACAGTAATCATACCCCACACAGCCATCATAACCCACACAGTCATCATACCAAACACACAGCCATCACACCCCACACAATAATCATACCCCACACAGCCATCATAACCCACACAGTCATCATACCAAACACAGCCATAATACCCCACACAGTAATCATACCCCACAATCATAATACCCCACACAGTCATCATACCAAACACACAGCCATCATACCCCACACAGTAATCATACCCCACACAGCCATCATAACCCACACAGTCATCATACCAAACACACAGCCATCACACCCCACACAGTAATCATACCCCACACAGCCATCATAACCCACACAGTCATCATACCAAACACACAGCCATCACACCCCACACAGTAATCATACCCCACACAGCCATCATGCCCCACACAGTAATCATACCAAACACAGCCATCGATCATACCCCACACAGTCATCATACCCCACACAGTCATCATACTAAACACACAGTCATCATATCAAACACAGCCATCATAACCCACACAGTCATCATACCCCACACAGTCATCATACCAAACACACAGTCATCATATCAAACACAGCCATCATAACCCACACAGTCATCATACCCCACACAGTCATCATATCAAACACAGCCATCATAACCCACACAGTCATCATACCCCACACAGTCATCATATCAAACACAGCCATCATAACCCACACAGCCATCATACCAAACACACAGTCATCATATCAAACACAGCCATCATACCCCACACAGTCATCATATCAAACACAGCCATCATAACCCACACAGCCATCATACCAAACACACAGTCATCATATCAAACACAGCCATCATAACCCACACAGCCATCATAACCCACACAGTCATTGATCATACCCTGCAAAGCCATCATGCTGCTGCTGCACACATTATATTCCTACTTCTGTGCTGCCATATAATGCCAGAATGTTGTGCATGTTATGTTACTGCAATCCATGGATATGTAGAATATCACATTTCTAAACCAAAAATACATTTCTTATCACATTTACGTACTGTATATGTCAATGTTATACACGTTGAGTCTGTTATTGAAATGTATACATGTATATCAATGTTATACATGTTGAATCTGCTATTGAAATAGTGTGGTGGTCAGTAAGGGTGTTGTGGTCGAGGTGGATGGAGGATGTAAAAACTTGCCTTTCACACCGGAGAGCCATGTTCAAGTCCCATTCATGGTCACAGCGTTTCCAATGTCTACATTTCAACCCTGAGTCACATTTAATAATAATAATAATAATAATAATAATAATAATAATAATAATAATAATAATAATAATAATAATTAATCAGAGTTGGTATGTGCACAAGTGCACAAAGTTTGGTTGAGATTTGGTGACCTGACCGGGTTCAAGCAGTAGTAGCAGTAGTAATAGTAGTGTTAGTGTATATGTGTGTAAGTGTGTGTATATGTGTGTGTGTATATATGTGTGTGTATATGTGTGAGTATATGTGTGTGTGTGTGTGTGTGTGTGTATGTGTATATGTGTGTGTGTGTGTGTGTGTGTGTGTGTGTGTGTGTATGTGTGTGTGGCGTGTGTGTGTGTGTGTGTGTGTGTGTGTGTATAGGTGTATATGTGTGTGCATGTGTGTGTGTGTGTGTGCGCGTGTGTGTGTGTGCATGTGTGTGTGTGTGTGTGCGCGCGATGTTATGTAGAGGAAGGATGACATCATAGATGACATCATAGATGACATCATCAGTGATGTCACAAGACTGTCATCGGTGATGACATAGTGTCAGAGCATGTGTCATCAAAAGTTTAAACATTTATCATTTCAAGACGGTTTCACGTATCCAAATTCTTTGTAAGTCTTTAGATCAGGGAAGTCCAGAGATGACACAGAAAAAGTTTGGGCTCATTCGGGCAAATGGCCTAGGACGAGTTCGTTTATCAAAAGTTTAAACATTTATAATTTCAAGACGGTTTCACGTATCCAAATTCTTTATACAACTTTAGATCAGGGAAGTCCAGAGATGACACAGAAAAAGTTTGGGCTCATTCGGGCAAATGGCCTAGGACGAGTTCGTTTTTTTTTTTTTTGAGAAAGTCCAAGATGGCGGAAAATCTAGCAGACTTAAATGGGTGTGGTCTATATGGATAGATGCGTATTGATCCAGGGAATCCAGCAGATGTGGAATTTTGATTATACGCCTCACGGTTCAGCAGTTATGGGTCAATACGCAAAAGCGTCTGTTATAGCGCCACCATCTGGCCAATATGGCAAATTTTTTGTCTCTGACGGGGCACATTTCCAACCTATGTGCAAGGTCTGGCTACTGTAGCCCTTACAGTTTTTGACGTGCATGCTGTTTTAGGGCGGAATAATAATAATAATAAATATAGACACTGAATTGCACATTTAGTCAGAGTTGGTATGTGCACAAGTGCACAAAGTTTGGTTGAGATTTGGTGACCTGACCGGGTTCAAGCAGTAGTAGCAGTAGTAATAGTAGTGTTAGTGTATATGTGTGTAAGTGTGTATATATGTGTGTGTATATATGTGTGTGTATATGTGTGAGTATATGTGTGTGTGTGTGTATGTGTATATGTGTGTGTGTGTGTGTGTGTGTGTGTGTGTGTGTGTGTGTGTGTGTGTGTGTGTGTGGCGTGTGTGTGTGTGTGTGTGTGTATAGGTGTATATGTGTGTGCATGTGTGTGTGTGTGTGTGTGTGTGTGTGTGCATGTGTGTGTGTGTGTGTGTGTGTGTGCGCAATGTTATGTAGAGGAAGGATGACATCATAGATGACATCATAGATGACATCATCAGTGATGTCACAAGACTGTCATCGGTGATGACATAGTGTCAAAGTTTAAACATTTATCATTTCAAGACGGTTTCACGTATCCAAATTCTTTGTAAGTCTTTAGATCAGGGAAGTCCAGAGATGACACAGAAAAAGTTTGGGCTCATTCGGGCAAATGGCCTAGGACGAGTTCGTTTATCAAAAGTTTAAACATTTATCATTTCAAGACGGTTGCACGTATCCAAATTCTTTATACCATTTTAGATCAGGGAAGTCCAGAGATGACACACAAAAAGTTTGGGCTTATTCGGGCAAATGGGCTAGGACGAGTTTTTTTTTTTTTTTTTTAGAAAGTCCAAGATGGCGGAAAATCTAGCAGACTTAAATGGGCGTGGTCTATATGGATAGATGCGTATTGATCCAGGGAATCCAGCAGATGTGGAATTTTGATTCTACGCCTCACGGTTCAGCAGTTATGGGTCAATACGCAAAAGGGTCTGTTATAGCGCCACCATCTGGCCAATATGGCAAATTTTTTGTCTCTGACTACTCAGAGACAAACAATTTGCCATATTGGCCAGATGGTGGCGCTATAACAGACCCTTTTGCGTATTGACCCATAACTGCTGAACCGTGAGGCGTAGAATCAAAATTCCACATCTGCTGGATTCCCTGGATCAATACGCATCTATCCATATAGACCACGCCCATTTAAGTCTGCTAGATTTTCCGCCATATTGGACTTTCTCAACAAAAAAAAAAAACGAACTCGTCCTAGGCCATTTGCCCGAATAAGCCCAAACTTTTTGTGTGTCATCTCTGGACTTCCCTGATCTAAAATTGTATAAAGAATTTGGATACGTGCAACCGTCTTGAAATGATAAATGTTTAAACTTTTGATAAAAAAAACTCGTCCTAGGCCATTTGCCCGAATGAGCCCAAACTTTTTCTGTGTCATCTCTGGACTTCCCTGATCTAAAGACTTACAAAGAATTTGGATACGTGAAACCGTCTTGAAATGATAAATGTTTAAACTTTGACACTATGTCATCACCGATGACAGTCTTGTGACATCACTGATGATGTCATCTATGATGTCATCTATGATGTCATCTATGATGTCATCCTTCCTCTACATAACATCGCGCACACACACACACACACACACACACATGCACACACACACACACACACACACACACACACACACACACACACATGCACACACATATACACCTATACACACACACACACACACACACACACACACGCCACACACACACACACACACACATACACACACACACACACACACACACACACACACACACACACATATACACATACACACACACACACACACACATATACTCACACATATACACACACATATATACACACACACATATACACACTTACACACATATACACTAACACTACTATTACTACTGCTACTACTGCTTGAACCCGGTCAGGTCACCAAATCTCAACCAAACTTTGTGCACTTGTGCACATACCAACTCTGACTAAATGTGCAATTCAGTGTCTATATTATCTGACATATACCCCCCAAGTCACCGGAAGCTTGGACCCCGCATCGCCACTTGCGGCTATATTTATTATTATTATTCTCCGCTAAAACAGTATGCACGTCAAAAACCGTAAGGGGTACAGTAGCCAGACTTTGCACATAGGTTGGAAATGTGCCCCACTACTCAGAGACAAAAAATTACCCATATTGACTAGATGGTGCTGCTATAACAGACCATTTCACGTATTGGCCCATAACTGTTGAACCGTGAGGCGTAGAATCAAAATTCCACATCTGCTGGATTCCCTGGATCAATGCGCATCTATCCATATAGACCACGCCCATTTAAGTCTGCTAGATTTTCCGCCATCTTGTACTTTCTCAAAAAAAAAAAAAACGAACTCGTCCTAGGCCATTTGCCCGAATGAGCCCAAACTTTTTGTGTGTCATCTCTGGACTTCCCTGATTTAAAAACTTAGAAAGAATTTGGATACGATAAACCGTCTTGAAATGATAAATGTTTAAACTTTTGATAAACAAACTCGTCCTAGGCCATTTGCCCGAATGAGCCCAAACTTTTTCTGTGTCATCTCTGGACTTCCCTGATCTAAAGACTTACAAAGAATTTGGATACGTGAAACCGTCTTGAAATGATAAATGTTTAAACTTTGACACTATGTCATCACCGATGACAGTCTTGTGACATCACTGATGATGTCATCTATGATGTCATCTATGATGTCATCCTTCCTCTACATAACATCGCGCACACACACACACACACACACACATGCACACACACACACACACACACACACACACACACACACACACACACACATGCACACACATATACACCTATACACACACACACACACGCCACACACACACACACACACATACACACACACACACACACACACACACATATACACATACACACACACACACACACACACACACACACACACACATATACTCACACATATACACACACATGTATACACACACACATATACACACTTACACACATATACACTAACACTACTATTACTACTGCTACTACTGCTTGAACCCCGTCAGGTCACCAGATCTCAACCAAACTTTGTGCACTTGTGCACATACCAACTCTGACTAAATGTGCAATTCAGTGTCTATATTATCTGACATACACCCCCCAAGTCACCGGAAGCTTGGACCCCGCATCGCCGCTTGCGGCTATATTTAGGGGTCCAAGCACGAAGTGCGTGGATCCCTATTGTATCTGTTCCGTTTATTAGGGGTCCAAGCACGAAGTGCGTGGATCCCTATTGTATCTGTTCCGTTTATTATTATTATTCTTTTTTTTATTCTCCGCTAAAACAGTATGCACGGCAAAAACCGTAAGGGGTACAGTAGCCAGACTTTGCACATAGGTTGGAAATGTGCCCCACTACTCAGAGACAAAAAATTAGCCATATTGGCCAGATGGTGGCGCTATAACAGACCATTTCGCGTTATGGTCCATATCTTCTGAACCGTGAGGCGTAGAATCAAAATTCCACTTCGGCTGTATTCCCTGGATCAATACGCATCTATCCATATAGGCCACGCCCATTTGCGTGTGCCTAGATTTTCCGCCATCTTGGACTTTCTCAAAAAAAAAAAAAACGAACTCGTCCTAGGCCATTTGCCCAAATGAGCCCACACTTTTTGTGTGTCATCTCTGGACTTCCCTGATTTAAAATCTTAGAAAGAATTTGGATACGTGAAACCGTCTTGAAATGATAAATGTTTAAACTTTTGTGTATTTACTTTTGTTCTTTTCCTGCCCTAAAAGTGTGTGGATCTCAGAAACCATACACCCCCCATCACCCAAACTTTCCACACAGGTTCACGACATCACCCACTACTCAGAGTAAAAAAATTACACCAATCCACCAGATGGTGGCGCTATAACAGCCAATTTCATGTTTGTCGGTCCATAACTTCTGAACTGCGAGCTGTAGAATCAAAATTCCACATCTACTGGTTTCCCTGGAGCATCATGTATCTAACCCACTAGGCCACGCCCATTTCTGTGTGGTAGATTTTCCGCCATTTTGAATTTGATCAAAAACCTACTTTTGCGAGCTCCTCCTAGACCGTTTGGCCAAATCACACAAAACTTTTTCTGGGTCATCTATGGGCTACCCCGACCTAAGGTTAGTAAAGGATTTTGGATACGTGAAACCGTTTTGAAATGATAAATCTCTAAACTTTTAATGAAACACACGCCAACACTAAATTGCCCACAACTCATTAACCGGTCAATTACAACTACTGCTGCTACTTCTGCTACCACTCCCACTACTACCAACACTACTACTACTACTATTACTACTTCTGCTACTATTACTACTACTACTACTAATACTACTACTACTACTACTACTACTACTGGAAGTTGGAATGTAGCATTTTGGGTGGGGTTAATGTGTTTTGGGGTTCTGCATCTGCTGTAGCATAATACATAGTTGGTTTAGATGTCACACAGTAATGCCCGATCCACAAAGACTTGACACCCACGTTTGAATAAAAACAAGTTTATGCCATAATAAGGTTATATCCGTGCCTTGTCATTGCTGTGGAAGGATGGTGTAGGGGTAAAGTAGCAGACACCAAAGCTGGAGGTCCTGGGTTCAAACCACGGCCAGGTAACTGTTTTATTTTTTGAAAATGTAGAATAAAGGTTAATCTGGATATAATTATGTATAACGCTGCTGAATACACACTGTGTACATAGCAGAATAACTGAATATGCCTATTTATGGTAACGTCATATTTCGACGTCCTCTTGACATTCCTGTGTAGATGTCTAAATGATCCCCAAATCGGCTGTGATTTGGCCTAGTCCTGGACGTCACTGAAAGATGATATCAGAACATCATCATGATGTAATTGTGTTTGCTGGGAGCCTTCTTTCAGATATATGAAAGGAAAAACATTCCAATACATTATTGTGTCTTCAGATGTGAAAGGTCCAAAAAGAGAATTAAATCTGAATTATCCTTGTCACTCATGTGTCCAGCTCAGTGGCCTTGTGGTCTGAATGTCCGCCCTGAGACTGGGAGGTCGTGAGTTCGATCCCCGGCCGAGTCATAGCAAAGACTATAAAAATGAGACCCATTTGCCTCCCTGCTTGGCACTCAGCATCAAAGGGTTGGAATTGGGGGGTTAGATCACCATATGATTCCCGAGCGCGGCGCTCACCGCTCCCCCAGGGGATGGGTCAAATGCGGAGAACAAATTTCACACATTGTGTGACAATCAGTGGGACTTTACCTTTACTTTACTTCCATTGTAACAGCACAACCCACACCAATTAGTTCAAACATCTCCATTCAGGGCAGACTTTTAATGTAAAGTGGTGGATTATGTGTGTAATACAGACATGTCCTTAATGGTAAATGGACTGCATGACAAGCTGCAATGCAGGGTGCTGGCTATAGTCATCAAAAGCACACACACACACACACACACACACGCACACGCGCACACACACACACACACACACGCGCACACACACACACACGTACACACACGCACACACATATACACCACACCTGCACCTAATTCTGGACTGATCACCACACACCTGCACTTAAGACGCTAATCAGCCTCTACACTCAGTGTGTGTCCGTTACTGCAGTAGAGGCTGTGTTGGTGTTTCGGTCCTTTGGTGTTTATCCTCCCTTCAGATGCATTATTAAGTAAGTTGTAGTTTTGTTAGCCATTGTTGAATTGCCATTCCAAGCCATCCTGATCTTAAAGGTGAATTGCATATGTTTTTCTCTTTAGCCATGGTTAAAATATATTGTTTATTGTTTGTTTGATTGTTATATTGTTTTTTATTGCTAAACATACTACTTCCTATGACTATTTTGTCTGTTTGCACACGCACACGCACACGCGCACACACACACGCACACGCACACGCACACTAAAATGGCCACCACTGGTGTACTTCATCTCCCAGAGTGCTTCACTCACTCACTTGTGGATTGTGCCACGTGGGTGGGGAGATGGGTGGAGCTATGGCTATAAAAGAAGTGCAAAACTTGCCCCAAACCCCAGTCTGCTGCTACAGAGGTGCTGTGAGCCAGTCCAACTCATGCTGACCTTAAAGGTGAATTGCATATGTTTTTTTCTTTAGCATGGTTAAAATATATTGTTTATTGTTGCTTTAATTGATTGTTACATTGTTTGTTTATTGC